>NC_064258.1:28816511-29120178 GCF_003254725.2 Canis lupus dingo | reverse complement strand
ACTGAGGGTGACTGTTACACGGCGACTTTGTCAGAAAGAGTGTGTGGCCGTGTTCACGTTTCAATGAACAGATGAATGAATGAATCAGAGAAATTAATGACGGGTCCTTAAACATTGCGGATGCAAGTCCCTACCCAACGCTGTCATGCCCAGCACCTGTGCTTTCTCTGTAGGTGTGGAGACCAAATATGTGAAAACTCAACAGATTCTTACTGGGGCTGACTCTGGGCCAGGCACTGAGTTGGCTCTGGGGACCAAAGGGTGACAGTCACAGGGTGGGGTTACATTCAACAGGTAGTGATGGGCCCCGAATCTATTTAACACACGCACTTATGAGCATTACAAAAAATAGTGAGGGGAGGCCGGACAAGCCCAGGGGACGGGAGGGTGGTGACAGGGTGGCAGGACAGCACAACACAGGCATTCATTACCCCCCACCACCCCTCCACGCCACCCAGAAGGGGAGACATCTGAGCTGAGATACCAGTGGAGAGCAGATATCGTACCTAAGAATCTACTCGATACTTAGGTCCCTGTCTCCCTTTCTAGAAAATCATTCTAAATATTTGTTTTAGTTCTGGTAGTCAGAGTTGTCAACTCTGTACATGACTGACGCATTTCACATCCGGCTCTTACCTTAAAGACATTATGCAACAATTATAAGAAGAAAACCTGGTTTCCCTGGGGGGGGGGGGCAGCCCATCTCCGGGCATCTGCGCTGGCCGGCCTGACACCCCCAGCGCCTCAGCTATCCAGAGGAGCAGGGTGGGATGGCCAAGCCCTGCCCCCGCAGGCAGAGAGCCTGGGCAAAACACCACACTGCCGCCGAGCCACGTTCTGATGAGGAAATCGTTAGTGGAAAAAACTCCCCATGGGAACCCCTTCTGTTTTGCTGATCTTGTAAATCGTCTGAATTCAACGTGTCACAGGCATGTCTTACAATACACAAGATAATGCCCAGATTTTGTAGTGCAAAAGCGTATTAACCTTTGTGTACTCTAGCAGGGTTCCCACAAAGAATGTCTGGTAAAAACTGCAGGGCTCATGGTAATTGCTTGCCATGTGGGTAAATGATCCAGAGCTGTGTGAAGATAAGGAGAAACTGCTGAAGGCAAATCACCTGGATTTTATTATGCTCGCCCTAAAAAATAATTAGCATGGCCTATGAAATCATACTGTGAGGAGTTGGTGGTGCTTTTTCTTTCTTTTCTTTTTTTTTCTTTTTTTTTTTTTTTTTTTTTTTTTTTTTTACAGAGGGAAACTATAACCTACCTAGCTTTTCTCCTTACAAGGAGATTTGGAGCGTGTGTGTATGGAGGGGGAGGGGGTGTGTATGTGGGTGGGTGGGTGGGTATGGGTGTATGTGGGGGTGCGTGTGATGTTTCTGACAGTCAAAAACAAGTGAAATGCTGAGGCTAAAATAAAAAACACATCACAAGTAACAAGGAGGACTTGGTGCAAATATCCTGCACCAACAGCTGATCCACTCAGCCCATCCAAGCCAGGCCAAAGCCCTCCCCTCAACAAGTATGGGCTGTAGGCTGAGGATGCTCACCCCCACATCCAGCACCACCAGCCGACCAGCAGGCAGCTCTGCCCAACCTTCCAAAACGAGGGAGTGCTTCCCGAGGCCCCCCATTTTCCACTGACCAGAGCCGGGTCACCAGAGCTCTGGCAGGAGGCCTGAGGGTCCCGTGGGGGGAGCCATCACACCTCAGTCCCCAGGGTCTGGCTGAGGCCAAGCAGCAACCCAAGAAGTCAGAATCTGGCCCCCTTCTTTTGGGAAGTAGCATATATCTTTAGTTAGTTTTTCCCCCCAATCCAAAAGGGGATAGAATATGCATATCCTAAACCATAAACTTTTTTTTTTTTAATAGAAATAACGTTTCTCAAAGATTCGACCCTGACAGACATATTTTCCTTTTAAGCACAGAGATAGGTCATCCCTGTAGGTCAGCAGGTTTGAGATCATGATAAGTGAAAGTCATGTTTTGATTGATTATTCCTTACGTCTGGACACAAAAATCTCAGGAAGAGACAGTGGCTAAGTCCTGTCCTGCTGCTTTTTGCAGAGAAGGAAGGAGGCTGGACTTGGTTCCTAGCGGAGCAGGAGTGTGCAGCAGGGGAGGCCTGTCTGTGCTCCTCAGGCTGGACACAGGCGGAAACGGCTCATCCTCCCAAAACAGAACCCAGAGCCAGCCTGCTTTGGGAGAGTCCCTGAACACACCTCTTGGCCTCGGACTCCTCACGTGCTACATGGCACAGTGATGTTTAACCCTTGTGTAGAGCACAGGACCTGGAAGAGCATCTTCTCATTGCCTCTCCTTGCTGTTTTCAAGCACCCTAGGAGATGGCATTAGTCAGCTCTGGCTCCCATAACAAAATCCCACAGACCAGGTGACTTAAGCAACAGAAGTGCACTTTCTGAGAGTTCTAGAAGCCAGAAACCCAAGGTCAAGGGGCTGGTAAGTCCAGTTCCTGGTGAGGGCTCTCTTCCTGGCTTGTAGACAACCACCTTCTGTCTGTGTCCCCATGTGGCCTTTCCTCTGAGAGCCCACAGAGAGAAGATCTCTCTTCCTCTTCTTGTAAAACCATCAGCTTTGTCACATTAGGGTCCCCCTACCACCACCACCTTTATGACCTCACCTAACCTTAATTACCTCCTAAAAGCCCTAGCTCCAAATACAGTCACAGGGAGGTTAGGGCTTCAACATGTGAATTGGGGTAGGGGGGTGCACAATTCAGTTTATAGCAGAGTATAATGCTCCCGTTATTATCCTTCTTTTCCAAATAAGGCAAAGTTCAGAGTGGTTCACGACTCATCAGAGATCAGCCAGCAAGCAGCTGGTAAAGCTGGGCCCACGCTCAGCTCACTACACCACAGCACGTTGTCCTAGCTCAACAATAACATGACCCGGAGTGGCCTCCAGTGAGAACAATTTAGCCACCTTGTCCTTTGGGTCAGCGCAAAGCAGCCCCAGGTTCCTCTGTTTCAGTCCCAGAAGAGCAAGATGACAGGGCAGCTGAGTGTTCTCATGTCTCTCAGCTGGCCCCCTGTAGAGGCCCTCCCCTTCTCCCCTCCTCCCTGCAGATGACCTGAGCTCCAGAGTTTGCCTTTATGGCTTGAGCCTCCCCTGCATAACCCGGTGAGAGCATTTCTTCATGGCCGGGCTGATAATTTATTTAGTTTTGCTAAGTGTTCCCTTACAGGGAAGGGGAAAGGGGGAGGGGTGAAAAGGAAGATGAGTCGCTGTCTTTGAAAAGCCGACTCATAAATGTTCAGGTACGTTCCTTTTTCTGTCAGCTAAGCAGCTTTCCCAGCCAAAAAAATAATCACACTGCAAGCATCTCCCAGGTCTTGAGAGAGCAGACGTATTTTATCTCTCCTTGGTGACGGCTCTGAGCAGCTAATGCTCTTGCATTTTAAGCTTGAATAGATTTTTGTCCAAGGCAGTTATAGTTTGTTGCTCCTCCTGCAAAGGTCTTTGTAGCCCTAGAAAACAATCTTTCAAGCAAGGTGAAGGCTTCCTCTGTCTCAGGCACTTCACTGGGTGTGGAGGATACTATTATCTGGCTACTCAGAAGCTATGGTCAAGAGTCTGCTCCTCTGCTCTCACCCAGCTTCCCCTGCAGATGGGGGTAACCCACGTCCCAGGTCTGACCAGTGCAGTGAAAGGTGATGTCTGCTGGGCCATTATGGGAAAAGCAGAACTTTCTTGATAAATAGAACCGTGTGAAGAGAACGCCTGTTGCCTGATCCACGCTACCGCCTTTTGCACATGGCTGGAATGTTTGGCACTCAGCAGCCATCTTGCAACCATAAGGAACCAAACACACACAAAAAAGCCATATTCTCAGGATGGCAGAGTAGAAAGAAAGAGCCTGGATTCTTTTTTTTTTTTATGGCAAACTTAAACTGCTAAATTAACTATGAGGCAGCTGTCTTTGGAACCCCCTGTTAAGTAAACAATAAATGCGTTTGTGTCATAAAACCACTGTTAAATGACATCCTGGTTACTTGAAGCCAAAAGTATCCCTTACTAATACACTGGAGTACAGAACTGGTACTGATTCCAGGGAGAGTTCACTTCAATCAAAAAAAAAAAAAGTGGAATTGATTCTTTTCATGGATAATCTAATGCCAGTTAGTGCCTGAAAGGAAAGCAGATAGCTCATTATCCCTGGGTCAAGACAAACCAGCAGAACTCATCCTCTCTGGTCCATTTTGTGATGACATCAATGAAACACTTGTACTGAATGTTCCTTTGGAATGACACTGTCAGCTCACCTTGATGGGTATTAGAAGGAAATTCTGTATGACCTTCATCATCACATCCATTGTAGGGTTGTTGATGAGGGTCTTACATCATAGCATCTTCTGTGTGATTGTCCCAGTATAATTCATTTTCTAGCCTAAGTAATAGGAACAGTGGCTCTATTGCTGGGCTGAAGAATGAGGTTTACCGGGTCTCCAGTCATCAGGCCACCCTCATGGCTCTTCTGTTGGACCATAGCTGAAACCCTGGGAAGGGAAATTCTTTTTTTTTTTTTTTTTTTTTTTTTTAGGGGAAATTCAATCTAATTTATTTTTCCAGGAGTCACATTTGGCTGAGTGTGTGTGACATCCTTCTCTCAAGGCTGAAGTGAGAAGCTTCAACTCATTTCATCCCAGAGGTGACTGTGAAGGAACATCTAAGGTGATGGTGATAATTGGACTTAAAGTGGCAGCCTGCCAGTGAGGAGGGAAACTGACTACCCACATTGCTTTGAGGAAGCAGGCAGGGGAGAGCCTTTTAGTGATAGAACATATGGAGATGCTCATTGTACTCAGATGACATAGGTGGTAAGAAGCTGATCAGATGCCAGACAAAGGGACCAAAACACATTTATGTTGAGATTGTGTTTAGTAACTCCTCTTGCTAGGTCTGGCTCCAAAGTTATCATTTACCTGTGGCTCATTTGAGTAACCACAATGCTTTACTTGTCACCAGTATTTTCTTTGTTGTTTGCATTAGGTTCATCATAGGGCAGGTGATTAGAGCCCTTCGGAGCTTTAGAACTAGAAGAACCCAATCACTCAACAGATAAGGAAACTGAAGCCCCACACAGGGAAGTGACTAAGATGCCTGACGGGGCATAGAGCCCATGTCTCTGACTCCTAGTCCAGTGTTCCTTCCACTGCTGGTCTTGGCTGAAAAGTCTCACTAGAAATAGATTCATGAAACAAGACTATCCTGTCTCCTCTGTGTCAGGGGTTCTAGGCAGTGAAGAGCACTTCTCCCCTATGGAGTGGAGATCTTCCTCTTCTGATTCTTCACTATTCACTATTGTTCTGTTTTTCAGCAATCCTGACTCAAAAATGATCTCAAAAATGCTTCTACTGTATTGTCTCTGCTTTGTCCCCTTGCTTTCTCAATGAATTATGTAGAGGTCATGGAGACTGATAATAATCAGAAGATATCATAGCTATGATAGCTAGCATAGCTATTCCTATGTAGGGATAGGAAGGTAATTTGATGACAGAAGAGACAGTTTTTGCAAGTATGACAAGGACTCTGGTTTCAGAACACATAAATGTTGCTGGAAGCAGTTTACTCAGAGACAAAGTTTCCATGCAATCAGTAATCCTCATGATAATCACTATAATAAGAGCAATATGTTTTCTTATATATTTCTTATTAAATATTAATAAAAGGAACACTGAGTAAGTAATCTGAATCAGGTCTGGGCTTTGTGGCTTCTCTCCTGCAATACATACAGCATCTCTTCTCCCCAAATCCTCTGCCATAGGCAATGTTGCCAATATTCTCTTAGCTACACATGCCATAAGCCTGGAGGTCAAGGTCCCTCCTCTTCCTTCATGCCTTACCCAATTCTATTTCTGAAATCTTTATGAAATGCCTACCTTTCTCTTCTTTCAATATCACCAGCCTACTTCAGGAGTTGATCAGCTTCTCTCCTGAACTCTTGAAGGATCTTCTGTTTCTGCTTTTGGGTGTGTCTCCTTTTTCCTTCTCTGCTTGAAAAAAGCCTTGAGTGGCTTGCCAACAATTGTGAAACCAGTGATTCCCAAACTTCTTCATTAAGATGCCCCAAAGCCAGAGGAGAATACACAAGGTGTCCCAGACAGAGGTGCACCCCATTTTGAGGGGGCATAACACTAAGTTTAGACTTTAATTTTAAAAATGGTATTTAACAGTTCTTCCTTTCCTTCCATACAGCATGGGTTTGATTCTAGTATAACATATAGACCTGAAGATACTATTGTATGTATTGTTTTGAAAGGTGCTTTTGGATTAACACCAAGGTAAGTATAATAAATAATTATTGAGTGAATAAGAGATATCCCTACAACATCTTTTTCCAACTAAAGATACACAAAAATGTTTCAATCAACCCAATGAATTAAATGTGAGAGAATACCCTCTGTCAAAGCCATGCAAAATTGCCACCAGCGGCAATGTAAACATGGACTGACAGAAATATATGATTGGCCACATAATTTTACGTCCCATATTCTGAAGCAGCATAAGAAGCACATTTACTAAGAAGGTAGAGATGGGCTAAAATAGGCTTGAACTCTCTGTGCCACATTTCAGGTGTAGGCACTGCACCAATGAGAATGCCAAGAGGCATCTCCAACTGCACGGACCCTAGCTACAGACCCACGCTCTTCTTTCCTACTTGTTCTTTTCTGCTCTCATCTATATTTGATTTAGCACATAGGCAGACTGTGTGCCCCCACTCAGAGGATATGTCACTCTGGTAGTCTGGGAAAACTGCTTGAAAACCAAGCTGAGAGATGACTGAAAATAAAACACTAGAAATAGAAAAATCATAGACTGAGAGACTTAGAGGTCATTCTTAAAACTAATTATATAGAATAAACATAGCTGTTGTGAATTGGGTTTCAAATGTGAATCAAATATGCACAAACTGTTATTGACATGGATTTCTATGGCTAACAATAAATTAACAAACATGGGTGAATGGAAGGGGGCAAGGGAAATAGAGCACCACATTCATATTTTACTGGAAGTCAGAAGATATTTTTAACTTTGATAATTAGAGTTTATTTGTGTACTTGACAAGTTTAAATGTGTACTTGATTATACTAACAACAACCAATATCCAAGACTGTGTTAACAAAACAACAATCAGTGTACAGAATCTGAAAAAGTAGCCTATACACAAAAAGCTTGCATAACCACAGAATCGAAGAGAGCTATATAAAGTAGACAGTTTTGCAGAATTATTTGCCCAGAGAATTTTGCAAACAGTCAAGAGTAGAATCTTCTATATACAATAATCTATCTTAAAGGTTACCCTATGAAAACTCCCCAAATTAGCATCTTAAGAATTACATTACATGTGCATGCTCTGTTCAATTGGATGGTTGGGTTCTCACTGCACAAATTTGCTCCATCCCCAGGAAGACAAGGGCTCCTCCTGTGCTCTCCCAGCAAGTTAGGAATGACCTGCTCCTGCTGTTCTGCTTTCTGCAGGACGAGTTCCCCCATCAACTATAAGCAACTATGCAGGTGAGGACCCTTGTAAATCAGATTATAGCTAAGACATCTTGTTACTGATTCCCTCCTCTGATTTTAGGCATTACTGAAAGCTCCAGAGAATCTGGGAGAAGTTGAAGCAAACACCATGATCTGACTTCTATAAAACACACTTCCCACTTTTCATTTCTGGAGTCAAGCTCCACAGCAAACCTAGTCAGTATCACGATGTGATTTTGCCTTCCACGGAGAAAGCCTTCCATATTATTAAAATAACTAAACCACGTTTACATAGCAAAAGAACAGAGGCAAAGAAATTAGCACAGCAGCATAAACCAAAAAGCACAAAACTAGATAATAGAGTCAGGAGATAGTGTCATATCGAAATGAAAGAAAAACAGCACAGACCCAATGATTATAATACTAGATAATAGAATGTGGAAATGCTATGATTATAAAAATGAGAAGTTTTTCAGTTTGAGGAAAAAGATTCTCAAACTGATTTGCATGACAACATCTATTTAATTTCACATCACTCAGTGAGTTCTTGGAGATCACAAGGAAGACTCTTACCTTCACTTGTACATAGTCTGTCCCAAATATTCACAGAATCTTGAAGGTGGAATAAGAAGTGCTTTGCCTTCAAAACACTAACTCTGGATCCAAGTGTTTCCAGAGTTCAGGGGAAAACAGCCCAGTAGCTGTGTATCATCTGGGACCAAAATCTGAGATCAAGAGATCCAATTTATAATACATAATGAATTAATAAACAGTCAGGAAATTGTGTATCTCAAATGAAAAAAACATCAAACTCTGCAAATCATAGCAACACCCCACCACCAACAATCCGTTATAAAATACCAGCAGAAATGATTAGAAAGCCAATTCTGATGGGAGCTACACACATATATATCATCCAACGGTAGACAAAGGGGGGAACACATAAATACAGACAAAAATGATTTTTTAAGCAAGCCCTATAAATATAAAATAAGTCTTAGAGCTACAGTCATCTAAAGAGTATGGAATCAATGGAAAAAATCGAAGAAAGATGTGTGAAATAAAAGAAATGTCACCAAAAATATCAGTTATTTAATTAATAAATTTATTTACTGTTAAAAGTTATAAATATATTCATTTAGTGAAACAATTAATAGATGTATTTAATATTTAATAAAAATGTATAAGAAAGGGTCAGTTAAGCCTCTGACTCTTAGTTTCGGCTCAGGTCATGGTCTCAGCGTCATGAGATCAAGCTCTGTGTTGGTCTTTGAGCTCAGTGAGGAGTCTACTAAAGTTTCCCTCTCCCTCTCTGCCTCTCCCAGCACTCATACTCTCTCTAAAGTAAATAAATAAGTCTTTTAAAAAAAAGTATAATACATAAGTGCACTTATTCATGGTATAGGACACTAGTAGCTGCATTTTAATATTTAACCAATTTAATATAGATTAACAAAACATAATAAGGGAAGCAGTAGAGAATACAACAAATGGTAACAGAAAAAAGTTTACATCAGTCGAGGAAAATAGCAAATTAAATTCCCACTTCACATTAAGTGCCTGACATATAATTAGGACACAATAGATATTTGTTAGAAGAAGAAAGGAATAAGAATGAATAATATATTAAGTTCTAGATGGGTTAGATACTTGGCAAACCATTATACAGTACAAGAAATCATGGACATATATTGCACTGATCTCTAATTAGGAAAGGCCTTCCAAAATATAAGCATGATGTTGAGGTAACCTAGGAAACATTCTATAATGCTTATTCCTTAAGGATTTCAGACCTCTCTCTGAAAATCCACCAAGCTTGGAAAATTGTCACACAAATATGGCAGACAAAGGGATTAGCATCCTTCATATAGAAAAGTCTTTTAGAACTCAAAAAGATGAAGAGAAAAATCCCAATAGAACATGAACAAGAACAGAAAGATGAATTGCCAATCATATACGAAGAAATATTCAGCCTCATTTATTATCTAAGCCATGAAAAATTAAACACAAGAATAATTCAACTCTTAAATGTTCCATCATCAAGAACTCTCTCATAAAAATGTACACACTTATGAAATTTAGCACCAAATTTTAGGATTCTCTCAGACGCCTGGATGCCATGCAAAGATCCATGAGAACCTAGGTTCAGAAACCCTATAACTTCATGCTAATGTATCAATAATAAGGGTACAATAGGATGGATATTTTATATACTGCTGGTGAAAGCATATGTTCACACATTTTTAAAAAAAAGTATTTGGTAATATGTTTTAACATGTCAAAATACTTATAACTTATTCTTGGTATAAACATTTTTAAGAAAGTCTTAAGAAAATCAAGTAAGAGCACAATGATATATATGCAAAGATGTTCATCATGGCATTATTTATATGAGCACAACAGTATTTATATTAACTTAGCTACTTAAATTCCCCCAAATAAAGAACTATTTAAGTAAATTATATCACATCCTTGAGATGGGTTATTACTCCACCATTATACTGTTTTTCAAGAATATTTAATGACATCGGATAATACAAAGAATGTAATATAACAAAGAGAATGCTGAATATTCAGTATAAGAATAATTACATTATACATACGTACATCATTCAAGAATGCTACAAAGATATATACCAAAATGTTAATAATTATTATTTCTCTATGAGAAATTTTTTCTTACTCCTTCCTACAGTGAAATATATTGTATTTTCAAAACTCTCCCAAAATTGCTCCTTAATACAAAAAAAAAAAAAAAAAAAAAAAAAAGCTAAGGAAACTTGGTTTCAGAAAAAAACAAAACAAAACAACACCAAAAAAAAAAAAACCCCCTACAACCAGAAACTTGAAATACAGAACCATATCTTTAGAAGGTTCCAGTAAAAGTGAGCCAGCCTTTCAGATCTTTCTTCAGGAGGACGTTACACAATGTTCAGCTCTCAGGCTCTGAGGCACCATGCCATGTCGTTCACTTAGGAATGACCATCTACTTATACCTGGGGGCAGAATGGCTGCCTTTTCACTCTGAGACAACCTAAAATGTACTTCTTTTGTGATATGCCTGTTTGTGGTAAAAAGACATCTCTATCCAGGTTTTCTTGGATTTGTATCTCAGAGAGTTCACATAAAACAATAATAAGTCAACATTTTTGAGGCCTCTACCAAGTACCATCTATACAAGTCACTTGGGAAACCCTGAGAAAAAAAGAAATGATCTGGCCTCCAGGGGTAATAATACTTCAGGAAGCCAAACCAGGCTAGAATTCTTGGTGGCGCAAAATATGGTGACTACTCAATCTTTATAACGACCATGTCCAGATTTGAATCTGTTTCATCATGGCTGATTGTATAACTTTGGACAATTTGGTGAAATTCTCTAAGCCTTGGTCATATGAGGTAATAACAGTGTGGACCTCTTAGGGCTGCAAGTCCCACTAAATGAGATAATGTGCTTGAAAGAAGGAGTGCACAGGTGTTTACTCTGTCTTCTTGATCCTATCTGATCTCCCTAATTTCAAACGAAGGTATTCTGTTAAGTACCTGAAACATACCCCCCGCTTTCGGTGTCTAGTTCTTGCCCAATTTTTTATCATTGACCTAAGCCTTTTATGGAGGAACTAACGTTCATTAAGTACCTGCTTTTTACCATGCTCTATGCTAGAATTTTACAACTGTCATGTGGATAGACCTATGTTGAGCAATATTTCCTGTGCACTCAGAGTAATTACAGTTGCTGATATCATAGCACCTCAAAAATCTTGGTGGCTTAAATTTAACACTTAAGTTTATTTTTCATTCACATTACAATCCAATTAGAAATTCAGTGGAAAGTCTTCTCTGTGGCTATTTGGGGATCCAGAGTCTTCCAATTGGTGCTTCCACCATCTTGTAAGTTCTCCCCAGTGTCTTCCACTGGAACCTCTCTCTTCAGCCAACCAACAATTGAGAAAATAAGTGAGGACCAGAAATGGGATGGGAGAGGAAGGAATGTGCATGCACATTTTCATGCACATTCTGCTGGCCAGAACACAGTCCCTCCCTGCCTTGGGGGGGACCCTCCCTGCCTGGGGAGGGCTGGGAAGGCTGTGAACTATGGTCTTTCTGTGAGCTCAAGAAGAAAGGCATCAGTGCCATTCTGGCCAATGTCTCCATATTTCTCTACCCACTAAATAAGATTCTCTGCCCCAGATATCACGGACCAGCTTTAGTTTCAAAGCAACTGTGTGTTTTCTTAGGCTCATAAGTTCTTCCTTGAAATTCTTATTTGAGTGATAGGATATTTTTCCTTTGTAGATTTAATCATAGAGGTTTTTCTTTGTGTGCAAAAGGTACAAAATTGTATTGTAAGGCATAGCATAGAGAGAATAGAGGCAATGGTGTCAGGGCAGCATTCCTGCATGGAAAAATAAATATAAGTTTTAAAAGGAAGTAGAAATAATTTGGGAGGACGAGACCCAGGATTAGAGCCCTCCTGAGTATGGAGAGGGAGGGACAAGATGACATAAAAGCACCAATGGAACTCTAATAAGGCCTGATGAGGTTCATATACACCGTGGATTGTCTAATTAATTCCTCATTCCAGTCTTTCTTGGGTCCTCCTTGAATTGCTGAGGCTGAAAGCTGAAAGAAAATTTACATTTTCCAAACTCCCTTACATTTAGGGTTCCAGATGTGGCTTAGGTTTTGTTCAAGCAAGTGAGCTTTCATATGACAAGAGAAGAGAGATAGAGCAAGAGAACACGATGTGATTTCAGAGTCAGACACTGAGAACTTGGGTTGCGTGGCGAGCCCAGCACCAGAGGTCACCAGATCCTGTGATACAGCTGTGCAGGTAGAGTATTAAGTAGCACCAGTATCAGACCCAGTTCAGTCCCTCTACTGCCCATGTTTCTTCCACTGCTCCACCTTATTCTCAATTGCTAAAAGCAAAACTTTTTTAAAATCTCAGGTTTTGGATGAATGGGCCTCATTTGGTTTTCAAAAGTTCCAATCTTTTGAATACTAACTAGACTGTAGGAAGAAAGTTCCACCATTTTGTTTTGTTTTGTTTCTAAGATTTATTCATTTATTTTAGAGAGAAAGAGCTGGAGTGGGAGGGGCAGAGGAGAGAGAGAATCTCAAGCAGGCTCTATGCTGAGGATGGAGCTCAATGCGGGGCTCAATCCCACAACCCCAAGATCAGGACCTGACCTGAAACCAAGAGTTGGACACTTAACCAACTGAGCCACCCAGGCACCCCTGAAAGTTCCACAAAGTTTTGACTCCAATACTCAAGTTGATCTCTGGCTCTCAAGCCCAAGTTGCTGTAAAACATTCATTGGCATAATCAATACACCCATGGGATGAGAGAGAGGGAAAGGTGCATGTTGTCGGCAATTTGAGGAAAGAACTTCTAGAGGTATGGGGCTTCTGACCTAGCAGTTCAGGAGCAGAAGAGGAGGATATGACAGATTAGAAGCAGAGCCAATTAGTGTAGTTTTGGTGAGAGCTGAAAATATCAAATGTATATCCATAAACCATAAAATTGTAAGGCTCTCAAGATGTTAATTAGCTGTGTTTCTGTTAGTGGAAAAAAAAAAAGTCTTCTTGGTCGATTAGGATTGGGAATCACTGGGTCAAGCAAAATAAAACAGATTTCCAATACTGTAGATCTTTAACAGACTGGGTCTGCTGATAATATTTAAGAGGAAATGCCACAGTATTTTCCTAGCAGATCATCTCTCAGGGCTGATAGACCACACATATTTCCGTGATGCCTGGGCAGAGCTGTGCCCCCAGTTTCTGCAGTGGAGTGAGGAAAAACCCAGATTTTGCCCTAATTGTACCAGCAATGCAGAAATGAGAAGATGTCAGGTTTAACCCCTGGAAAATATAAGCCAAGAAAACCTAGATAAGTACTTAACCATTTTCAGATAAACCATGATACTGTGTGTGATCCCCACACTGATTAGGTTTACACGTATTCAGAACTTGAAATGCTTTGAGCAGTCTACTCTGCGTTTCCTTCAAGCAACTCGCTGCTACTTCAGTGAGGTATACTCATCACAGTCATTTCAGCTAATTAGTCACTAAACTAATTAGTCCATGCATTTTTTTAAGATCTGCTTATTTCTCTCTCTTTTGTGAGAGAGAGAGAAAAAAATAGAACCCAGTTACAGAGCATTGTTACATCTGTTATAATTAAAAGGTAAATTGAGTGAAAGTATTACGATAAGATACTGCAATTTTGAACCTATGAATTTTTGCTATCAAATAAAAAATACGTAGTCATTGTGAAGCCACAGAGTTTGCCAGCTGTTGAATGATAGTCCTTGTCCTGTGGCAACTTATACCTTCTATGATCGCCAGATTTTCATAATATCCTGGAGTTGAATCTTATATGCATAATTTGTCCTATGGACTCTGTCTAGTTGTCAAATATACAAAACTCACTACCACACTGCCCACCGCCCCCCCCCAAAAGCGGCTCTACAGGTGGAAACAAGCAGATGAAACTACTTCCATCTAAAAAGGGAGGCCCACAGTGAAATGATGAAATGCAATTGACTTCTGGGTTTTCTTTGCATGGGCCCTGAGAGGTGTGCAGAGGTGATTTGTGAATGGCCATCAAAGGCCTTAGAGTCATGAGTCCCATTCCATGATGTCTAGAAGATTTCCCAAACTGAAGCTGCTTGTCGGCTCTGGTTTCCTGGAAGCCTCTGTTCTGGGTAGTCAGGAGAGAAGGACGTGTACGTTCTGCATATTTCAAATAGCTAGACCCCTTCAAATGTTTAATTACGCAGGTGCTATTGGGTAAGCTGCATCCTGCTGGCACTCCCCTCTTTGAAGACCGATTAAAGCTAGAAAATTGTAAACTGGACTGCCAGGCCATCTTGGGGCAAAAGAACATTTGGGAATGATTTGTAAATAACACTCCATGGAAAGAAGACTTCTAAAGAGAGCCAGGAAATCCCACAGGTGTGTCTGTGTGCCGAGGTGTCTCCCGGGTGCCACCCTAGGAGGCCAGAGGCTGGGGGAGGCGAGGGAAAGTGAGACGTCACCCTGGTCTTGCAGCACATACAGTCCAGTTGAGGGAACAGGGCTCAGCATAAGGAAAAAGGGAGCTCCACACAGACCAGATAAAAGCAAATGCTCGAGAGTGTGGCGCAGACCAAAGCTCAGTGGAGAAGGGGGAGGAGTCCAGGTGCCCTGGGCATGAGGGGCCTTTATGGAGGACAGGGGTTGGCAAAAAGGAGAAGGAAGGGTGTTCCACAGTGAGAGCCAGCCGATAGGCATGGAAGAAGATGAGGTAACCCTGCTCTACCACTGACCCAGTCTGGGCTGACATCCGTAATCCCCACTATGTGCACAAATGCCTCAAGATACCCCGTCAACCCTCAAGTGGGCAGCTAGGGCCATATCTGCAAAGGCTGAAATAAGAGAGTATATTCTTCAGGTTCCGAAGGAAAAATGTTTATGGACCCTTTGTAAAATACGAAGGTAGTGAGAGGCCAACGAATCCAGCAGCCTCTGCTTCTAGAGATTCCTATAGCGCTTTTTATCTAGACCATAACCCCTTAGGGAGGGCATTCTCCGCACCAGGCGGAGTGGGCGCTGTGTCCTCAGATGGAAAAGCAGGGCCTCTCAGACTAGCAGGCAAAGACTATCCCGGGAAACTCCCTCCCGTCTGACAACATGCCAAAGCTAGAGGGCCAAGCAGCATCTGCTTGCCATGGCTGATACCTGAACTTGTGACCCAGTGAATGAACCCGTGAACAAACAAACGAACACAAAATGGCTGCATCCTCCTCTGAGAATGAGGGCAGATTGCAGAACGCTGCCTCGCCGCCGCAGCCAGGCACGCGGGTTAGAACCCGGCCCGAGAGGTAAGCTCCCATCACACGTGATGTCCCCAAGCCCTTTGCCTGGAACAGTCTCCCTCTCATCCCTCCTTCACACACATGCCTCTTTAAGGGAGCAAACCCAAAGAACTCCACAGATTCTAGAGCCTCCAAATGTGGTTTCAGCAGCCCCATTCAGCAAAGGGCTGGCCCCCCCAGAAACTCAGAGCAGGTTTTTCTTGAAGCTATTTGCTTCCTCTGGTCTCTAGAGATTGATGGTTGATTTTCCATTTTGAAAAGAGTAGCAGAAAAAACCTCAGGATGCTCAGGCAGGGTTCTGGCCAAAGAAAGGGGTGACTACAGAAACTCGGGAAGGCCTTGTATCTTTTCTCAGCTCTCCACTCCGCCCCCCCCCCCCCCCCAATGGCCTGGCCATGCAGCAGGGGTCACTGTATACCAGCGGAGGAACTCAGCGCCATAGTCCCAAGGACAGGACGGGCAGTGGGCCGGGCTCTCCTGTCCCTGGGTCTTCAGGCAGGCACCAGGCCAGGCCACACTGTGTCTTGCCTCACCATCCTTTCAGAAAAGAGACAGCAAAAAGAATCTGGGAGCAACTGTGAGAGGACAGGGTAAAATAGAGTGCCCTCCTCCCCCAGCCAGAGGAGGCATCCTGACCTTAGGTGTAAACTAAGCAGAGAGAAATAAAAACACGTCCTCAGCCCTAACCTGACATCCTATCACTCCCGGGGGGCACTTTAACTGCTATGTCCTGACCACCTGTTCCTGTGTTGTTTCTTCTTGGTCTGATCAGCTGCCTGTGAGTGGGTGAGCCCCTTGGATGAGGCCCCAGCTTTGGAAATCAGGCACAGCAAAGCTGGGAGGGCCCTTAGAGACCATCTGCTGTGGGTGCTCTGGGCCCTGGGCTCCTCTCAGGAGCTTCTGAGATCAGAGAAGGCAGTCCAGGGAGTAGGCCATGCTTCCACCAGAGAGACCTATTCATCTGAACTTGGGGACTCCTGAGATTTTATATTGTTAAGCTTCCTTCTGTTTCAACAAAACAGAAAAATGTGTCAAAAGCACTACACCTTTGGCCCAACCATTAGGACACGCAGATAGAAGTTTCAGAGAGACCAAGCGTCTTGCCCACGGTCACCCAGCCAGTGTGGGCCAGCTGCTCAATCACACAAGGCCATCTCAGGGGAGGAGAATCGTAAAGGATGGTAGCCCAGGAAACACAGAGCAGCAGAGAGCCAGGCTTGTGGCTGAGAAACAGATGCTTCCAAACCCCTCTGAGGCTGCCCCCAGCCTATGCTCTCAGAGCCGCACCCCCCCACCCCCTGCTCACACAGTGAGCACAGCCATGTTCACCATCTCTTGTGTCAGGGAAGAGCCCAGTGGGTTCTGCACAAAAGCAAACCCAGACACTTGCAAGCAATCACTGTGGACGTGGCACTAAATGTTGATTGAAAGTTTTAAGAGAAACGATAACAGCTTTTGCCTGACCAGGAACTCAGCTGCTGGGAGGCCCAGTGAAATGGGTTCCAATGGGCGACGTGAATTATTTTCTACTGAAGCACAATTTTCTATCCATTTGCTTCTTTTTATGTGTATAGTAGAATAAAAAGAGGGGAGGAGGGCAAGGAGAAGGGGGGAGAAGCGAAAAGAAAACACTTAGACTTGTAGTGTAGGCTCATTTTGGTAAAACACCCCCACATCCCCAGGGCCCTGGAGAATTAAATGCTGTCACTCAGGTCTGAAAGCAGAGTCGTCCAGTTTGCAGACACCTGTCATAATTAAACTAATGGCTCTGAAAATGTGCCTTGATATTAAATCTATCTTCCACTGAGGAGCAGAGCTGATTAAACCACCGGTTGACAGTTAATGATGAACCTCTTGCTTGCTGAGCTCTGTGACTGGAACTGGCCAGTTTAGGCTGGCCTCCCCCACCCCACTCCGCTCAACCCCGGCACAATTCCCCTGCCCTTCCCACCCACTCTCCTACAGATCTCCTCTGCTCTCACCTCCCACCGCCCCACTCTGCTAATGAGAGAATGGCCTCCTCCTCAGGGTGGGACCACCCATCAAGTCAACACCAAGTCATTGTCTGGTCACCAGGAAGCATCGCTGGCCTAGCAAATTGGCCCTGGCAGGAGCAGAGGATAGAGGGCCCTGGCCAGCCTCTCCGTGTCTTCTCTGGAAGACTGAATTTCCAATCACACCTCGGGAGAGATTAAACTCTGCTCTGTTGTGAAATCTAAGAAACTCTGAAGTTACAAGACTGCTGAGTTGACTATGTTCTCGCCAATCAGGTTCAGGGGCTGATGTTCAGACAGACTGGTCTGCAAATAGAACTGTCCTTTGGGAAAGCAGCATACTCTCAACAGATTATTGGGAAATCTAAAGATGCTCACCATTTACACAGCAGCTACTCACAGTGCGACGCCTTTAGCACCAGAGTCCTCAGAGGGAGAAGTCAGGTGACTGCAGATCAAAGACTTTCCGCCCTCTGGGCTGCAGCTGCTCCAAAAATGAGGAATCACAAAAGGGCTCTTCTGCACCCGATAGTCCAGAATTTTGCCCCAAAAGGAACCTGATATTATTTCTTGATTAAGTGTCTTTCATATTCTAGATTATTTACCATCCCCAGAGGGCACTCAGTCTATAACCTTCCTCCTCTCGGCACATGGTGGAGATTCACAAGAACCACTGGTCAACCTCAGGATTTCCTTCCTTATGTGACTACACACTTTCATGATCAAACTGAAATTAGCACGATATGATGTGTGGCATGACAAGACACTCTATGTCCCAGCCTTCTCCTGTCAGGACGTTCAAGATCCCTTTGGAAGTAATCAGGCCCCCTCACCCTTGTCTCTATTCCACGCTGACGTCAAAATCCACGTCTGCCTTCCAACATCCTCCCTCCTCAAGCTAAGGGCGTCCCTGCCAGGGACCCTGCAAGTGCTTGCTACACCTTCTAGTTCCCCCTGAAGTCCCAATGGTGACTGGTGGAATATCAAGGAAGGCAGAGACTTCTTCCCCTCCAGGCCACTGTTCAAAGGAGTAGCAAATCTACCAAGCCAGGCTTTCTGCCTAAACCAGCGGCAGCTATGATCTCAGTAATGATGGCAAGTTGTGAGCCACCCCCACCCCCCCACCGCCCGCCATTATCTGTGCTTTGCACATTAATCTCTGTTGATGGCTTGCTTAATTGTTTGATTGACTGATTTACAGTGTCATATTCTTTTCAGAGCATTCTCCCGCTTTTCCTTTGATTCTTATAACACCCCTGGCAGCTAAGTATTTCCCCATTTTACAAAGGAGTAAACCAGCACCTCCAAAGCCACAGCACTAGTGGGTGATCTTAGAGCTGGGACTGGACCTCACTTGGCTGACCGCCTATCAAGGGCCACTCTTAGATCCCTGGAGCTTCAAGTGAACCTTGATCCGGGTTCTAAGTTCATTATTAGGAATTTATGTTGCCAGAGTGTTTCCTTGGACCGCCTCTGATATCTGCCACCACAGATCTGCATGTCAGAGACTTCTTTTTTTTCCCTGACTTGTTTCTATGTGAATTTGATTATTGGGTTCTTTTAAATTCACATTTTTCTCCTCCCTCCTCAGGCAGAGTTTGGGGGTCTTCTTGAGGGTTTTACTTTCTTCATCTTTATTTGCTTCAACATTATTTTCTGCTTCTGTGAAAATTCACGATTGGGAGGTAGACACCAGTTAAATAGATCAGCCAGAGAGACACAGAGAGAGAGAGATTCAGAAAGAGAAAATTAGGCCAAAGAGAGAGAATCAAAGAAGGAGGACAGACTGAATGATACAATGATAGACAAAGATGGGAAAAATTAGGAAGAAAACTCTCTGTTTACCTGTCTTTCCCCAAAGAGCCTGAAGTCAGACTCCATCCTTGCTTGCGGGTGCACCCGAGCACTCACACACACACACATGCACACACACAAGACTGTCACATTTTAGAACCCCATTAAGAAAGTGACACCCAGCTGAAGGAGTCCCCTGTCTAGTGACCCAGGCTGGCACTCCTGCTGACCCCTCCCCTCCAAAGGCCAATGCTCTCTCCCTTAAGTGACAGAGGCCCCGTCTCTCACATGGAAGTGGGGGCTCTAATTGTGCCGAGCAGCAGTGCCACAGACGCCCGGGCAGCCTCATGTCTCCCACCATCATTAGCTTTCCTCCCGGGCTCCGAAGCCTTCCGCTGCCACAACAGTAATTACCAAGAGATTAGGCAGGCATTAAGCACTCCTTAATTTGACACATTGCAATGATCTCCATTCAGCCTTTCTGCTCGAATAACTCTCAACAAATATTTCGGAGGCTACCAAAATAAACAGAAGCACAGTGTTTGCACAGCTGAGGCCCTGGTCCTGCTTCTCTAATGCCATCAATTCCAGGTAGGAGTGGGGTGGGGGGCAGGGAGGGTATGGGTGGTTCGGGGGGTGGTGGGTGGTGGTACCACCTACAGGGCCCTAAGACAGCCTGAGGACCCAAGTCCATACAGTGGAAAGATATCAGCAAAACACTAACATATGGCATGCTACCGTTGATGGCGATTTAATAGGGCCCATTACTTAAGCAAGTAGTTATACAAGAACCTAGTAAAGAGACATCAGTATTCATATAAAAACCACCACATTAGGAAAAAAATAATAATTACAGCGAATGGGAGTTATGTTGTTGTTGCTGGGGTTTTTTGGTGGGTTATTAGCTCAGACATTATTCATTAAGTAATGCAATGGGAAAACCACTGTTAATATGGCAATAAATCCCACCGGGACCCATCACGGGCGAGATAGGATCATTTGGTAATTACAATGCATTAGAAGTCCAATATTCCCTTTCATGCATTTATTTTGTTTCCCCACCCCCACCCTGACAACCATGCATACACCCCTCTCTCAACTGACCTGAGTCAGGGGTAGCTGGGGAAGGAGAGGAGAATGACCTCGTGCCATGGAGGGTACAGCATCTAGGTGCTCTCAAGGTAAGATTCAAGAGAGAGAAAATAGGAACCCATGAAATGGACAGATGAACTTCCAAAAAAATGAGCAAAAGTCAGAATGGCCAGAAATTGAGTCATGGATATAAATATTTATGGGAGGGGATTGGGTTGATTAACAATAGTATTACACAAGAAATGAAGTCCAAGAAACAAATAATGAAATCACTGGGATCTTCCCTCATGGAAGATAGGAAAGGCCATTCTAGGGTCAGAGATTGAAATCAAAGTAGTTTTAGTTGGGCATTTTCCACCCTTTAGAGATATGCTTCCAACCACACAGCTTTCATAAGCAATGGCCCTCTTCCTGACCTCGTATAGAGATCCTGGTGAGCATCTGTGTCCAGGAGGCCAACACCGCTGGGCGGAGTTTTACTAGAATGCCAGTAGTTTGCTTGCTATAGAAAGAGAACTGTGACTCGGGGTGGCCTAGAATCTTTCTTCCTTATTGGATGAAGAGGGGAACTATTAAGCAAGAAAGAGCAAGAGGCTCCATTTGTGACTGTAATGAGTCACCCTTACCCATGCCAAGGATGATAGTCATTGAACACTCAAAGATGGCTACAGTGTGAAGAGTAATACATTAGACCAGGCATTGGCAAACTACAGCCGGCAGGCCAAAGCCAGCTTGCAGCCTGTTTCTTTTTAAATTAAGTTTTCTTGAGGAGTGCCTGGGTGGTTCAGTATGGTAAGTGTCTGCCTTTGGCTCAGGCCATGATCTCAGGGTCCTGGGATCGAGCCCCACATCGAGCTCCCTGCTCAGCAGGGAGTCTCTCTCTCTCTCTCTCTCTCTCTCTCTCTCTCTCACTCTCTCTTAAGTAAATAAGTAAAATCTTTAAAAAAAATAAATTTTCTCGGGACACAGCCATGCCTGGCAGCTGACAAATGGTCTATGGCCATTTTGCACTCCAAAAACAGAGCTAGTAGTTACAACAGAGACCAGATGGCCCATAAAGCCTAAAATATTTACTAGCTTACCTTTTAAAGAAAAGGTCTGCTGATTGATTGATGAATGAGAGAAAGAATTAGTGAAAGAAAATATGAACAAATACTAGATTGGGATGGATTTATAACTAGGGGAATGATTTTACCAACTAGTGCCGGGCGGCATCTGAAAGTTTCTAAGGCAGATCGTAGGCTCTGTTCTCACTTCTGTCCTTTTTAGTACTTTTTCAATGACTTACACCAAGACACAGATGGGAAGTTTACCAGATTTTCAAGTGAAGGGAAGACAAGACGGATAATAAGTATATTGAATGACAGATCCAATATTCAAAACGATCTTGACAGGCTGGAACAAAGGACTGAGTCTAATTAAATGAAACATAAAGGGACACATGTAAGGTCCTGTGATTGGGCCCAAAATACCAACTTCTCAAATGTGGAATTGAGTGAAGGTGGGAGGGAGAAAAATGTGCCTCAAGAGCAGCAAGCATGAAAATGAGTTGGGGGGTTTGACAGACACATCACCTCCATAGTGATAAAGGCTGCCTCCAAAATAAAGGGTTCTTTTTTTTTTTTTTTTTACAATTTTATTTATTTATTTGAAAGAGAGAGCTTGAGCAGGGAGAGGAGCAGAGGGAGAGGGAGAGAGAGAAGCAGACTCACCACTGAATGCAGAGCCCAACACAGGGCTCCATTCTAGGACTGAGATCATGACCTAAGCTGAAGTCAGATGCATAACTGACTTAGCCACCCAGGCACCCTCAAAATAAAGTTTATTCTCAAGCTAAGATGGTTGTTACGTGGAACATCCTACTCTGTGTCCTCAGGCCATGCCAGAAATATCTATTCCTATGACAATAATAAAACAGTAATAAAACTGTTTAAAGTTGCTGAGTATTTACCTCCAGTGCAGTAGCATGTTTAACTTAGTATCCTTTGAATTTCTGAATGTTTAAAGTTTTTACTATGAGTGGGACTACTGTTGCCCCAATTTCCTAGCTGAGGAAATGAAGAGATGCCAGGTCTTGTAGCTGGCAGTAGGGAGACCACGAATCAAATCTAGACAATGCAGGGCCAGAGCCCAAAATCTCAACCACTAGCATGTACACCACAGCTTCACTTGCATTTTCAATGGTCTTTGGAGAACAGATGTGTCTCCAGAGCTGAGCTACCAACGTGGGAAGGAAAACTGAGAACTTTTCATATCCAGAAAGGTAGGAAGAGGTGAGCATTTAGCTTGGAGGAGACTTGGGTTGTCCTTCAGGAGAAGAGCACTGTTGAGTTTAGCTCATAGCCCCTCTCTGTAAAAGAGCCACATCTGCCTTTCCCTTCCAGCTATTCACACACATCCACACACCATGTGCGTGACTGGTCAGCACATCGAGCTAGGTTAGCTGCTTTCTAAACCACATCATCTTTTCTGGACTTTACACCATAAGACTTTATTTGTTCCATAGTTCAGAACCATCATGAGGTGATGGTAGAAGCCCTACGACATGGAGCACTTCAGAGGCCGAAGTGCCTTCTATTCTGCTTTACTTTTCTGTTCAGAACAAACAAGTCTAGGTCCTTGGAGCTCTCTGCAGTCCATACAGAGAAAGAGAGGCTCCTATGAAGGAGGTTGTTGGGGGTAGGCCTGGAAGTAGTGCTGGTCACTTCTGCTCACATCCTATTGCCCTGTCCGTAACCACTAGGGTGGCTGGAACAATGGACTACACATGCCCCTGAAGAAGAGGAGGGATGGATGTGGCTGAGCACTAGACTTGCTCTTACTTTCAGAGCCTCAGGGTACTGACTGGCCACAACTAGCACTGATACCTATCTATCAAGTCCTAATCATTGATATCTACTACGTGCAAGGCACTTTGTTGGGACCCCCAAACATAAAATGACCAAAGAGTCACAGTCTTCCCTTTCAGTGATCCAGCAAAGATATGCAAAAATAATCACAATATTCAGCAGGGTAAATTAAGTGTTCTAGGAACTATATCCACAGAATAGGAGCGTGAAAGGCAGGGTTCATTCTGATGAGAAGACTCGGGAAAGGTTTCCAGGTAGAGTCTCAGCTAATTATTAGGAATTCAACAGGCAAAGGAGCAAGGAGAAGAGCCCATCAAGGAGAGAAAATAGCAGGAAGGAAGGCACAAAGGCGGGGAGCACTTGGCAGGTTCAGGGCTGAACAACTGTTTTAGTGTGACTTTATCACAGAGAGTCTGAGACACATGATGGAACCTAAAGTTGGGGCAGACCATGCTGAACTGTGAATGCCGTGGTGGAGAACTTTGACCTTATTCTCAATGCAGTGGAGAATGGAGGAGTGTGACATCATCTAGCTCTGCAGGGGTGCGACAGTCGGATGGCATGTCGAAAGGCTGCAGGACAGGAAGATGCATGAGGTGTTAGAATAGCTCTGATGGACGGTGGCCAAGGTCCAGCCTGAGGCAGTGAACATTAGTCTTTGCCTCTGTCCAGCCCCTTTCAGGCATTTCTAATATGTAAGCAGATCATCTGTAGTCAGTGGCCCCCTTCAACTTACAGTCGGTTTAGAAGACAATATGTCAACATGTCTGCATATTAAAACCATGGCTTACTAACTCTGAAAATGGTGCCTCCACAGGCCATTCATAGGCAGCTTCCCTTTGGCCCTCACCTGGGAATAATTTCCCCTCAAAACCTGCTTCTCTGCCACTTCTCCTCATTATTTCTGGTCCCACTCATTGCCTCTCAATTGTCCCAGTGAGGGTCATAAAAGCCCAGCGTATCCAAGGATAGAAGTGTTGGCAGCAGCTTTCAAAATCCCTTGGGTAGCTGGGCTTTGCCACAATCCCCTTCCATTCAGAGACTGCAGATAATCTAGGGCTTTTCTGCCGCCACCCCCACCCACAGACCTCAAAGGCACAGGTGCCCAGAAAAGAGGGTCACATCAAATTTCCAGCCAAGAAGCTGCACTCTATGCTCTGTTCCTGCCAGCCCCCTTTTCCTTCATAATGGAGACTGGACAGTGGTGCAGGCCAACACAGAGCACTCACCTTCGTCTCCCCAGACACATCCCAAACTGAATTCCCATCCTATCCTGACATAGGAACCTGCCTTCAATCTCCAGAGCTTAGCGGAGACCTTGACTGGTCCAGCTATGGCTCTCCTCTGCCTCTGTCTTAGATTCTTGGCCCTGATGGGATGCGTGAGCAAGCTGTACCAACCTTCTCCTCTAGGCAAGGGAGTAGAAGGGAGAGAGAATTGTTGGAAATTGGTCACAGCTGGAATACACTTGGTGCTGGGGATAATAGTGCTGCATAGGGAGGCAGAGGCACCAAAGATTTTTGTTGAGAGAGTTGGAAAATAGTGATCCAGAGGCAACTCAAAGGACAAAGTAAAATAACAGCTTCTTGAGAACCAGGGTAGTCACAATACAGAAGTGGTGTGTTACTCTTTGGACATGAATTATCCTGTTCAGAGTGATAATAAAGGAAAGAAAATCAGGCCAGACTTTCTGCTTGACAGGAGACAAGACAGGGCTGCAGGAAGAACAGGGAATTCAGGCACACCCGGATCCCAGTTCTGTGTCCTTGAGCAAATCACTTAAATTCTCAAAAACTGAGTTTCCCCATCTGTAAAATGGAAATGCAGGCGAAGGTAGGAGGGTGCCTTTGTGAGGACTTACTGACAGGATCAGGGATGAAGAATGCTAAATGCCAAGTTGGTACCTCTAGTACATGTACAGAGCTACAGAAAATCCATGTAGGAGCAAGTAGCAGAAGCTAAAGGCAGACACATTTCAGCCCTGGAGAAGGAAGACCTTTCCAACTACTGCAGCTACCAAATGATGGACATGAACTATTTCTCGAGTTGGCGAGTTTCACGCCACCGAGGTGGACCAGCACACGCAAGATGGCCATATTCAGGGGATGTCAACATACGAACCCCCACAGTGAATAGGAAATGGGGGCAGATGAATTCTAAAATCCCAAATCCCTTCCTGCCCTTCGAGCCTGCGATTGTTGAATTTTGCCTTTGCTCCAGGAGAGCCCAGGATCCCACACCCTCTCAGCCAGATACACTGCCACTCATCAGTGAGTGGGAACTGAGGTTCCAACGAACCAAAAGCCTATAGGCCACGGTGAAGGCCTCCCTTTGTTGGATCCTGTGCCCATCCCTGGCTTACATTCAATTCCATCCTATGGTTCCTTTCATGTGGGTGAGGAGGAGGACACATCACTCAGGGTTTATTTCACCAGGCTCAGTGAGTGGGAAGGCTTGATATAAGCAAGCCCCGTGGGCTGCCAGAAAAGCCTCTGCCCTTAAATAGTAATGAGATCTATCGGTCTCCTTAACAAATGCATCTTTCCCTGAGCGCTAAGTAAACTGTCTCCATTTACAGTGTCAATATCAACGCGGGGCCTTCCCTGACTCTCAAGCAGCCTGAACGGATTGCAATTGGCTGCCATCCCCGATTCCTGAGCTCGGTGAGAGCTGTCAATGGGCATGTCAATAAGATACCGGGACTATTGATCAGCATAGGCATTTAGGGGTCACTGGTCGATGAGAACTCTTGCCAAGAGATGTAGAAAATGATAGCTTTCAGATAAAGGCAGCAAAGGAAGGCTCCCGAAGGAGAAATAATATAGCTCAATTTCCCCTGTCCTGCTGCTTGCCAATTTCCCTCGGTTTTCTTGAGGGGGGGAGGAGCAAGGAGGGAGAGAAGTGGAAAAGGCAAGTGAGCAACTCAAGGGTTTGACTGAAAAAAATCCCAGAGAACAGAAAACTGACAGCCAATAAAACCACACGGCATCTACACAGCATCCCAAGGCCACTGTCTGTGTCAAAAGAACAAAGGAAAGGACCAAAGGAGGGAATGTTGCTGATAGAAGTGGGCTCAGAGGACAAAGACCAGGAGGCCACACATGCTTCAGAAATGAATCTTGATGGCATCACAAGAATCATTTCAACAGCTGTTTGCCGGCCCCACCCATTAAGTGTTCAACTGAAGTGGACCAATTTTTCAGGAGGTTATTTGCTGTCCCAGACTGATCATCACCCTGAGTGGAGGGGAAAGGAAGGTCCCCTTTGAAGCCATGTGACTTGTAGTAGTTCATCACGGGAATAAGATGTGTTAAAGTAACATTTTATATGGGAATGGAGGACAGAGGTGGCAGAGATGCTGCTCATCACTTTCCCCTTCTGCCCCCAGAATTTTCAGGCTAGAAAAGGATTGTCCACTTTGTCAGCTTCAACAGTGAATTGCCTTCATCCAAATTAAATTATTCAATTTATGGATAATTGGTTGTGTGGAAATATCCAGTGCTCACGAGCACAACATGTTTTTAACTGTCCTCTGGCTTATTGAGTCCTAGGTTCACAGATAATTCTGGATGCAGAAACATTTCTTTTAAGTAAGTAATCAGCAAAATGACAAAAATCAGCTTAAAGGCCAGATATCTATGGTCATAGCCCTCTATTATAAAGTCTTCCAACTTATTAAATGGAATATACCCCAGACACACAAAGATAATGAACCTGCCACATGTTGGCTTTCATTTTTCCCCTTCTTTCCTTCCTTTCTGAATCAAGCTCTTTTGTGACCTTACATATTACCTCTTTGGGATTGTTTTATTCCCTTAATTCAAAGCCACATCTCAGCTTGCCTCTGAGACAGTGAAATTCATCTCAAGTCCTGCCAGTCAGACCTTGTACTTTAATTAAACCCTGAAAGTTGCTTAAAGCGATAATTCAGCATCTGACATCTGAAACTTTAAGAGATGTTTATATGAACAACAAGATGGAGATGCATCTCAGTGAGGCTTAGCAGTGTCACGTTTCATCCCTCATGACTATATTCTTCACCGTGTGTCAAAGTTCATTCATTCATCATTGCAAAAGATATTTATTGCCAGGTGAGAGCTGATGGCAGCTTAAAAGTAAGGTAGAGGGAGGGCTGATTGAGTACATGTATTTCATTCTGCTTGGTTCTGACTAATGATACTAAGAGGACAACAAAAAGGAAAAATAAAAAAACAAAAAGTTCAGCAAATTCACCAACAGAACAAATGGAGTCACAGCCAACAAGACATATAAACAAAATTTTGGAGGAAGGGAAGCAAAAAGACAAATGATTGCTTAAGTAACAGACAAGGGAAAGCTAAAATCTCTACTGGCAGCAAGAATGAAGCCTGAAGAGCCAGGCCACTTCACGATGTATCCCTAAATGGCTTAGGAATTAAAGGCACCAAATACCTCTGAAGCAGGGGTGCAGGACAAGACTATACATGTAAGTGTTGGTTCAAAGTCTTTAAAAGAAGTAGTCAGGTTTACAGGAGCCCTATTTTATGCATGTAGCCAGGTAGCTCCTTCTTTGCTAGGGCTGCTTTATAACAATCATTCTTAGTATGTGGCCCTGGCACCAGCAGCATCAGCATCACCAAAAAATTTGTTAAAAATGCAAATTTTTGCACCCCATCTCAGACCTACTGAATCAGAAGCTCTGGGATGGTGCTTAGCAATCTGCGTTTCTTTCTCTTTTTTTTTTAAGATTTTATTTATTTGAGAGAAGAGAGGTAGCAAGAGAGAGCATGAGCAGAGGGAGAGGGAGAGGCAGACTGCCTGCTGAGAAGGGAACCTGATGCAGTGCTCTATCCCAGGACCTCAGGGTCATTCCCTTAGCTGAATGCAGACATTTAACCAACTGAGCCACCCAGGTGCCCCTCAATCTGTGTTTCAATAAGCCCTCTAGAAAATTTTGATGCAGGCTAAAGTCCAAGAACTACTGTTCTACGTGGAGACTGAACCAGACAGGGTCTGACATCATGGACAACAGCAGTAGCTGAAAATCATTATATGGTTTCACTCATACGTGGAATATAAGAAATAAGTGAAAGGGATTACAAGAGAAAGGAGGGAAATGAGTGGGAAAAATTAGAGAGGGAGACAAACCATGAGAGACTCCTAACTCTGGGAAACGAACAAAGGGTTGCTGGAGGGGAGGGGTGGGGATGGCATAACTGGGTGACGCGCACTGAGGAGGGCACTTGATAGGATGAGTACTGGGTGTTATATACTACGTGTTGGCAAACAGAACTTAAATTAAAAAAAAAAAAACAGTAATCAACTACTAATGGCTTAGGTGAAGTTCTGTATCTCAACAGAACATTGACCGCTCCCTCTCACACACACACATATCCCAGCTCCCCAAAATTGACAGTCAAGCTGAATATCCTAGGTAGGACATTTAAGTATTATTTGGTAAATTGATGAGCCAAAGAGAAAATATCTGCAGTTAGTAACACTAATGGTAGGGGGAATCCCAGATGAAATGGCTGGGACACAGCCCAATCAGCTTACAGGAAAACCCACCAAAGCATTAGCCTCATGCAGGCTTCCCATGGGGAAAGCTTCCCATCAACCTCCTCACCCCTTAATGATAAACAGATATTCAGTAATTACCAGATATGTGAGGAAATCCTCAACCAGAAAGAAGGTGGCCCAAAACTAAAACAAGCAAACAAAACAGAAATAAGAAACTTGGAATAAATGTAGACAATGAAGGAAGTAAGAAAAAGAAGAAAACTTTAAGAAGAAAATAAAAATAAATCATTTCAAAAGGGGAAGTGAAGATATTACATTTATGTAAGAGGAACAGGGAATATCCAAAAATGGGAACGCTGAAATAAGTTTCCAGCTCTTGTCAAGGCAGAAAATTAGCTCAGACTATTGGCTCTCTCCCTTAGAATCAACCTGAAGAATTACATGGAAGGTTGGTCAAGACAAAGATTGCTGAGCTCCACCTCCAGGATGTCTGTCAGCTGGATGATGTCAGGACAGAAGTACTCTGGGGATGAGAAGTGAAGAAAGTAAGTACAGCCTGAGCAGCTTTCTTTGGGCATTTACTCTCCACTCATGCATGCTTCACTCTAAGAATTTAAAGGCATTTAAATACTAAACAGAAAGTTTTCCGATAAACCTGGGGGCAATTGGGAGCAATCAGCAATAATTCTGTGGGGCTTGAGTCCCTTCACCTTGGGGTTCATCCCTACCTTCTCCTCAAGCTCAATCAGTAAGACTCCTCTTTCCCAAAGAAGCTTGAGCCTGCAGGCCAAGGCACCCAAGCAACACAACCATTTACAAAAAAGACAGCAAAATGAGCAACATATACCATCTGAAGCAAAATGATTATACAGAACAAGAAATTCAAATAAGCATGATAGATATACCGTTGATCCTCAAACAACATGGGGGTTAGGAGCATTGACCACCTAATCAATAAAAAATCCACATACAACTTTTGGCTCCCCCAAAACTTAACTACCAACAGCCTCCTGTTAGCCAGGAGTCTTACTGATAACATTGTCACTTAAAATATTTTGTGTTATATGTATTATATACTCTATTCTTATAATAAAATAAGCTACAGAAAAGAAAATGTTATTAGGAAAATCACTAATACTTAGTATCCAAAATATATAAAGAACTGATACAACTCAATAACTTCCAAACAAATAATCCAATTTTAAAAATGGACAGAAGACATGAACAGACATTTCTCCAAAGGCATCCAGATGGCCAACAGACACATGAAAAGATGCTCAACATAACTCATCATCAGGAAAATGCAAATGAAAACTACAGTGAGATATTCCCTCATAACTGTCACAATGGCTAGTATCAAAAACACAAGAAACAACAAGAATTGGTGAGGATGTGGATAGCAAGGAGCCCCCTTGCACTGCTGGTGGGAATATAAACTGATGCAGCCATTGTGGAAAAGAGTATGGAGGTTGGAGCTTCTTCAAAAAAATTAAAAATAGGGATCCCTGGGTGGCGCAGCAGTTTGGCGCCTGCCTTTGGCCCAGGGTGTGATCCTGGAGACCCGGGATCGAATCCCACATTGGGCTCCCGGTGCATGGAGCCTGCTTCTCCCTCTGCCTGTGTCTCTGCCTCTCTCTCTCTCTCTCTCTCTCTCTGTGACTATCATAAATAAATAAAAATTTTAAAAAAATTAAAAATAAAAAAAGAAATAAAAATAGAACTACCCTACAAACCAGGAATTGCACTGCTGGGTATTTACCAAAAAATACAGAAACATAGTTCAAAGGGATACATGCACTCTTATGTTATTGCAACATTATTTACAATAGCCAAACAGCTCAAATGTCTGCCAACAGATGAATGGATAAAGATGTGGCATATATATATGTATATATATATATATACACACACACAATGGAATATTATTCAGCCATAAAAATAATGAAATCTTTCCATTTATAACAGCATAGATAGAGCTACAAGTATAACATTAAGTGAAATAAATTGGTCAGAGAGGAAAACAAATACCATATTATCTCAATGGAATTTAAGAAACAAAACAAATGAGCGAAGGAAGAAAAAAGAGAGACAGACAGACAGACAAACAAAGAAACAGACTATTAACTATGGAGAACAAATGGATGGTTACCAGAGGAGAAGTGAAGAGGGATGGGAGAAACAGGGGATGGGAATTAGAGTACATTTATTAGGATGAAAAATAAAATAATGATAAATGATTTAAAAAAGAGAGAATCACAAGGAAGAGAAAACACATTTATAGTACTGTACTGCATTTATTTTTTAAAAACCTGCAGGGAAATGGACCCACACAGTTTAAATCCATGTTGTCCAAGGGTCAACTGCACTTAAGGATATAAGAGAAGCTATAAGCATTGTGAAACAAGAACAACAAATCATTTAAAAAGAACCAAGTGAAATACTATATTTGAAAAAATGATAGTAGAAATAAAGAATCAGGGGTGCCTGGGTGGTTCAGTCAGTTAAGCATCTGTCTTTGGCTCTAGTCATGATCCCAGGGTCCTGGGATCAAGCCCTACATCAGGCTCCCTGCTCAGCAAGGAGCCTCCCTCTCTCTCTTCCTCTACCTGCTGCTTCCTCTTCTTGTGCTCCCTCTCTCTCTCTCTCTCTCTGTCAAATAAATAAATAAAATCTTTAGAAAGATGGAAAGAAAAAAGGAAGGAAAAAGAAAAAAGGAAAAGAGAGAAAAAGAAGAAAGAAAGAAAGAAAGAAAGAAAGAAAGAAAGAAAGAAAGAGAAAAGAAAAGAAGAAAGAAAGAAGAAAGAAAGAAAGAAAGAAAGAAAGAAAGAAAAAGAAAGAAAGAAAGAAAGAAAGAAAGAAAGAAAGAAAGAAAGAAAGAAAAAGAATTACATCGCATAATGTCTATAATGGACACATCTGAAAAATGAAATAAGATGTTGAGAGGTCTAAGTGAAGAAATTTTCCATAAAAGAGCAAGAGATGGAAACACAATTTTTTAAAAGCAAAAAAAAATAGTTCCTAAGGAAGTATTAATAACTGCAAATAGGAATGGGGGATGATACAGGAAGAAAAAAATTTGAAGCAATAAAGAAGACATAAACCAAGTTAAAAATTCAGAAAATACCAATCATTGTCAAGGATATGGAATAACAGGAGCTCACACCTACCGCTGGTGGGACATAAATTGGTACAACCATTTTGGAAAATATGTTGGCATCCAATATGCTGAAGTAAAGTTAAACATGCATGTAATTTATATCCTAGCAATTCCATCACTAGACATAGATCTTAGAAAAGTTCTCTAACACATGTAGCAGGAAACATGTAAAACAATGTTTATGGCAGTGTTGTCCTTCATAGGGAAAACCTGGGGGAAAATCAAATATCCACCAAGAGCATAATGAATAAATAAATTATAGCATGTTCATAAAGTAGAATATAGAATAGTGAAAAGGAATGAACTACAGCTTTAATTATTACCATGTATAGATCTCAAAACATAACATTAACCAAAATAAGTATATAATTTAAAGAAAATAATACAGTATTATTCCATGTATATCAAGGTAAAAATCAGAGAAAGATAAATAATATGTTGTTGATGAATACACATTTAGGTGGTAAAATAAATAAATAACCTTAAAAGAGAATAATTAAGACAAAATTGAGAGTTGTGGTCATTTCTAGGAGAAGAGGGAGGGGAGTGTTGGAGAAATGTACTCAAGGTGCTTCTGCATAGTTGGTGATGTTCTGTTTCTTGATCTTGTAGTGAGTACCTGGGTAAGTTTTTAAAATTGTATTCAAACTCTACATATATGTTTTCCATAAACTCATATCCTCTCTACATATGTTTTCCATAAACTCATACCCTATGTCTTACATTAAAAGTAAAACAAAAAATTAAGATATATCTTCCAGAATTAAAGAAAGATAAAAGACACTGAACTGAAAGCAGGAAAGAGGATGGGGGAGTACAGCAGAGCAAATGGAAAATATGAAGCAAGATGTAATAAATCCTAATATAATAGTCATTACTATAAATAAAAATGGATTAATCTCATGGACTGAATTGTGTTGTCTCAAAATGCATATGCTGGAGTTCCAACCCCACTCTCTCAGAATGTGACTGTATTTAGAGATAGGGACTTTAAAGAGGTAATTAAGTTAAAATGAGGTTGTTAGGTGGGTCCTCATCCAATCTAACTCTGTCTTTTATAAAAAGAGGAGATTAGGACACACAAGAGACACCACAGATGCTCAAGCACAGAAGAAAAGCCATGTGAGAGAGAAGGTAGCCATCTGCAAGCCAAGACAAGTGGCCTTAGAAGAAACCAGACCTGCCAACACCTTGATCTTGGACTTCTAGCCTTTAGAGCTGTGAGACAGTAAATACCTGTTGTTTAAAGTACCCAGGGCATGGTGTTCTGCTATGGCAGCCTGAGCAAACTCATATACCCACTAATCAAAAGCAAAGCTTTCAGATTAGATATTTAAAATGACCTAACAATATGATGTCTGTAAGAAGTATGCTTAGAACCACAACAAAGACCAAAACCAGAAAAGTTGAAAATGTAGAAACTGACAAAACAAAATACCTCAAAGACATTATACCAAAAATAAATCTGGGTGAGCTCTTTTAATACTGGGCAAAATGCAATCTCATGCTGGAGCAAAAAATCCTAAGGGGCTGAAAAAAATATCATATACTAGTAAAGGTACTCACCGGAAAGAGTTGAGCATTTTGAACATGAACACACCTACAATACAGGCTCAAAATATTAAAAGTAACAACTGACCTAAATTAGAGGAAAAAGAGACAAATCAACAATTGCAGTTGATGATTTCAACAAGCCTTTCCCCCAAAAGAGACAGATCAAGCAGACAAAAGAAATGGATAGAGATGTAAGAGATCTGAACAACAAAAATAATAGGTTTCAGCACTTAACAGATTTCTACCCAAAGTGAATAGACAATCTGCTATTTTGAGTATTACAGAGTATTTATAAATCTAAATTGAATATTGGACCATAAAGAAAACCCAATAAATTCCCCAAAATTAGATAATACAACTAAGTTCTTAGACAATAATACAATACAATGTGATATCCATAACAAAGCAATTTAAAAAAAATATCCCATATTTGGGAGCTAAATATGTATTACTAAATAATCATTGAATTAAAAATTGATATTTTGAATGAAATATATATTTGAGCTAACTAAAAAGGAAAATACAGCTCAAAATTTGTGGTACAGAATTAACAGCATTTAAAAGGAAATTTACTTGTTTAAATACCAAGAAAGAAACCAAGAAAGGCCAAAAACAAGTAAGCTAAGGATTCAACACACGATACTAGAAACAAGGATCAAACTAAGTCCAAATAAACAAGAGAGGAAATATTAAAAATAAATATATTGATCATTATCCAGTCAGAAAAACAAAAACAGAAAAAAAATTTGAACAAGAAATGCTTAATATAAATAATTATTAGCTACTTGCAAGGAAGTACCTACTATGGTGGGGATAAAATGAGAACTGTAAAGAATACCCAAAGTCTGAGAGAGAGTATCCAAGGAAGCAAAGAGAATCAAAGGAGGTCCTTCCTCAAGGCTGGAATCCAGACATCATTTGAAAAAGGGTGGTGGCCATCCATTGGATGTCAGAGAAGTTCTCTGGACTTCCGTGGACCAGAATGTGTCCCCATTTGGCAGGAACCACAGGCCTAGATTGGCAAATGGGAAACCCCCAACAAGAGGGGGAGCAAAGAGCTGAGACTGGCTGGCAGAAAATTGGCCAATGGGATAACAACAAAACTTGCAAAGCAGCTACCCCTGGGGGTGCTGCTAAACCATCTCTAGTTTGTATAAGTCTTGCTAAGGCATCTAAAATGCTTGCTAATTTCCTGCTCATCAACCAGTCAGTATAATGCCATCAGTGATGCATGATGTTTTGTGGAATGTCAAAATAGTCCAGATCTCTGTAGACTCTATCATGGCAGATAACAGGAGAACTGACATAGCCTCAGGCAGCACTGTGAAGACATACTGTTGGCACTGCCAGGTAAAAGCAAACTGCTACTGGTGGTCATTTCAAATTGGTACAGAGAAAAAGCATTAGCCACATCAATAACTACATGCCAGGAATTGCACTGATTTTCCCCAGTGGTGATACAACACAGAGAATAGCTGCATTTCAAATTACTACCTCATTCCACTTTTGACAGTCCACAGTTATTTTTCAGTATCCAACCAATGTCTGCATGAGCCAAACGGGTGAGTTCAATGTGAATAGAATAGGTGTCACCACTCCTTCTTTCAATGCTTGGATGATGGCATAAATCTCTGAAATTTCCTCAGAGATGCAATAGTGCTTCTGATTTATTTCCTTGGTATGCAGGAGAGTTTTCAAGGGTTTCTCTACTTAGCCCTTCCTATCATAATGGCTCTTATATCACAGGTCCAGGAGTCAATATGGGGGATACTCCAATTTCCAAGTGCATATATTAGAGTTACACATTTAAAATCTGTGGACAACCCACAGGGTGGTTCTATGGATAGACTAATCCTAATCTATGGATAGATTAGGCCCATTGTGAGTCAAACTGTAGCTGAGTCTCCAGCTATTACTTGATTACTACAGACCCCACTTAGACGGGTCAGACTCACATTTTGGATGCCCAGGAATTAGTATTAATTCATGGCTGGTATCTAGTGATATCTGAAAGCTTTAAGGTATTACATGGTACCCCAGTAAATGGACCTAGCTCCTTTTGGGTTAGACTTGGACTTACAGTGACTACTTGTGAAAATACAGCAGGTTCCTTCCTCTGGGGGATTCAATGTCCCCTTCCATCAAGAGTTCCTGGGTCTGTGCATTGACTTAGGTTTGGAAACTGGGGACTCAAGTTTTTGGCCAGATTAACAGATTTTTCTATGACATAGATCAATAAATACTTTAGTAGGCTGCCCAGCCATTTTGTTCCAAGGAACATTGTGATCAACTAGCTATTACCAAAGAACTCAGATATGAGATTCAGAATTTGTTAAAGAGGTTGTGATTGTAACCCACGAGACGGTTAAGATGTTTGCCGGGGGGTTATCCCGAGCCAGAGCTGATCCACAGTTACCAGGCAAAGCTGATGATCAGGGAAGTACAGAACAGGACTAGCAAGCAGGGAAACCTCCACCAGAGTGCCAGTAGGCCACGCCTGGTGAGCAAGAATCTGCTCACTGGAAATGTTGACAACAGTCTTCTGGAAGCTGCCAGTGATGGTTGCTGTTGAATTCATCACCTAGGGGCCAGCTGGGGCACCCAAAGAACTCACGGGGAAAGTGCCTGCAGAAGTACCACCAAAATTTGCTAAGGGTGAGCTCTCCACTGTGTTTTCCTGCTAATACAGGAGCCAGCCGGAAGAAATAACATACTGGAACCAGGAAGAGAAGCCCCTTCCTCCTGCAATGTCCCTCTAGCTCCCTCTACTGACAAAGTTTCACTTTGTATCAGCTGATGAGGAAGAAACGTTCCAGAATTGCAAGCAAGGCAATCAAAGGCCGATTTGGAGCTAAGAGCAATAAAGTTGAACTGCCCCAAAAGAAAAGTAATCAACAAAACCGAGAAAATTAACAAATCAAAATATGGTTGTTTGAAAGATTGATAGCCACAGAAGACTTAGGAAAGATTAATTATGACAAAAGAGAGAAGATACATTTAAAAGAATATATTCTGAGAATAAAGAGATCTTATGCATTTTAAATATAATAGCAGAGATTTTAAAAATTAACTGAAATGTTAAAACTAAACTCAAGGAAATTTCCCGGGAAGTAGAACAATTAACAACGATGAGAACGACAACAAAAACAAAGACGCAGAAATGACTAAGGTGGGTATATAAATTATTCCTAGCTCTGCTTGGGCTCCAGGAATTGTTCTGCCTACTTCTTTCTGGTGCTTCTCCCTCTGCATCGAGTAGTTTCCTTCCACACATGTATAGAACAGTACTCAACCAGACATCTCTAATGGCTCACACCAGAATCTTCCTCTAGGGCATTTCCTGTGCTTTTCAGGAGGGATGGCCTGTGGCCAGTGATGAAGTCTAAGGGGAATAAATGCCCAGTCTTCCTGCCTCTATATGGAACAACCTCTTTGGTGCAATTTATGCTCCAGAACTCCCTGTGCAATTAGGCTGAGGCTAGATCTCAGCTTATCTGCTTCCTCTGTTCTGGGTGTTTTGTTTTGTTTGTTTTGTTTTGTTTTCTTCTTATTTTTCGTTTCCCTTATTCCCTAAGAGGTTTCGCTTGAGGGCACTCCCTCAGTAAATCTTGGACAGGAATTCCTGTCTCTACCTCTGCATCTGGAAAACCCAGCCTAAGGCAGAAGGGTGATGATGAAAGCCACACAACAGGGAAATGAATCCAGTAGTGCTGAGTAGGATGGCTTAGAGTAAGGAGATCTTGGATTAAGAGTAGTCCATTAGGAGCTAAGTTTTAGGAAAGAGATAAAAGGTAAGGAGGGGCTGAAACTGAGGAAAATCAGAGAAAATGGAAAGGAAAAAGCAGACAAGTGATTATCTCCGGATAGACTCCTCAATAGTGATGCAACATGGCAGATGAGGGGAAGGAAGGAGTGAAATAGGATGACAATGCCTCAACCTGAGTGGCTAAGAAGATGGCAGACCCACTCACCTACACACACCAGGTAACCAGTAACAATCATATTGGGAGAAAGCATCCCCATGTAGAACTGTCACACAAGACTTAACATCTGCATGACACTCTGCAATTTACAGAGCTCTCAGATACATCGCTCCTTTTCTCAAAAGGTCTCTATGAGATGGAGTGGTAGGGATTCCCAGTCCTTTACCCTTTCCTTCTTTCTTGTGACCTTGAAGTGCTTCCCAGTAGAGAGAATACATCTTCACGCCCATTGACTTTGGGCTTGGCTGTGTGGCTACATTTTGGTCAATGTAATGTAAGGAAACATGACATGAGCAGAGCCTTTCTATGTGCTCCTGTGATTTGCCATTGGTTCTTATATTGCTGCCTTCAGAAGAACATGCACGAGGTAGCTGCTGATCCAAGGAGGGTTCAAAGACTTGTAGCACATCATCCAAATCCAACCCACAGCCTGGATCTACATGCAGTGGACCCTACCCAATTTCAGCAGAGGCACATGTACCTACAGACCTGCAAATGAGCAATAAATGCTTGTAGTTGTAAGCCACTGCATTTTAAGAATGTTTGTTAAGCAGCACTGTTGCAACAATAACTGACTAATACAGTTAGGTAAATAGGAATTCTTAAGATGCTCATCAAGAAGATGAAACACATGAGATTGCAGAGAGATTAAGAATTTGTCCAATTTCATATCTCAAGAGAGTGTTAACTATTCCTTATCTACCTACTCAACAGAAAGACTCTGTAAATGGTGACACATTTCACAGCTTAGAAGCCCAGCGTCCAAAAGAATAATTTTTAAATGCTTTTTAAAAAATAAAGTACTGAGTTTGCTAATAACCTAAGAAATGCATGTTTTCATATATGCTGCCTATTAAGTCTGTTCATATCGTATCAGCAAACATCATGTCGTCTTGGAGAGGTTCCTAGTTTTTCCTGTGAAATGTTTTTCAACGCCTGAGTGAATCAAAATGAATGTAAATGAGGTTTATTAAGTCAACCCCACATGGTGCTGTATTGTCAGCATTTGTAGGGCTGTGACAGGTTAGTTATTGCAGTTTGAAGGAAATGTCACCAACACAGCAGTCTGTAGAATTAACTTAAATATATATATATATATATATATATATATATATATATATATATATATATAAAACATCCAAGGATTTTCCACCCTTTTGAGAATCATCTCCTCAGAAGGTGACAGGGGGCTGAGAGAGGCTAAGGTTTGCTCATTCGTTTTCATAAAGAATCACTCCCTGGGAATAGATACCTGAGGCCAAGGGTCAGGGGCTGCAGGTAAGCACCCAGGTTTCTAAGAGCTTCTGTTAATGGACTGTGGAGAAGGAACAAAATGAGGGTGATTGGAGTTGACAAGGAGTGACAGGAGCCAGTGGCAGCAGTGCCAGGTGCCCTCTGGACCCAGAAAAAGTGTCAGACTGGTTTGGGGGTGGGGTAGGAGCAGAAGCAAGAAAATAAAGAAGGCAAGTGGAGCCCGGGATAGCTGGGCTTTTGAACAATGGACTTTTTTTTAACTCCAAAAAGGCTGAAGGCTGGGGATCCAGCAATGATGATATCACCTCTTCATAAGCACGTTTATTTTTTTTTTTCATAAGCACGTTTCTTACCTCACCCAGAGCTAACCTTAGGTATAGGATATCCAGGTAGTCAGTTCCTCAAGTGAATTGATTTGAGAAGAGTCAGGAGGGCTCTTTCCTCCAAATCATCGTACTCATTATTCTTGACTTTGGGATCATTCTTCCTTTGTGTCCAGGAGACTTCTCCTTTATAAGAGATCTCCTCTTACATAAAAATACTTCAGAGGGAAGATAAATGCATTAAGCATTCATCTCACAGGACCTTAGGAAAAATATCTTTTAAATAAAACCTCAAATCCCCTATTTCAGGAACAACATTTGTCACTTAGAACCTGAGTGGAGTCATCCAGGGGAAGGAAAAGGCACTGAAAACATGCAACTAGACCAAAAATACATGTTCTGCTTCTCTGTTTTCTAAACTGTTTTCTAAACTAACATTGTTTAAACCTTGTGCCCCTGCTATACAATCAATCCCAGCTGGGAGTTACACAGAGCCCTTCTCCTGGCCACATGCAGGGCAGCTATTCTCCTTCCCTCACCCTCCTTTATATACAGGGTAAGAATCACTGAGGGAATCCTCTCATTTAACTCCCTTCCTTTGCTGTAGGGACACAAAATGTCAGAAAAAAAGATGGGAGGGGGATTCCTAATCTCACCTAGATGAGTAGGATGTAAACAAGTCTTTTTAAAAATTCTGTCTTCCAAGGGGATCCCTGGGTGGCTCAGCAGGTTTAGCACCTGCCTTTGACCCAGGGTGTGATCCTAGAGTCCTTGGATCGAGTCCCACATCAGGCTCCCTGCATGGAGCCTGTTTCTCCCTCTGCCTATGTCTCTGCCTCTGTGTGTGTGTGTCTCTAATGAATAAATAAGTAAAATCTTTAATAAATAAATAAAAATTCTATCTTCCAAAAACCCACCCTACACTATCTTCTTTGTATAGGCTCCTGAACCCAAGGCCTAAATTTATCTTGAGCCCTGTTAAAATCAGAAGCATTCACTAAGTGATACTGATGGATATCATGCGGCTGTGTGCTTTTCTGCGCAAAGTGAGTTTAAAAGATTCATCCTTTCAGGGAACATTTGTTGATTGCCTATTGTCTCCAACCTCTAGCTACAAAGGCTAGGAAGCCCAAATGGGCCAAAATCCTCCAGGGTTTAAATGTAAATAACATCACAGAAGTAAAAGGAACAAGAATTCACATTCAGGATTCATTTTATTTTGTAGGGAAGGAAGGGAATATAGAGGACCTCGGCAGACGTGGCAGAGTTGGGGAGGAATCATCTCTCTTCTCAACAGACAAATGAAACCCAAACAACCCCCTTTTGCTTGGCTAAGTCCTCTAGGAAAATCCTCTATTCCATCATTACATATAAAAAAACCAAACAACTGCTTCAGAACTCTAGAAGGCCAAGAGTCTATAAAGCTGTCAGTTGTTGAAGTTCACTGGAGTTGACAAAATATGAACAACCCTTGCACCAAAGAGAGAATCAGAGTGGGTGTTTCTGCAAGGACTAAATCCTGGCTAAGCAGCATGCATATTCAGTGACTTGTAATTAATGTGCTCAAGGACAGAGTATCTCCCTCTAAGAGTGGGATTCCAGTGAAAGATGCCCAGCAAGCAGGAATCCTTGCAGATTGAATTCAAGAGGGACCCTGAGGCTGCAAACAGATTTGAACTCTTCAGAAAGTCCACTTTCTGAAAAAGAGAGTTAATGAGAAAAGGGTGTCAAGCCAAGGCCTGAGAAGCATCAGACTCCTCAGCATCCACTGGAGGAGGAGTCAGCAGAGAAGTCCAAGAGAAGCAGGGTGATCCAGGAGAGTTTCCTATTGTGAAGCCAAGGAAACCACAGATGGTGTGGAAAAACCTCACTTAAGCCATTCGTTTCAACTCCTTCCCCACCAAACATTTTTAGCAGCTTCCCTAATGGTGGAAAATGATTGATATTAATTTCACTTCTTTTTCAACAAAGACAGCCGTGTTATGGAAAAAGCTATGAAGCCGGGTCAGAAACCAAAGGGCTAAATCCTGCTGTGACTGGGTATCAGAGCCCCGCTGTGTGACCTCAAGGACATGTTCCTGATATATAGGAGTCAAGTTTCCCTCATCTAAACTCTTAGGTTTCTGTGAATTTTGACGAGATAATGGATACAAAAGCATATGTAAAGTACTACCTAAATAACGTGAATTTTTTTTACCATAATTCTTAAAGAACTGACAAATGTGGACATAAACAATAAAAAGCTGGTCCCCATAGTCTTGAACACAGCAAGTTTCCCATGCAAAGCTGGAGGGGCTAATTTGTCACTCACTACCAAAAAAATGCCTTTTTCCTAGTATTTACTATATATGCTATGCTTATTTAGTGTATTTAATCCATTATTGACACTTGAAAGGCATGAGGTCATGGATGAAATGGAACTACATAGATGGAAAGACCTTCAGAACTGCAGAGACTTCGGCACCATAACTTGACCTACTTCCAACCCCCTTTTCTTAGTTCTGCATTTCCTTGAAAACCAACTGCCATCCATCTACCAGAGGTGGTTTGGAGACCAGGTTCAAGCTCTAAAAAGTCCCATCCCCAGAGCATTGTCATTACTTATCTGTCAGCTTCTTGAAAAAGCCCCATAATTATTTGTCCTAATTTGGAACTGCTTGGAAGAAAATCCCTATCCTCAGAGGTTTTTTTTTTTTTTTTTCAAAATAGTAATAATTACAATTATAATCAGCAGCAGTAGCAACACTTTAAAATTGCAAATGGGATGTAATAACAAATGAGGAAAACAAGAGCCTGGTAAAAAACTTAAAAAGAAGATCTAGGGGATGAGATGTCCAAAGAGTTATTTGGAAAGCTCTGACATACTCTAGGAATCTAGAAGTCCATGAGCATATGCAGGGCTGTGCATATGCCCAGGAAAGATAAGAGAAGTCTTCAATCTCTCCCCCCTGGGTGTCCTTGAGACCCTGTTAAAGGAGAAAGCTATGGCTAAGACAGAGTTGTAAGCTTCCTGAACATTTAAGGCATACCTAAAGCACACAAAGCCAATCATCAAAGGATGAAAGACTTATTAGTTCAAGGTACTTAAGGAAATACGAGACCAACATTAGCCAAGCACTACAATAACCTTGCAAAGATTTCAGTGACTAGACACTACAGGGAATACATGCTTCACAGAATTTGTCTAGGGAAGTTATTAAACCAACAAATAGCAACAACCACAAAAAATACTTTAAAAATCACCAAAAAAAAAATAAACTCTCATGGAGGGAGATCTGATTTCCAGATCTGTCATATTATCAAAAATGTCTAGTGTGAGAAAAGTATATTAAAAATTATAAAATATGCAAAGAAACAAGAAAGCATGACTTCCAGATAGGTTTTTTTTTTTTTTAAAAAGCAGTATTTAGAAACTACTTAGTAAGGGGAGTGAGGAAGACACTCAGATGTTGAACTTAGCAGACATATATTTTAAGTATTTCAGCTTTTATACATATATTCAAAAGACTAGAGGAGACCTTCTAAAGAATTAAAGTTTGACAACAATGCTTCATGAAATAAGGAATATCAAAAAATGATTTAAAAAAAACAAAAAGGAGAAGAAGAAAGAAAAAGGAGGAGGAGGAGAGAAAGAAAAAGAATTCTGTAATTGAAAAATACAATAACTGAAATGAAAATTCACTAGAAGAGTTAGCTCAACAGCAGATCTGAATGACAGAGAAGGGACACAACAATCTTAAAGACAAGTAAAATGAAATTATCTAATCTGAGAAATAGGAGAGTATGGGGGGAAAGTGAACAGTGTCTCCAAGTCCTGTGAGACACTACAAAGGACACCCATATACACATAATGGAAATCTCAGGAGAGAAAAGAAAGAAGGGGACCAAAGAAGTTTGATGTAATAATAGCTGAATACTTCACAAATCTGATGAAAAACAAAACACACATTCAAGAATCCCAATGAACTCCATATAGTATAAACTCGAGGAGATCGACACGTAGGCACATCATAGTTACACTGCTGTTGGCCAAAGACAAAAAGTGAATAAGGAAAGAACCCAGAGAAAAATGACTCATCAAATACAAAGGATCTTCAATAGTATTAACAGTTGACTTCTCATTATATATCATAAAGGCCAAAGGGCAACAGGAAGACATATTTAAAGTGTTGAAAGAAAGAGGATGTCAACCAAGAATTCTATTTCCAGCAAAACTATTACTCAAAAGCAATGGAGAAATTAAGACATCCATAGATAAAAAGTGAGAAAATTGGTCACCAGCACACAAGCCCTACAGTAAATACTAAAGGGACTCCCTCAGGTTAAAAGAAAGGATATTAGATCATAACTTTAGCCCACACAAAGAAATAAACAGCACTGGTAAAGGTAGCTACATAGGTAAAAATGAAAGACAGTATAAATGTATCTTTTGTAATAATAAAAAAGAAAAGGTATCTTTTGGGACACCTGGGTGGCTCAGTGGTTGAGCATCTGCCTTTGGCTCAGGGTGTGATCCTGGGGTCCTGGGATGGAGTCCCACATCAGGCTCCCCATGGGAGCCCTCTGCCTATGTCTGTCTCTCTCTGTGTCTCTCGTGAATAAATAAAGAAAATCTTTTTTTTAAATGTATCTTTGGTAATAGTTTCTCTACCTAATTTAAAAAACAACTAACCACATAAAGCAATAATTACAAAACTGTGTTGAGGGGCCAATAATCTAGAAAGATTTCATTTGTATGACAATAATAGCACGAAGTAGAAGAAAAGGAGTGGAGCAATATTGGAGCAAAGTTTCTGTATAATACTGAAAGTAAGTTTGCATTGACTCAAACTAGATTGTTGGAAGCTTTGATGCTAATTGTAATCCCCTAAACAACCACAAAAAAAAATCTAAAAAATAAATTAAATAAGATAACAAAGAAACTAAAATAGTGTGCTAGAAAATGTCTATTTCATACAAAGAAGAAGTCCTAGAGGAACAAAGGCATAAGGCACATGGCAAAAAAATAGCAAAATGGCAATTTTAAGTTCTATCTCATCAATGATTACATCAAATGAATTAAGAAGTAGAAAAGAGAAATTAGCAAAATAGATTTGAAATAAGCCTTAATAAAGATAAAAAGATTGAAATCATATGAAGTATATTTTATTTTTTTAATATTTTATTTATTTAATCATGAGAGACATGGAGAGAGAGGCAGAGACATAAGCAGAGGGAGAAGCAGGCTCCCTCTATCCCAGGACCCCAGAATCATGCCCTGAGCCAAAGGCAGATGCTCAACCACTGAGCCACCCAAGTGTCCCTGAAACATATTCTCTGACCACAATGGAATTAAATTAGAAATCAGTAACAGAAGGAAATTTGGGAAATTTAAAAACATGGAAAGTAAACAACACATTTGTAAATAACTAATGGGTTAAAAAAGAAATCACAAAGGAAATTAGAAAATACCTTGAAATAAACAGAAACAAAAACACGTTAAAAAGGTATTGAATGCTGCTAAAACAATATTTAGAAGAGACTTTTTACTTATAAACACCTATAAAAAAAGATTGATAACTTAATCTGCAACTTAACAAATTAAAAAAGAAGGAAAAAAGAAACTAAATACAAACAGAAGATAGAAAAAAATTAAGATTAGAATGGAAATAAATAAAATAGAGAATAGAAAACAATTTAGAAAGTTAGGAAACCAAGAACTGATTCTTTGAAAAACTCAACAAAATCAACACCTCAAGCTAGACTGACCAAACAACAGCAACAACAATGACAGCAACTAGATGCTAGAATTAGTAAAAATCATGACTAAAAGAGGTGACATCAATACTGATCTGACAAAAATAAAAGGATTATAAGGAAATACTATGAGCAACTGCATGCCAACAAATTAGATAATTTAGATAAAATAGACAAATTCCTACAGAAACACAAACTACCAAAACTAACTCAAGAAAAAATAGAAAATCTGAATAGAGCTATAACAAGTAATTGAATTAATAGCTCTAAAACTTCTCACAAAGAAAATCCCAGATGTTGATGCCTTCTCTGGTGAGTTCTACTAAATATTTAAAGAATTGATACCAATTCTTCACAAATTCTTCACCAAAACAGAAGAGAATACTTCCCAACTCATCTTAGAAGACCCACAATACCCAGCTACCAAAACCAAACAAAGACCACAAGAAACTTGTAGGCCAGTATTCCCTGTGAATACAGACACAAAAATCCTCAACAAGATCCAGCGATGTAATAAGGATTATACACCATGGTCCATGCCATTTATCTCAGGAACAAAAGGTTGGTTTCACATCCAAAAGTTAATCAAGGTAATGCACCATATTAATAGAATAAAAACAAACCACACAATCATTACAATAGACGCAGAAAAATCATTGACACAATCCAATACCATTTCACGATTCAAAAAATACTTAACAAACTAGGACCAACAGGGAACTTTCTCAACCTGATTAAAAGGCACTGGGATGCCCAAGTGGCTCAGTGGTTGAGTTCTGCCTTTAGCTCAGGGCATGATCCTGGAGTCCTGGGATCCAGTCCCACATTGGGCTCCCTGCAGGGATCCTGCTTCTCCCTCTGCCTATGTCTCTGCCTCTCTCTGTGTGTCTCTCATGAATAAATAAATAAAATCTTTTTTTTTTTCTTAAAAAGGCACCTACAAAAACCGCACAGCTACTATCACACTCAATGGCAAAAGACTGAATTCTTTCCCCCTAAAAACAGAAACAAGATAAGCCTATCAGCTCTTGCCATTTCTACTCAACATTGTACTGGAGGTCTCAACCAGGCCAATTAGCAAGAAAATGAAATGAAAGTAATTCAGATTGGAAAGGAAGAAATAAAAATATTTCTAATGCAGATAACATGATCTTATATGGAGAAAATGTCATGGAATTCAATTAAAAATTATTAGAACTAGTAAATAAATTCAGCAAGATTACAAAAATAAGATCATATATAAAAATCATATTTTTATATGCCAACAACAAACATGAGAACAAAATTAAGAAGACAATTCCATCCATAGTAGCAACAAAAAGAATAAAATACCTAGGAATGAATTTAACAGAACCCCAAGACTTGTTTACTAAAAATTACAAGACATTTCTTAGATAAATTAAACATCTAAATAAATGGAAAAACATTCCATTTTCACCAATTGGAAGTCTAATATTGTTAAAATGGCATTATTCTTTAAATTGATCTCAGTTTCAACATAACCTCTCTCAAAATCTCAGCTTGCTTTTGGGTAGAAATTGATGAGTTGATCCTAAAATTCACATGATATTTCAAGAGCCATAAAATATCCAAAACAATCTTAAAAACAAAGAGAGGGTGAAGGGCTGAAAATTATTATTTTTTTTTTGGCTGAAAATTATTGATTTCAAAACTCACTACATAGTTAAACTAATCCAAATAATGTGTACGAGCATAAGGACAGACATACAGATAAACGGACAAGAATTAAAAATGTAGAAATAAGCCCTCATATTTACAGTCAATTGATTTTCAACAAGGGTGCCAAGGTATTTCAGTGGAGAAAGAATAGTGTTTTCCTTTTTTTTTTAAGATTTTTTAAATTATATTCAAAAGAGACAGGGAGAGAGAGAGGGAGGCAGAGAAACAGACTCCCCATGGAGCAGGAAGCCTGATGTAGGACTCGATCCCAGGACCCCAGGATGATGGCCTGAGCAGAAGGACAAATTGGGCCCCCAGACACCCAAAAATAGTGTTTTCAACTGTCCTATTTGATGCCAGGACAACTGGATGTGCATATCCAAAAGAATGAAGTTGGAACTCTACCTCACATGATACCCAAAAATTAACTCAAAATGAATAATGTAGGGACTGAAACTATAAAACTTTAACAAGAAAACAGAGGGGTAAATCTTCATGATCTTGGATTAGGCGTTGATTTCTTAGGGATGACACCAAAATACAAGCAACAACAACAAAAAATTTTGTGCTACAAATGATACCATCAAATAAGTGAAAAAGAACTCACACAGCAAAAGAAAATATTCACAAATCATGTATCTGATGAGACTTGTATCCTCTTACCTCCCAAAATTAAAGAGACAAAAAAATCCAGTTTTAAAATGAGTAAAGCATTTGAATAAGCATCCACCAAAGAAGATAAACCAATGGCCAATAAGCACACACACACAAAATACTCAATATCATTAGTCATAAGGGAGATGCATCTCAAAAGCACAATGAGATACCACCGCACACCACTAGGATGGCTGTAATCAAAAGGCAGGTAATAACAGCCGTTGGTGAACATGGGGAGAAATTGGGACCCTGGTGAAGTACTAGTAGGACAGCAAGGGCAGGCAGCAGTAAGAAAGAGTTTGATACTTCTTGGAAAAATTAAACACAGTTAATATGTAACCAAGCAATTCTACTGCTAGATACGTACCCAATTCTACTGCTAGATACGTACCAACCTGAGGTTGACAGAAGCATTATTCATAATACCCCAAAATAGAAACAACTCAAACATTCATCAACTGATGAATAGATTTAAAAAGCTATATATTGATATAATGGAGCATTATTTGGCAATAAAAAGAAATTAAGTGCTGACTCATTCTATAACCTTGGCTATATTAGGCTACGCAAAAGAATCAGTAACGAATGACCACGGATGATTCTATTTATATGAAATATCAGAATAGGCAAGTCTACAGAGAAGGAAAAAAGGCTGGTTGGCTACCGACAACTGGTGGGGACGGGGCGGGGGGGATGGAAGGGAAAGTGATGGCTAATGGTTTTTAGATTTCTTTCTGAGGTGTTGAAAGTGTCCTGAAACTGTTATGTTGGTTTTACAACTTTTGAATATATTGAAAACCATTGTGTACACTTTAAATGGGTACATTATATAGTATGTGAAATTGAAATATAATTCATATTCATAAAATGAATACCTACCAAGATAACACATCCAAGCATCTGATTGATAAGAACAAAGGGATACTTGTGTTGCCCGTGCTTTAAGAGAATCTGGGTCCCAGAGGGATTTACGAGGATGTGATTTTTTTTTCTATGAAAAAGAATTTCAGCTTTACGGAATTATTCCCAGTAATGGTGGTGTCCTCTACTTTTGCTTACTTGGGTGAGTGGAACACCATAGGGTGCCCTCCTCCAGCCCAGCCCTAAAACTCACAGATGACTGCTTCGGACTCTTTTGCAATTTTCTCCACTATACGATCAGAGCCCCAGGATGAACAGTCCAACCTCTTGATCTAGAACTTTCCCCAGCCCTCAAATTGGGATCTAGAGAGGGTCCAAGGGGAGGTTGAGTAATAAAGGCCTGGGGGTGTGGGCGGGCTGTGACTTGGGCATTCCTAAATATAAATGTGTACATAATGCAAGGTGAACTGGATGTGAAGGCTGGCTGAGCAGAGACCAGTCAGGAGCTCTAACAGGTGCGAGGGAGTGGTAACGAAACTGGTGGAGAGCGCCCCGAAGGGAAGGAAGGTGCCCCCCACCACTGCCACCGACCTGGCAACCAACAGGTGGGTAGCCAGAGAGGAGGAGCACTCCAATTGCCTCGTATTCTAACTTCACTAAGGAACATGTCTTTTTCAAGCATCACCTTCCAGAATGAATGATCCATTTGTAAAGTAGATAAGTGATTCCCAGTCGGGTTTGTGTTTAATCTAGGAGGGTTACTTAAAGAAGATCTTACTTGCCATTAAGAGAGGACCGTATTTTCTTCATTTTTTGAAGGAAGAATTCAAAACCCTGTGGGTTGGGGTTCGCTCGCCTGCCGTAGGACAAACCAGCAGGACTCAGGCAGGGCACATGCCTGCAAGAGAAACTCTGCTTCCCGAGGCCACAGGTTATTATTGTCTGAGCTGCATGTGTGCCCCGTGGAAGCTGAGGTCTCCAAAAATCAGACCGGTGACTGGTCGGTCTCCCTTGGGACGACAGCAGTAAGAGTAACAGAGGAAGTGACAGGGCACTCACGCAGAGCCCTGAAACAGAAAGGGACCCAAGGGCCTGTCAGGTTTGACCCTTCATTTTGCAGATAAAACCTCACCCAGGAGAGGCTAAGGGACATGGCCAGGGTCATTCAGCCAGATGGTGGCTTATTTGCAACCAACAGCCTAACTTCTGTCTCCCCGGAGAAGCACGGCCCCGGGCAGGCCAGCCTGTCACTAACAGGCACAGACACATGCTTGCACCTGCCCTGGCATGCCTCACACTCAAATCAGAAAACCTTCTGCTGCAACCCTGATGAGGAAATTAAATTAGCTACTAATTGGTTAATTGGCAGCAAGCTCTGTAAGGCAGTGAGGAACAAATTAAGTTGGAGCGAGACACACACATTTGTTAGATCCGATCATCTTCATTATCACCTCTGTGGCCCACCAGCAATGCTGTGCACCTCTCCCCTAGGAAAGCTCTTAGAAGGATCCTGTAACCTTTTGGCTGCCAGATTAACTGTTCCTTTCCGTTCCTTCTTCTCTCCCACTGCCACTACCCTCTCATCTCGGCCCCTGTAATCCAGTATTTCCCAAATTGTACTCCGCACGACTCCAGTGCTGGTAAATGTTTAATGACTGCATCCCTGGGGGAAAAAAGCCTCGACTTGGTAACATTTAGCAATTTCTGTGGTGTAAATATTCCCACTAAGGGGCCAATTTCGAAGCACTAATATGACATCTACCGGCTTGAAAAATTCCTGGAAATTCGACAAATGGTTCTTGCAACCAGGTACAAGCTGATTCCAACACAATGCTAATAGTGTATACAGAGGTTAAGAGGTCCAGGGGAAGGGCCCCATGGTCACGTAAATGGGAAATTCTGCATATTATACAGATTCAGAGAAGTTCTACAGAAAGGAAGCATTTAATTTAACTTAGCACCTGCTAAACATTTGACCAGGGAACCCACATTTCATAAGGCATATGTGAATGACTTCTGACTTGGAAACAGTGCCATAATCATGCCATTATTGTGCAATTTCTGGGTGCCGGCACCATGCTAAGTCCTTCAGATAAGACATTTAAGATATGGATCTTGCCCACGAAGTATTTGAAGCAAGGCAGCAAATTATCAAGTGTTAGGTGGCCAGGACTGACCACAAGTGCCACAAGATTTCAGAAAACAAACTCTATCATCAGGCCAGGACTCAGACAAAGGGCCTCAACAAAGACGTTTTCAGGCAGGTGAGGGGGAGGGCTTTGGCAGAGCAAGAGCGGCAAATGCACACTGTGTGTTCAGCGGTAATCCGGAGACCATCTGGGGCCAGAGAGGAGCAGACGAGGTGGGCAAGGTGAGTGGAGGAGCGACTGGGAAAGAAGGCTCAAAGGTCAGCAGGAGGAGCTTGGGTGCCGGGCCCTGGCATGGCTTGGCAGTGACGCAGAGGGCAGATAACTGTTGGGCAGCATGATTGCCTGAGGCCTGAAAGTCATTCCATTTCTTCTTATTTACCAGGTAGAAATAGATGGTCTTTCTTGATGGGGAGCTGAAGAATGCCAGAGAAGCCTGCTTAGCTCTCTCAGCGGGGGGCAGGTGATTCTGCTTCTGACAAGGACATGTGTCATCCTGGGGTGCTTTCCCTCTAGCACCCCCGTGTGCAGCTGGCATGCAGGAGGGGTCTCCTCTGTCCCTCACAGAAACGTGTATCTGGGGCAGAGTGTTTAATATTGAACAAACGTGTACTGCCCTTTCTTTGTGCCTTATTTTGTGCCACAGGCTGCTAAGAACTAGATTTCTTTAGGTTTTGAATAGATGGTGACTGAGGGCACCTGGGTGGCTCAGTGGTTGAGCATCTGCTTTTGATTCAGGGTGTGATCCCGGGGTCCTAGGATGGAGTCGCACATCGAGTTCCCAGCATAGAACCTGCTTCTCCCTCTGCCTGTGTCTCTGTCTCTGTGTCTCATGAATAAATAAATAAAATCCTTTAAAAAAAATGAATAGATGGTGACTGGTGCAGGAAACAGTAGGCTGTGCAAGATGATGTGGTTGTGATCAGTGTTTATGGCTCCTGAATCACCAGCATGGTGCTTGGCTCCAACCCAACACCCATCACACTGTCTTCTGGGTTTGGGGCAAGACGTGCCAAGTGCATACTTTCCGGAGTATCTTTTGATCTCTAACCTCAGCATCATCTCCAAACAAGGGCCAAAATAAAGCTTTGAGGGGGGTGAACTTGATCTTACTACCCCAGGCCTGCTCCTCTGTAGCCTTTTCCACCCCTTAGTGGGTAACCTGAACACATACTGTTCCCACTTTCCCTGTGCCCCCTTTCTAAGAAAAATCTCTGCAGATAAAAATGCAAAACTTCTTTTTCTAAAGTTACAAATAAATGGTAACAGTTTAAAGTAGTACCTTTCCAGAGTTATTTGTATCTTTGCATCTTGAGGGCAGAAAAAAAAAAAAACTTTAAAGCTAAAGTTTTCAAACTCTACCTTGGGGATTTCAGGTAGCCCAGAGGACACAAGCAGTAGTGATTCCAGAGCAGAGTGCCATGTCGGTGTTCTCGAACCCCACGGACACGGCTCCCGGGTCCCTCTGTATGTTAAGCTGGCCTTGCCCTCTGCCTAGTTCTAGGGCCTGCCATCATCCCACCAAGCTCCAGGTTCCCTCTCCTTGTGCTACTAGACAAAAAGAGTGTGAGGCCAGGGCGTCTTGGTAGACTAAGGCTACAGAGAACAGTCAGGTCCAGTGACCGGAGAAGCAAAAGTCGTGAGTTTGACCCACAGACCCAAGTTCCAATCTCAGCTCCACCACCTTCCTCAGTTCAGCTTCTGCTCTTTAACACTGGACTTACAACACCCACTTCGTAGGATGGCTGAAGGGCCGTGCCCACACGTGGCCAGGATGGGTGACTCCTGATGATGGTGATGATTATGGAAGAAGGACTCAAGGCCCCATCTTCATTCGAAAACTCAGAACACCAGAGCTGAGCTTCCTAAACCCTAGAAATTTCCTTGTGGATGATCCCAGTCACAGACTATTATTTCTTGCTGGCAACACACCCAGACTGCCAGCCCAGATGATCTAACTCTGTAAGACACCAAAATGTAGGTGAGGGCAGTGCTCCTCTCTGGAGGAAGTTGGACCAGCATTGATTGGTGCTGACAGCAGGTGTGGGGGAGACATTTTTGCCAACCATCCAATATCCATGGTCCTCTGGTAATTCAAATTACTTTCCAAATGTCACTGCATCTGTCTGAATCTGACAGCTCTTCAAACTGGGGCCCTTTCCCTGAGCCTGAAGACCTGGACATATTCCTGAAGGGACTTTTGATCTTCATTTCTTTCCAGATGGGAGGGTCCTTTGTCAGACAAAGTCCAGACTCATGAAACCTGCAGACAAAAAACCCAGTGACAGGTCGTCTGGCAGGTGAAGGCAATAACACATCCAGTGTGGGGACCCGGCTAGTTGGATAAGACACATGACATTCCTGAAAATGAACAGTCAGGGGAAAATACTTATACCATTCTTCAAACCCACAGCAGCATCACCCCCACTTATCTTGAGGTCTGACTTCTAGTAACTTCTCTGTGGGCAAGCAAAGAAAGCCTGGACATCTAAAATAACTAATGCACGGTCTTACTCTGAATTCATGGACTGCAATGCTTAGAAGGGCCAAGGCACTCAGTCAAAGCCTCTTCACTCTTGCTTAACATAAAAGTCTAACAATCTCAGATATTTGGTTTCCCAGTCCCTGCAAATTGGATGTAGCATACATAAGATGTCCTGGGAAAGAAAGAGGGAGGCATTAGAGACAGCTCAATAGTGGCAATGAGAATTGACAGCTGACAGCCTGGTGGCAGAGCAGCTGGACGAAGCCAAGAGTGAGCACAACAACAACAGTGGGTGCTGGATGGTCATAGAAATTAGGCAGGGCCATCAGGAGGGGGTTCAACTCTCTTGTGTTTCTCAAAAGTCAAGAAGGTGTAGAATGCATTTTAGAAAGCCTTCCATCCAGAATACCTGAAGTAAATTAAATTGGAGGTTGAGAAAGAACAAGCTTGGGAATTCAGGAAAATTCACTTAAGTGGAACGCTGTCCTCCCGTGACAGTGCAAGATAAATGAGACAGTTCTGGACCCGTAAAGGCTGCGGCGACGGGGCCCGGGAAAGAAAACAGCCTCCCGTAACCTTTCCAGCAGCTCATGATGTCCTGAGACTCCCCCATCTGCCCAACACCCACCCAGCGCCCCCCTCGCCATGGGAAGTGCTGGGTGCCCGCCGCGGCGTGGGCTCTCCCGTGACAGCCACCGGGGCACAGCACGTGCCAGCCCTCTTGGGAATAGTGTCACGGACATGTGGCTCTCCTGTCCTCACCTTCTCTTCTGCTGTCCTTTCCACCGTCCACCCCCCAGTCCCCAGGGCCCCAGAGCCGAGATGGGGATGTTGCCGATGGCTATTGACAATCAACAGGCCTTCAGCTTTGATTCATGAGAGAAGTGTCTCTCAAAATTCTGGGAGATTTGAGGAAACCCACTTGCACCCGGCTCTGGGGGCCCTGTCCCAGCTCTGGCTTGCCCCCAGCTTGCACCACCCCCCTATGCACTCAGCCTCCCACAAAAGCTCCAGATGCCCAGTGCCACTCCCTGCCCCCAACCCCTCCACCCGAGAATGGGCTCCAGTCAATCTGGGGTGGCAGGGATGTTAGTATTTGTTCAAAAGCTCCCGCCACCCCCTTGCCCCATGATCCAAGTGTGCAGCCAGAGCTGACGACCTCTGACTTACTCTGGAGCAAAAATCAGCATAGATACCATCTGGGAGCTCTAAGAAGGGCTGAGGCTGACCCTGACTTCGCTGAGCTAAATAAAGCCCAGAAGCTATTATTAATGTTCAGATATGGAGAAAAGGGTCAAGAGGGAAAGGAATGAGGATCTGGTCTCAGAGCCACAGTGACCCATGCAGGACAGGGAATGAGAGACCATAGGGGCAGGAACCTACCCACGAGGACAAGAGAAGGTTCTGTGAGCTCTGGGAGCAGAAGGGGCTTGGGGTGGTCCACCAAGAATCACTGAGAGCAGCTGAGTTTGTAAGCACAAGCCGACGGGTGAGCAGCATCACAAGTACCATTAAGCAGCAGGTAAGCAAAAGATGAATGACTCTGCCCTGCGTTCCCTGGGGTGATGCAGCCTGAAGCATCCCGGGGGCCCTCTGTGGGTCTGCTTCTCCTCCCTGGCAAGAGAAGGAGGGAGTGTGAACCACCTCTGTAAGACTTTCCTTGTCTGTTACCTGGGCCAGCTTCACACCAGCTTCACACCTCCCTCCAGTGGGAGGGAGACAGTGGAAGGCTCTCAGCGGCTCCCTTTCCTGGCCCTGGCCAGCTGGATGCCAACCTGTCTGCACTCTGGATCTCGCCAGAACCAGTTGCCTCTTATTTAACAGGGACTTTGGGGGTTGGGGGGTGAGTTACCCTTTCCTCTCAGAAAGCTGTGCTTGCATTCTTCCTACCCTACCTGTCCCAGCATGTGGGTGAAAAGTTCAGGAGCACTGTCTTAGCCAGGGGGAGTGTCTCGATTTACTTAACACCCCCCCTTGCCTGGTACCAACACATGGAAGAAGCTGGCTCAGAAAAAATTCCACATCATTCCACAAAATTAAATACATTTAAAATAAGAGAATTGAGGGGGAAAAAAATATATACATATATATATAGAGAGAGAGGGAGTAGCGGATGAGATGAGTATCAAAGCGTCAACACACTGTGAATTCAAGACAGTGGTGAGAGATAGGCCCCCTAATTTGGCTCTGTGTTTTTAGTCCCCAACACAAAAGAAAATGGTATCATTTACACAATTCAGAGTTCATAACATAAAATCTAAACAGTTGTTCAAGATAAACATAACAGTTCCTGGAACTGAAACCAAACAGGAATGTCTCCCCTAGGCCCACGTGGAAAGGGTCTTGTGATTTAGTGAATAACATCCCCGAAACAGCCTTTCTGTAAACAGGGCAGTGAGCTTCCCAGGTCTGGTTTTTTGTTGTTGTTGTTGTTGTTTTAATATCCCTCATTATAGGCCAATGTCACAAAGCCAAATTGTTATCCAATCAGAAAAATGATAATTCACAGGAGACCTGTACAAACGTTCTGAGTACCAAAGTCTGGCTCAATTAAAATGTCAATTTTTTGAGAAACCAGGAGAATGGGTAGACTGGATAATCATCATTTCACGTGTCAGAAGACTGAGGTTCAAAAGATTGTCCAGTTGACTCAGCTATCAGAGCCTCCCATCTATTAAGCAAAAGAGCAAGAACTCAAACAAAGAATCTGGTTTTGTTTGCATTTTTCTTTTTTTACCAAGCCTAGTTTGTTCAAATCTAGACAATACAAGTGGGAGCGGCCTCTGAGGATTGGAAGTGCCCACAAATAGTTGCTACTAGAGAAGAGGAAGCCCAAAAGTATATACTCAGGCCAGGCTCCACCTGGGATCCTCAGACTCAGCTGTCCCTTTGTATATGTGGTGCATCCCCCACCCCTGCCCAGCCCCGAATGGCCATCTCCTGCACCATGGAGTCAGATGCATGGCCACTACACAGAAGGTTCTGAGGTGGTTCCTTCATCCCCTGAGGGAGCACCTCCTATGTTCAGTGTGTGCCCAACAGCAGCTCCCAGCTCTAGCCTCAGCTGCTTCCGGCTCCCCCACTTTTGTTCCTCCTGTGGGTCAAGGAGCTTAGGATTCGTAATGGACTCTGGTGTGGGAGGGGAGCTACAGCAGGGGATCTGTCGGGGGAAGAGGAAGAAAGAGAAGAAAAACGGCCCCCTCTGAAAGCTTTCCAATCACTCCAGCCACCACCATCTCTAATTCTTTTCTTAAAGTATAAAATCATTCTTCCACTGATCTCACTCGTGGTCAGAGCTCAGTACAGGCCCATCCGTCACGGGGCTGATTTGGTTCAGCAGGTGTTGGCTGGGCAATCGCTCATTTCAGGCTAATCTGCTAGCGGCTGTCAGGGGTTATGGAGTATTTATTGAGTTTGTGTCAGGTCCGGATGACCAATAGCCAACAGCCGGTGGATACGCACTGACATTGATGATATTGCTGAATTAAACGAGGTGATGTATACTCAACTTGCTTAGAGCCAGGAACGGACCTTGGGATCATTTCATAACCTGATGCAGACGATCCCTGGGCTTTCCTTTTCAAAGAAAACATCACACACATGGCATTTCTATTTAAAGAAAAAAAAAAAAAAACATGGTCCTCAACAAACGTGGTCATGTCTGTATTTAAATGAACAAGAGCATTGCCTGGGGAGACAGGAGGGAACAAATAAGATCCAGACGTTTGGCAAACGGCCCCCTGTGCACTGCCAAGGCCCGTTGGATTCACATTTAGATGTTGGGCCTCACCAGGAAGAGACTTTAATTGGTGACCTAGACTCCAGATTATGAATGTAAAGCCAGTCAGACCTGCCTTTGGTGGCAACAAGATGTCACAGACGAGAGCACCGACGCTAGTCAGACAATTTCGGAAGGGCTCCAGGGAAGTCACACAAGGTGCTATATGTGCTGATACCTGGAGAGGACTTCTTTCTTACTCTTGTTCTCTCTCCTTTTGTACTTCTAGAACCAACCCTCTCCCCCACCCTCACCCAACTACAAAGTAAATGAGGCAATTTTCCACTATGGCACCTCAGTCGACAGTGATGGAGGGACTGTCACAAAACTCCCAGGAGCACCACAATCAAATGAGCAGAATTTGGCTCATTTGGCTCTAAAGACTCTGGGTTAGCCTGTGCCAAAAGAAGCTTAACCAATCCTCTTCTCAGTCCTGTGGCCTGGCCCTAAGGTCAAATCTCCAACCCCCTCTCAGCGACGATGGCTCTGCCTTGTGAATGGGACCAGACAGGACATGCTAGCGATCTGGGGTCTACAGCTGTGTGGCATTAAGCAGGTCACTTGAGCTGCCCAAGTCTCAGGGTCTTGTGCTGGCAAATACCTGCATGGGGAGTACTGGACCACCAGTCCTCATGTCCATGATTTTGTGACTACTTTGGAAGGGTTTACTCCCCAACCCCACCACTTCTTCCCTTCAGAGTAGCACTGGTCGGTCCCCAGTGACTTGGAGATGGCATCTGCCCTTTAGAAGCCCAATCAGCAGGGGGAGCCCCTCCAAAGGGACAAGGGCAGAGAGGGAAGGTGCACTCAAAAGCCTTCGGTTGGCTGACCTGGGACAGCTTTTGCCCGCACACACCTATCCTGGGCCGAGCACAGGGAGAATGATTTTCCCCATTTTACAAACAGAGAAACTGAGGCTCCAGGGATGCAGTGAGTCAAGGAGGCTGCACACGTGCGAAGACACCCAGCTGGGATTCCACTCTGGCCTGACCATCTGGGTCGGCGGCCCGCCACCCACTGTACGACCCTGCCTGAGAAGGGGCAACATGCAAAGCCATGAGTGAGGCCCAAACTTCGCATTAGAGCTATGTCTCCCTTCATCCCCAGGCTTTTTTGAGAACTGCTAAGGAGCATAATGGCGTGCTTTACACTTCCCCTCCCTCTCCAACACCCCTCCCCTGCCCGTCTGCCCCTCACCACAGGGAAAGGAGAGAATTAAACACAGAGAGGAAAGGAGGAAAGAAAAGACAGGGCCTGGATAACCATTCCTAAATAATCAATGCCTGCCTCTGCAAATATATCATGTACGTATTAATCTCCCACGTATGAAGAGCAGAGACCGGCGTACAGCACACACTTGCACACGCACGCTTGTGTGCACACACACACACACACACACACGGCCTCCTAGATAGCTAGGTGCTCTTGGCAAGCGGGTGACTAGCTCTGTGATGCTTCCCGGTGATGGAAATTGAATTTAGGTTACAGAACATCATCTGGCCCAATTGCCACTGAATTATTCCACACAAAATATCAAAGTTAATTTTTGGGCCTGTCAGCCCGGTTGATGAGTTGGGCGGCTGTCAGCCCGGCTGCTCCTGCCTTCAGTGCCAGAGAAGAGTCTGAAAGTCACGCAATCCAAACAGCGACCTTGGCGGGGGGACGGGGGTTAGATTACCGGGATGATTAAATGCCAAAGCGAAGGTTCCGGAGTCCGGATTTGAATACCTGTTTACATGTAGGATAACAGATAGCCGCCCACTGCCTGCAAGGCTGTAACTCACTTCCCGGAGTGCCGCTGACACCATAAACCATGAAGGCCCTGCTGGGGAAGTCTGCACGGCGGCAGCCAGGCCTGGGGAGTGATTTAGAGCCTGGAGATCCATTCAGAGACTGTCTCATCTATTGTCTTTTATTACATGCACTACTCAGTCTCTCCCTCTTGCAACTTTTTTTTCCCCCTCCAAGAAGCACCAACAATCCAATCTCCCTTAAAGGAATGCTATTTGGAAGTGCTAGTTTGATTCAAAGACAGTGAGGCTTCTTCATGCTATGGTACAATAAAAAAAATGCTAAGCGCTGCCACTGTATAAATATATATATGAATTTTTCTCCTTAGATCAGCTGAGCCCTGTGTCCTCCTCTTTCCATCCCAATGGGCAAATCTACCCTGGCTTTCACCTTTAACTCCTCCTAAAACCTCCCCCTCACCAAAAGCCAGCAGGGCCACTTCTTTGCTTCTCTTCTAGCTAATTGTCTTGGGCCATTTGATGTTGAAATAATCCATAATTGCTTAATCTATCTGCGTCTGTGTGGCAAGAAGCGGAAAAGCACTTTAGAAAGATCAATCATCTAAAATCATTGAGCAGCATATTGGAAGCATGGTCGTCGCCTGCTCCCAGCTGGGAAAATGATGGTGGAAGGAGATAAAGGCTTGGAGAGGAGGCTGTCTCTGTCTCCATAGCTTTTTGATTCCGAGATAGATTACCAGGAGCGCTAACTGCTCTCCGTTTGTGCTAAACAAAGATAATAGCATTGGAAGTCACAGCCACATAAATGATACGACAATCAAATAAACGGCCCCCCCGCCCCAGCCTCCTGCCAGCTCGAGCTCTCTAATAGATTAGGCAGCAGGGTGCGGTGGACATGGGCGGGCGGGGTGGGCAGATGGGGGGGATCTTCGCTGCTGGGACCTTGGTCCCCAGGGACCAAGTGGCAAAGAGGAATGCGACTTCCTAAACAGCTGGGAAAAAAAAATGTTCAAGGCTCCATCTACTTCCTGTAAACAAGAGATACCCAGGCTGAAGAGAGCTTGGTGGAGTAGGGTCAGATCTCTTCTATGAATCAAATTAGTGTCCGCTCAATTTACATGACAGCACAGGAGGCCACAGGGACCAGGCAAATGCCACCGTTTTCAAGGTTATATGTCTCACTTCACCCTCCTTGTTCTCACAGGTTTGAGGGGCTGCTCTTTCTGCCAGCTTCTTCCTGGAGGGCTCTGTCCTACCTGAAGACCTGCCCCTAACAACCCTTGGGACTCCTCTTCCTCTGAAGGGGCAAAGTGGCTAGAAAGGGGACAGCTGTCAAGGTGAAAAAGAAGAGGTAGGTCTGACCTCTTACTCCTGCCCTGCTGCTGACCTGAGGGAGATCTTCAGAGACATGGCTTCAGGCACAGCGGACTGGAAGGGATTCCCAGAGGGTGAGAAATGCATCAGCCTCCACCCGAAGTCACCAGAATCTCATGGCCTAGATGTGTGGCCAAGTTGAAAAAAGCTGAGGCCTTTCCTACCTACCCAAGCCTACATCCTACCACTCCCTGGCTGGGCCAGTCAGTTAGCGCCTCTGAACCCCACTCTTAAAGATACTTCACAATGACATTGTCAAGTTCAGACCTAGCATTTCATTATATTTTTATTGAAGTATAATTAACATACAGTGTTACGTAAGTTCCAGGTGTGCAAGATAGTGATTCAGCAATCTATACATTTCTCAGTGCTCATCGAGATAGATGAACCCTTTATGCCCTTTATCTATTTTGCCCATCTTCCCACCCACCTGCTCTCTAGCATTTGTTCTCTGCATTTGAGAGACTGGTTTGTTTGTTTGTCTCTTTGGCTTTGTTTGCTTTGTTTCTTAAATCTAGTCTCTTAGACCTTATATTTTAAACAACTGACAAATTCTAGACACTTCTGTAAGTAGTTACTATTATAAATGAATTATTTTATCCTCAAAATAACCATGTGGGGCAAATATCATTATTCTTCCCAAGTTATAGACGAGAACACTGGGGCACAAAGAGGTTAAGTAACTCATCCACGGACACACGAGCTTGCTTTTATACTCTAATTATCATACTCATAAGTTGTAAGTGCTGGCTACCACTTCTCTCATAAAGCAAAACTGACTTGTACTCTTTGTTGGTGGTTACTCAAGCCATGTGAAGTGTTGCCGTACAGTCCAGAGAACATTCTCTGCTGTTCATGGGGCTCTGAGCCACAAGTCATGATGGCCATGCTCAGAGCCCAGCTGTTTTATACTGACTACTTCTGCCCATTCCCATAATCGCAAGCCGTTGGAGTATGCTCGCCAGCCTGAGTCTTTGTCTAAGGGAGAATGTTTGAACTATCAGGATACTAAGAACTGTCAGGATACTAAGAGTCACCGATGACTAAAATGGTTTCAGGTACTCTCTTCCTGCCTGACCTCTGCCCTCTTCCTAGAGTGAATAAGGACTACGTGTAGCAAAGAGGGTTATAAACACATCCCAAGAACTCACTGACTTCCCCCAAAAGGCTTGTAAACCGTCTGCAAAGAGGAGGGACGGGTGCGAAAGGGAATAGCAGAACTCCATGTTTGGACTGAAAGGCAGATCTGTGGCCACACTCTACACCAAGTGCTTTGGTACTGGGTAGAATGTAAGCAGAGAACCCAAATCATCCATTTGTATCACTCAAACCCCTTCCTCTCAGTGCCACATCCATACCCACCCTATGCTGTCCCTGCTGGACTCAAAACCAACAAACCAGAATGTAGCCCAACTGGATAGGTGGGGAGCTCTTTACCTATTAACTTCCTGAGATTTCCCTTGTCTCATGAAACCAGTAAGTAAAGGTGAGGCAGGACCTGAGTTCGCAGGTATACAGTGGGTGCAAGGTATCTGACACCTAACTGGTATTAAGTATGCTATGAGTGAAATGAATTAATGGGTATCCTTAACAAGCATGCAGAAAGGGGAAAAAAAAGAGGCTTATGGAAGTGATTGAGCCTAGTGGGATCAAGAAAAAGATGATGGCAAAAATGAATCCCAGAACCATAGTGACCCATATATGTACAAGAGCCAGGGCTGGGATTAGAGAGCAAGTGAGAGACTTGCAAGCTCTAACAATGAATGGGAGCTGGATAACAAGGAGTTTCAGTACCGAGGGGAGGTATCCTGGGGAAAGACATAAAGACATGGAGAGAAAGAAGCCCAAGGGGTAAGGAAATGGGATGGGGTAGGGGACACACCCCACTTGGCTCTAGCCAAAGAATAGAATTTGGTAACAAAAGAAAAACTATCACAGACTCAAGGTAACTCTTAACAAATTATGACCTCTTCTCAGATGATTTGAATCTGAGAAAAGCCAAAAGGAAAATTGAGCCCAATCTATGTTGTTATCAAGGGAATATGAATTCTGCTTTTTCTCTTCACATTTTTTATTGTTCAGATAAGGAAATCTGAAAGCTTGAATTTAAATTAATGTTGTTTTCCAGACTAATCCAAAGTTGCTAGGTGAAAGGAAACCCTCTCTTGTTTTTGCTCTGGAAATTCCATCTACTTGTTTTGATCTTTGGTTAGCAACAAATGATGTACCTTCTTTGAAGAGAAAACTAGTCCTTCCATTTTGAGCCTATCAATTTCTCTCTTATTGCATAGGCTGGCCACAGCACTGTTAAATCTCAAATGGGGAGCTATGACAGTAATGGAAATAATCAAATATCTAGGAATTATACTAACAAAGACCACACAAAATCTCAAAGGAAAAACTTAAACTACAGTAAAGGAGATAAAGGATAATTTTTAAAATGAGAAAAATAGAGATGGATAGCATTGTTCATGGATAATGTCATTTAATATAAAGATGCGAATTTTAACCCAATTAATATATACATTCACAGCAACTTTAAATAATATTTCAGCAGGATTTTAAGGAAATGGACAAACATTTTAATGTTCCTATAGAAAATAAGGGTTCACAGGTGGCTAAGTCAATTTTGAGAACAAAAGAAATAATTACAATAGATGGCACGGTAGAAGGAACAGGAAAATAGAACTCTGGAAAAAACACTAAGGAGCTCAAAAAATATGTTTATGTACAAATGGAAACATGATATATGAGATAATGCCACCTCAAACCAGTGAGAAAACAGTGGGTTTTTAAATAGAATAGATGTTATTTGGAAATTGCATCGTGATATAGGGGGAAAAAGCCTTTAGATCTCTGACGTGATTATATGCCACAAAATCTCTTGATGAATCAAAGACCAAATATGAAAGGTGAAACTACAAATATAATTTTTGAATGTAAGAGAATAAAGTTGTGATAGGAGATAATGGAGAACTTATTAAATAAGACCCCAAACACATAATATAAAAATATTTTGGGGGGGGTGTCTGGGTGATACTGTCAGGTTAAGTGCCTCACTCTTCATTTTGGCTCAGGTTGTCATCTCAGCATCATGAGATTGAGCCCCAGAGGACACTGTGAGCTTAGCACAGAGTCCACTTGAATTCCGTGCTTATTCTCTCTCTCTCTCTCTCTCTCTCTCTCTCTCTTATAAATAAATCTATTTTTAAAAATATTTTTAAAAATATTTTTTGGATTCAAGCGTAGTATTTCTATTCCATGAAGGACACTGTAGACAAAATAACAAACAGGTAGGAGAGAGGATAAAGCTGTTTCTGATGTTTAAAATTAACAAATGGATTATTGTCTAGAATATATAAGCAATTTTCACAAATGAACACAAGAAGATAGGAACCCAATATAAAAATGGAAAAGGGTTTTAAGTAGGAAATTCACAGAAAAGGAAATCCAAATAGCTAACATACATAAAGAGATATTCAACTATATTAGCCATTGAATAACTAAATTTAGGTATTAGTAAGATCCTACTCTATAACCATCCCAATGTCCAAAATTTAAAAATCAGTTAATAATTCTTTTGAGGTGAGTAGACAGCTCAGTCAGCTGAGTGGCCAACTCTTGGTTTCAGCTCAGGTTTGTGGGATTGAACCCCAAGTTGGGCTCCATGCTCAGCAAGGAGTCTGCTTGAGTTTCTCTTTCCCTCTCCTTCTGCCCCTCCCCCTGTTTGCATGCACTCTCTCTCTTTCTCTCTCTCTTTCAAATACATAAATAAATCCTTAAAAAAGTAAAAATCAGATCATAACTTTTGGAAAAATATGGAGAACATGAACCCTTATGCATTATTGGTGGGCATGCACACTGGTGTTTCCATTATGGAGAACAGCATGGCAGTATTTAGTAAGAATCTGCATGAGCTAGAATCCAGCAAGTTTTAAGTATTTTAATCTCATAATTGACTGGCGTCTCAGGGAATTTGAGACGCTCCAACAGTCTACCACTTAGGAAATGGAGCAATTAACATAGGTACATCCGGTAATATAGATAGATTTTCAAAATGAAGTGTTGACTCCCCCTTCTGAATGGAATGGATTAACTAGTGGCCCAGAGCACCCCCACAGGGATCAACTAGGAAAACCAAAATGATAAAGAGTGACAATGCCAAGTACCAGCAGGGAACCTGAGCTCTCGACACAACCACTTTGAAAATAGCTTGGCAATGTTTCCTAAAACCGAACAAATTCAAAGACCCAACAAGTCCACTCTTAGGTCTATACTCCATAGGTAAGCATATATATACATATTCATCACAACAATTTATAAGAGTATTCATAGAAGCACCACTTATAAGAGACTATCTAGACTATCCTAAACTAGAAACAACTCAAATATACCTATCCAGAGGAAAATGACTAGAAATATTCTGGTGTATTCACACGATGGAATACTACTTCGCAATGAGAATAAATGAACGTGGATTAATCTCACAAACATAATGTTCAGGGAAGGAAGTCAAACAGAAAATATAAGAAGTACAATTCCATTTAAGCATAATTCAAAAAGAACCAAAAATTACCGTCTGGTATTGAAACCCAGAATAGTGGTTACCATTTGACAGGGGAAAGACCAGTTCAGAACGGGCACAAGGGGAGTCCTCCTGGGTTCAGCCCATGTCTTGTTCCTTTATCTGGATGCCTATGAACTTTGCTAACTTTGTGAAAATTCATTAAGCTGTACCCATTCAATTGTGCAATTTTCTGTATGTAGATTATATTTCAATAAAAATTTACATAATAAAGTGTTGAGTAGCACAGGAAGATGTAGTTACAGATGGCTACTACATTTATTGCAGTGAGCATTTCATTATATATGTAGTTGTCAAATCACCATGTTGTACACCTGAAACTAACATAATGTTGTGTGTCAGCTGTATTTCAATTAAAAAAAAAAAAGAATGAAAGAAACAGAATAACAGAATTAGTTCAGCACTAGGTACCTGAGGTTACAAAAAGAAGAAAAATAAATAAAATAAAAACAAAGGAGACTTGAGGGGGAAACCTAAGAGTAAAAAGGAAGAGAGAGGGGAATCTATCTGGATTCCCTATACATCAAATCAGTCATTTAAAGAGAGCACCAAGGTGACTGCAGTGTAAAACAATCTTTACAGAAATGAAAGCTTCTTAAGCATGGGGCTCTTTGGCTGCCACCACCATGAATCCCTTTCATTGATGAATTTGGTTTCACAGCACAAGGAGGGGTATAGTCACTAGTGTGTGAGTGATTTTAAAAAGTGAGAGAAAGAGAGAGAGGGATAAGAAAGAAGAAGGGAAGGAAGGAGGAAGGAAGGAAGAAAAAAGAAAAAGAAACAGGAAAAGATAGCAGTTCAAGCAGTTCAAGATCTCAGTACGCTTGACTTCTCCTGACCATTTTAGCACAGGTCGCCTACTGGCCCAGTATGCTCTGACCACATTTTTTAAGAAGCACGGGATGAGGGACCCCTGGGTGGCTCAACGATTGAGTGCCTGCCTTAGGCTTGAGGTGTGATCCCAGGTCCAGGGATCGAGTCCCACATCGGGATCCCTGCAGGGAACCTGCTTCTCCCTCTGCCTATGTCTCTGCCTGCCTCTCTCTCTCTCTCTCTCTCTCTCTCTCTCATAGAAAAGAAAGAAAAAAAAAAAGCACGGGATGGGGGAAGATTGGGCAGGGAGCACTGCTCCGTCTCTCTACAATTGGCACAGCAACGTGGGCCTCGTGGGCTCATCGCTGGGTGCAGGCATACCATTTGTCATCACAAACTTCAGATCCCTTTCTTAGTGCATAGTGGGAAACAGAGTCTCATTTGGTATGAAATGACCTGCCCTAGGCTAGAAAGACATAGATTCCCACAAAATACACTTCGTTCTGGGTGTTCAGTCTTTTGGTCGTGGTTTTGCTTCATTCCTTTTGACCTGGAAGACTTAATTGAAATCAAAATGCCTCCTAACCAGGCGGAGACTGAATTTTGAGGCTGCCTTAAGCCTGGACTTTTAGGAATGGGAGCTGGATTAGTCTCAATCAGCTTTTGCTTCTTCCATTTTAATTTTCCTTTTCTCCTTCCATCATCCATTTTCATTCAGTGCCCAGCCTTTTCAAGACTGTTTCATTAAAAAAAATAATAATAAAAATTTTAAAAAAGACTGTATCATGAGAGTCACAAGCACCAAGAGACCCCACTCCCTGCCTCGAAAGTCTCATGCACTAGGATGGAAAACTTGAGGCTTGGAAACCGTAACTATGACCTGTGGTACATCTAACATGGAGCAAAAGTCTTCTTGTTTCTTTTCTCCAAGGAGGTCTTTATCAAATTTATCAAATCATGTTTCCTTCAGATCTTCCCAACCATTTTCCTGGAAAGCAATGGCTTATCTGATGATTTTCTTTTTCTTCAAAACCCTTCTTAGGCACCACTTCACCTCTACTCCCAGGTCAACTGCATTACATGTCTGCACTTCATTTCTGCACACATCCATCATTGTACATTACACCATAGTACATTAAAATGATGTGTGTGCATGGCTGTCTCACCCCCCAGATTAGGTTCCTAAGGGCATGACTCTACTTGCATTTACTTTTGTAAAATCTAACACCTAACACAATAGCCAGCATTTGATAAACTTACTCATGAGTATTTGCAACATCTTCACTATTTGCTGAATGATTGTGAAAGGAACAATCCATTCGCGTGGTCTATTTCAGATTTTAAGAATGGAGTTCAGGCGGAAGGTAAAAATAGGATGGAGGTACATAATGTGAAGGTTATGAAAGCAGACACTGCATTCCTACTAAGGGAACTGCTCTGCAAGCTGCCTGGGTAAAATCCAAATCTTTCCCTAGTTCCCATTCTCATCTCCTTGTCCTTTTTACCTCCAAACACTGTTCAACTCCTATTTATTTTTAATTTCTGATTTTTTTAGAGAAAGACTTAATATTTCTGAGAATTTTACTCTCCTGAAATCCCTGTCACTCAGTAAATAACTTTAGGCAATGCTGGTCCAAATATCAAATTTACCTCTTTTTAGAATCCAATTTTTCAGCAACAGAGCCAAATGGTACAATGAAGTGCTATTAGTGGTTCTCATGATCTGAGCAGTTCAAGATTTGCAAAGTCGTTTTATGTATTATCTTATGTTACCCTCATACCAACTCTGTGAAATAATTCCAACTTTACAAAGAATCTTGAGACTCAGAAAACCTTAACGACAAGATCATGGGAACTAAAAAACAGCAGAGTCAAAACTCAAACCCACTTTCCACTAACCCACCATATTGTAACAAATGACTAGGCTTCTGACAATGACCATGGTTCGTTCACATGAGAAGTTTGCCTAGCCACACACCCAACAATTAAAAATCTTTATGAAGATAATACTACAGAGTTCTAGAACACTCTGTGTCCTACATCAACTCTCTGGTATAACTGAGAAGGGTAAAAATCCGGCTCCTAAAGTTTGGATGCAGAGACATGCCCGTTAACACCAAGCAGATATCCTGAACCAGAGGGAGTTCTCTCTTCCACCCCACTCTGCAAACGGAAGCACTGTTGCCCTTCTGGTGAAAACTCCCATCACCCTCCTGAGTGATCATTTTGTCAAAATGATTTCATGATATCCTCCTCTGGAGGTCGCCTCCAATCTTGCAAGTCAGGGTGGCAGAGAAGCTTCCCTGTTGGGTACAAGGTTTTTGCAGCTCTTCTCTCACTGGACTGTGCAGACACGCATCCTACCAAAAATACAGCTCTCAGATGCCAGTCTCAACAGACGTGGGCGCGTTTGCTCGGAGCAGATGCTGAACACCATGTGGCAGAGGGAGGAAAGACTGGGCTGATCATGCTACTCGTGTGGTGTTTACTGGGATCTAAACTCCTTCTCAAACCCTCCACAATTGGCTTGGGTGCTCTTGTGGCTGCTTTGCTCTTAGCTCCAGTGAGAGTAACCAACAACTTCCACCCAACACCCCAGTAGAAGATATAAGTCAATCAGCCACAGATGATCCACCAACTAGGACATGCCCTGTAGTTATGGCCCATTCTTGGAGTCCTAGAGAGACTGTAACCACATTAAGCTTTCGGAGTTACTAGCCACTCAATTATACAATTTTAAAGTATTTCTGAGCACCTACTATGAAACAGTCACCAAAAGACACTGGTGACAAAAGACACTGAAAAAAGTAGGCAGCCATTTTTATCCTTTCAAAAAAGATGAACAAAAATAGAACCCAGCACTCATCGAGTGTCTACTATGTCGACTGTCTACCAGGCATCTTGCATTCGTCATCCTGGTCTCTTCTCCCAGCAACACTTTAAAGCTGAGCATCGGTACCTAAGTACTAGAGATGAAAAATCTAAGGTTCAGAAAGACAAAGAAATTTACCCAAGTTAACACAATTAGTAAGTGCAGAGCTAGGATTCAACTCAGACCCATCTGGCTCAAAAGCACAGTGGGTTAGACATAATGTGTTATTTGGTGAAGGACATGACAACAGGATCCAGTTGGTGGGCTTACAAAACCAAGAACTCTTCCATCACATAGACAAAATGAATCCAATTCTCACTTCAGGATCCATGAGGGAAAAAAGGCAAATGCCAGATAATGGTCCTGGGCCAATAAGAAATTAAATAATTTGCAGCCTTGCTGCTGCCCAAGCCCAGCGGGATGAGCAGGGGAGAGGCCTGCCCCTCCCCAGGATTTGCAGTGACAGGATCTTTGATGTTTTTCTGTTAAAGGCAACTTTGCCTGAATCATCTTCATATTCCCACACACACACAGCACTATGCACCAGGCTTTGCAAAAATTAGGTGCTAAATAAATATTTGCAGAAGGAAGGAAGGAATGGAGGAATAGAGAAAGTTAGTTATTTATGGAATGGCAAGCCAGCACAGCAGGGAAAACAAAGTGTAGGCTCGAAGGGTGGTTTGTCACCCTTTCTTTGAAATCTTCACCAGCAGCCCCAGATCTCAGCACCTTTTCCTCTTCCAAACTGCTCAGAACTTTATTTTAGTGACACCTCGTCTCTCAGCATATGCTAACTTGTTTTTATTAGAGTACTTAACAAATAATAATTAATTGTTATAGAGGACACAATAATTGGTTACGCTTTTTTGCAGCCTATATCTGTCTCATTCATATAGAAGGTGATGAGGGAAGGGAAGCAACAGAAGCTTGCTTTATTCTGCTCTGTATTCCCCCAAGTGCTCAGGGCAATACCCCATCTATAAGAGCTTATTCAACATGGGGCTAACAAGCAAGCTTCCTTCTAGAGGGCGCTTTGTAAATCCACCTAAACACCAAGTGCCCTACCCACCCCCCGCCCCCACTAGCCACAGCTTGCTTTGGACATCAAAAACAAACCTGCGCCACCGGACCCGGGGAACAGATGGCCTCACCTGGCAGACTCTGGAGCCTCCCCTTTAAGGATCCCTTGAACCTGGTAAGGTAACTACAGGGACGTGCTCCGTACTCTTTGCCCATAAGCCTCAATAGAGCCTCCTTGGGAGGGGCCCACGCTGGAGCCACAGCCTGTTTCCTTTAAGTGAGAGTGAAGCCTGGCTTTGAATGCAACAAGAGTTCCTTGAAGCTTGAAGTGTTCAATTTTACTTCGCCATGCCCCCAGTATAATCCATTGAAAGGGCACTGTCCTTCAGGCCTTTCAGCTGGGCTGACAGCTGCCCGCTGATTAATTGACAGGTTAAAAAGATTGATTCCACATGTCAGAGCTGTAACCCTGCCAGAACAATACAGCTGTCACTTGGGCTGTAAAACAGACGCTTACATTAGCAGTCCTGACAGAGCCGCGCACGGACACATGCACCTGCCTTTATGGAGATCCTCAACACGCCGAGCCACGCGGAGATTAATCATCTTGAAAGCAACACTGGAAGATCAAAGAAATGTTTCCGTGATGGAAACAGTGGCAGCAGCACTGCCTTGGCATGTTCTTGGTCTGCAGATGGTGCCCAGTGGGCATGCCAACAACGGTGCAGGGGACAAGGTGCGGCTTCAACAGTTGGCTGCAGTCACCGCCCGCACCGCTAAGCCCCGGCCGCCTCGGTGCGCACGCGGGGTCCCCGCGCCCTCAGACAAAGGCCCACAACATGCCCACAGGGCCACCCCTCTGCGAGGGCTACGGCTCCTCCGGCCGATGACACGCGCGCGGCGTGGCCACCACCGTGCCAACACGCTTGTGGAAGGATGATGCAAACCGGGCTTCCACGGTGCGCTCCCGACACACCAACAGCCTGGAATCTTGAGCTCAAGCACGTCACATGCGGGGAGAGGCAGCCTGGAGGCAACTGTGTTCCAACCAGAAAACATCTGGGGACACCTAGTTCATCTGAACATGCATGAGCTTTTCCAAAGCCTTTCAGAGCATTTTAATTGCCTGGGAGGAAGTTTCAAAAGAGAAAAACCCCAACATACTTCTTATAAATTTCTATCTAAATAGCCTGAAATTCTCACTATAATTAGGTAATTAGAGTAGTCAGGCGATGCAACCCCCAGAAGTATCCATCAGGAGGACTCTGGGTATCTCTGGATTTAAAACAGCAAACCAGATACCCCATTCTCCCCAGAGACTGGCTCATTTTTGCCTCTTCTCATCCCCCTCCACATTCACTCAAGGATTCAATCCCAGGGCGGGTAATGAGCTTCCTTCCAGGTCAGCAGTGAGCAGCAACAGCCCACTGGTTAGGTTAATATCCTCACCAGCATCTGGTTAGGGCACCTCATCTAGACTATTATTATTATTACATGCTTTAAATATACCAGAATTTCCCATCCTGAAAATGGTGCTTCTGGAACCAGGAAAAGATTCCTGAATAAAGATTCCATAAGAATCCTCTGAGTCCAATAGAGTAGTGGTCCCCAACCTAGCTGCATGATTACAATCATCTGGGAGATTTTTTTTTTTTAATCACATACTAGGATCCACAGAAAGGGCTAGTGAATCTGAATTTCCAGCATAGGGTCTAGAAATCCATATTTTTAATAAGCTTCCTAGTTAATTTTCTGCAGAAGAACATACCTATTTTCCAGTAGTTTCTACAGATAGAAAGAATACGTAAGGAACACTTTTACTCCCTCTCCTTTGCATCGGGGCAGAGAGAAGATGATAAGGAAAGGAGAAAATCTGATTTAATCTTCAAATATAACCAGCCAATAACTAAGCTGCAATAGGGAGCTAGGTTTGTAACCAATAGAGAAAACAGTATTTGTCATAATAAATACATGGTACCAGTTCAAGCCAGTGAACCTCCTACAAGTCACAAAATAAATTACATCCATTACCTCAAATCTCATCTCATATGTGCAGCCACATCCTGTACAGTTACTCTGAGCAGGGCCCTGTGCCACATGTTGGGTGAAGAAGAAGAGAATCTACTGTTTACAGAACACATACAAAGCAGATGCCACTCTGTTCTGCTATTGATCTTTCTCAGTGATACATGAGTAATACAGATGACACTATCAGGGTGCGTCCTCTATGACTGGAATCCCTACAGAAAGAAATGGGAATACGATTTCTATCTCCAATTAACACTTACCAAGTGCCAGTTACAGCGCCGGTACCCAGGACAATAAGCTGACTCACTTAAATCCACCCACCCTGGGAATCCAACTGGGAGGGGAGCAAAACATAGATAAGCTGGATGTAGAACAGACATGGCCCTTGTGGTGGCAAATGAGGTCAGACACCAGTCCTGGTTCTCAGTCATTATTTTGACAAGCACTTGTTTCTCATGAGCCCAAGTGCAATCAGAGGAAATTTCTTTGGGATCCTTCTTTGGGACTTGATATAGTCTCTCTCTTTTCCCCACCTCATGGTCATGGAACTGTAGAACGTCTCCCCTGTCGCTTGGTACCTGAAGTCCCTCCCAACAGGCAGTCCAGACACTGCTCAAGTCTTCAGATGTGGGGAATTTGTTAACCTCAGCAAGGTAGCCCAGGCTATCTGTTCTTAACTTGGACTCTGGTGTGTAATGACAATCTGATGTACTATCCGATGCAGTCTACATCCTCAGGAACGCCCATTACCTCGGGATGCTTCCCCTGTGTAGACAGCAGCCCAGGCTTTGCTAAACCCTTTGCCTCAGGGAAGAGATAACAAAACATGAGTCAAATTATATGTATTTTTTTTAATTTCAGAAGCCAATGTCTAAACCATAAGACAAAAGATTTAAGGAAAATGAGATTACTCCAACCTAGGTCATCCCCACCAAAAATAATTATATTAATCATCAGTATTATCATTATTATATTTTCTTATACTGAAACAAATGAAACAGTGAGTCCAAAAGAAAAGAAACTGAAGATGCAGAAGAGTCCCTGAGAGGGGACTCCTACCTGGGCCAGTCCTGGGGAATGTGATAGATCTTCCAGAATAGAGTAAGCAGAAAGCCATCTGTCCCCACCTCTACCTCCATGCCCCCCAACTCCCTATGATGGAGCCAAATGACTCAGCAAGATCTCCAACATCTCACCAACTCCTGTCGATGCAGGGAGAAGAGTGAAGCAGTGGGTGCCAGTGGACAGGCTCAGACCTCACAGTTTCCCAGTCTGGAGAGCAGTGGGCTGTTCTCCATCCAGCCACAGTGACATGAATGTGGCACAGGGAGCCCAGAAATGTGATGGGACCTCGTGGTGGAAATAAGGAAGACACTACAGAGAGCTGCCTGGACCAAAGACAGAAGCCAGATGGGGACGAGGATATCTCGACAGCTGCCGACGTGGACAGTTGATGCCAAGCCAGGCAGAGGCTCCTTCAGGTCCCATGTAGCCTCTGCTCTCTGCAAGCTCTCCACCATTTCTGCCCCACCCAGGGGAAGGCAGGCAGGCAAGGCTTCCAACAGACTGAGCTCCAATCTCTGCAGCCGAGCAATGTGGTATCATGATAGGATTGCTTTGTTATAGAAAATTTTTAAAATTAAATTGCTGGCACATCTGAGTTTCTAGAGTACAGTTTGTATCTGCTACAACTTCAGGGACACCTTTGTCCTGGTGGGATCAAATAGGTCTCCTTTACTTCCACCCTCCCCATCCTTAGAGGGCGGATAGACCAAGACTTCCAGTGGCGTGGTTCAATGCACGGTATATGCATCTGTACTCATCCCCAAGCTGCTTGTTATCTGGCCTCCACAAGTACAACACTGAGTTTACAGACTGTGAGGACAACCGGACGTTGCCACAGTAGTTAGCTTGTGACCGGTAGGCATGTCTCGTTGAACACAGTATAGACCAGTCAGATGTTCTCAAACTTGAGTGATGAGTTGCGTGTGATGGGGGCATCATGCTAGCCATCAACAATAGGACACAATGTATCAAAGGATTAGAAATGACACCTGAGAAGAGAAAACTGTCCCTTTACCGTGAATGATTTGGGATTGAGAAGCACCGCCTTACATAGCATTTCTGGAAATACTCAGAGAGTGACTTAGCACCTCTTACCCCACCCACTCCACACTTTTCCGCTCCAAGCTAGCCCACCCTAGTTCCTTTTCTTTTCTTGCCCATACCAGCTGAGCCCACCGCCACCCTGGTCATTGAGTTCAAGCTGCACCCCAGGAAAATGGGACAGGCACCCTGTGCTTACTTCTTGCTTTTTGCAGTCCCCAGGCCTGGAGTTCCTCTCTGGGAAGGTTCCAACCCTGGCTGGGTGGCCCCAGAGAAATGTGATTTGGGTCTCAACAGGCTTTGCCACAAGTCTCTTCAAAGCTTTTATGGCGAGATTCAATACAGATATACAGATCAATTATCTTAAAAGCAGCAAGGAGGCCCATCAAATATTTCTGCTTTAAACAGGTTTATTTCCATCTGCACTTATCTCTGCTATTTAAACTCCATTGCTTGCAGTTAATCTTATGTAATGCAGCATAAGAGGGCTTATTTACTTTCTAATGACATCAATTGGCCATAAATATTAGACATCCAAGGTTCGTTGAAGCTGTGGGGACAGTTTTCCATTCTTACTTGACATTTGACTATTTGCAGAGCTTTCTCTTCTGTTTGTTCTTGTGTGACTCACTTATCGGCTGTCATAGGCCTATGTTCGATTTATTTAAATTGAATGAATAAGTACATTAGGCAAGGCTGTCAGGAGGAGAGAGAATGGGAACTTATTGGGATGAGTGATAAGTCAACATGCCGCAATAGAGATTCTCAGCAAAGCTGCACAAATCAAAATGCTAAATGGAGGCAAGGAGACAGCCCAGGGCGACCCATGGCAGGTGCTCGGGAACTACAGGGCCCTTCTGCTCTGAGGACCAGAGATCCCTGCATCCAAGAGTACTGCAGGCCTCGCCAGGGGGATGGGAAGATTCTCCCAGCAGACTGCATGTTGAATCAAAAGATGATTTGCAACCTTTCAAAACTTCTATTAGCTGCTATCTGGATAGTTGTGAGTTGAACATTCAATTAATCCTTGTAACAGCACCTATATTTTGTCCCCACCTTATAGACAAGGATCCAGAGGTGCAGAGGCCCTAGAGGCCTAGACCCTGCTGTTCCCCAGCCCCACTCTCCCCCCAACTCCCCCAACCCCTGTTTCCTGCCACCACCCCACCCCCACCCCAGAAAGCAGAGCCCCTTTGCAAGCCATCCTGCTAGTGTGGCTCCAAACATAGGGCAGGGCATTTGTTCTTATTAAGGTTTCTCCCCTGCACAGGCCAGCTAATTTGGTGAATTCACAGGGAGGTCAGAGGCCCTTTAATTTGAAAGCTACTAGATGTTTGCCTATGGTGGGGCCTCTTCCCCTCACTGCCACTGGCCCCCATTTTTCATTACAGAATTCCCTGTGTATGGAACTCCTAAGGCAACCTTATCACTCAGCTGACTCTTGGCCTCTGCAAACACTTGTTTGGGATATTAGAATGCAATTGAGTTTAAAATTCCTTTCAACAAGTGTTTGTCGGCTATCCACTAGGTGTCTGGGATTATGTCTTCTTTTTTTTTTTTTTTAAATATTTTATTTATTTATGACAGATACAGAGAGAGAGAGAGAGAGAGAGGCAGAGACACAGGCAGAGGGAGAAGCAGGCTCCATGCACCGGGAGCCCGATGTGGGATTCGATCCCGGGTCTCCAGGATCATGCCCTGGGCCAAAGGCAGGCACCAAACCGCTGCGCCACCCAGGGATCCCGGGATTATGTCTTCTTAACTGCCTCATTTCCTCCTGGTTGTTAGAAAGTACAAGGCTACAGGTGGAGAATGCACCAATAATGCAGGCCTCTAGATTTCTCTCAACTCCTTTTTAGAAAGGAACAGTGGCAATTTGGGGGATTGAGAATATTACAGTCCCTCATAGGAGAGGATTTATTTCCTTTTTATTCATTCATAAGTCCCTTCTTTGCTATGTAGGGTGCTCAGGCCCCATGCTAGGCATTAGGAATTCAATGGTGAGGAAAAACTGCCAAGGTCCACGTTTTCAGGGAACTTGCAACCTGGTAGGAGAGACTGACATGAACCCAGTCATGGCGCTAGTGAATGGACAGTTACAAGCTCCTGTGCTTGTGAAAACTTATAAATAAGAGGAGGTGCGGGAGGGAAGATAGCATTTGGGCATATTTCTCCCTTTAGCTGAGAAGCAATGAACTATAAAAAGAACTGAGTAGTGTTTCCTATATGAAGAGAGGGACAGGATCCCAGAGCGGCAAAGAGCTTGTGCAAGGGCCCTGAGGTAGCCCAAACATAGCCCAGGGAGCTGGGGCAGTGGTATAAGATGAAGCTGGTAAGCTGACAGGGGCTGCACTGCCAAGGGCCTTCTTGGCTCATTTGTCTTTCATCTTTTATTTTTTTAGAGATTTTATTTATTTATTTATTTTAGAGAGTGCAAGCAAGAGAGAAAGCACAAGTGGGAGGAGGGACTGAGGGAGAGGGAGAAGTAGACTCCCCCAGTGCAGGGAGCCAGACCTGGGGCTCGATCCCAGGATCCTGGGATCATGACCTGAGCCAAAGGTAAATGCTTAACCAACCAAGCCACCAAGGTGCCCCATTTGTCCTTCATCTTAAGATCATTGGGAAACTACAGAAGAGTCTAAGGCAGGACTACAGCACAGATGTCATCAGATTTTCATGTTGAATAAAAGAAATCACTCAGGGCTGCAGTGGGAGCATGGAACAGGGAAGCCAGACAGGATTTGCAAAGACCAGGGAGAAGGGTTGTGGAACCGCTGAGCTGAGACTGATTATGGCTGAGTCTCAGGCAGTGAAAATAGGGGTGGGGAACATCCAATGGACTCAAGAGTTTGTTAGTAGGTAGCATGGTTAGAACTTGGTGATGGGCTGGGTAGGGGTGAGGCAAAGGTGTGCCTCAATCATTACTCAGAGGGGTCCTTCCTCAAATAGGGTACTAGGAAGGTCTCAAGACCTTCAGTGAGGTCTTCAAACAATGCAGTTTTACTGCTCTGAATGTAAGCCCTGCAAAAGCTGGAATATCTCTCTCTCTCTCTCTCTCTCTCTCTCTCTCTTCTTTTTTAGCTATCCAAGAGAGTACCTGGCTTATAGCAGGTACTCAACAAAATTTTTCCCAACCTCAGCTATTTGTGCTCCTCTCTGCTCTGCACAGACCTCTACAGATAAAAGAACCTCCTTGGCTATAGTGGCCACCTGAAAACACTTCCTGCAAAATCCTTTCCCTCAAAATGTTTGTGAATGCCTCCAGCAGCCCCATGGAAATGCTCCCTTGTCAGAGGCGGCAGAGGAGCCTAGACCCCTCCTGGTTACTCCTCAGGGTGGCTGCCTGCCCACAGTGACCTCCTTTCTCTAGGGAATATTCCACACCCTGAGCCATGGCTGACTGGCTGAGGCTGGCCCAATACAGTTCCATCTTCCAAGAATTTGAAGTTTGGGAGAGAGACGTAAAAACAGAAAATAGTTGAAATTCAATCCTTCAATAGTAGCAGTTTGGGATAGAAGCCCCTCGAAGTCATTTTGCTGGTGCTCAAAGCTAGTTGCTCAAGTGTTTTTTCAACAGTAAAATATTCTACTGATTTCCAAGAAATCAATTTTTTTCGACTTAAACTAGTAACATTTTGGTTTGTTTGTCCCAGAAATCAGAACGGGAAAATTTGAAACACAATGTCAAGTTCGGTGAGCAGTGTCTGGAAGACTCACTCAGAAGCACTCACCACTGTTTCTTCCTGCTTCTCACAGCTGGTGATCCCCTTGACTCTCACTGGCTTGATGAGGTCTTGCGAAGTAATGGTTTCTTCCCCAGTAAATGTGAGTTAGAGAGGGACTGTCTTGCTATGGCTGGAGACCCTGTGAACCTAAGGATTTCCAGAGGGTTTCCATGGGCCGGCTCTGGGAAGCATTGAGCTGGGGCTGCGATTTGCCAGGTTCATGTTGAGGGAAGGAACCTGTATTGTCCAAATGCTGGATGGCCCCAACACTAGGATTGATATCTTGAGCCCCAGCAGTGCTTTGCTCGGGTCAGGTTGCCCCCTTTGGCCCCCTCCCCCAGCATTTAAATTTTATCAGCTTATTAACAAGAGTCTCATTTTTCTCCCTGAGAGACCAGCAGTCACGTGAGAGCCTTGGTACCAGATGTAGGCAGAGAGGCTGGAATTAGATCCAAGAGCCATGGCTGACAGTCATCATCATGTGTGAGAATTATTTTAGGAGGAGACACAGCCAAATATTTATCAGCTAATAATTCCTGGGACTGGTAGGCTCCCCACGTCAGAAGGAGAGCTGTCATCCTGGAGATGCTGTGCTGATGGCTGCGTTTCTAGGCCCTGACCCCAGGGTGGACGGCAGCCTGCACCCCCCAGCTCAGGACCAGGCAGCTGCCGAGGGGAAGGGCCAGGGCTGGCAGGCCCAAGCACAGGTCAAATGCATGAAACCCAGCACCTCATATGCATGAGGCAGAAGAGTGAGGGAGGGGAATATAAGAGAAAAGATTATTCGGGACAAATCAGCTCAGGAAAGACTGAATACAGATGGCTGCTCACTGGGTCCTCCAAAGCTATTCCCAGATGGACCAGGCCTAGAAAGGTCTTGATAGACAGGAAAGGGGATATGAAATCAGGCCCCAGGAAGGGCTGACTGCAGAGGGCCGAGCCCTGCGAGCATGTACTTGCCTGTCCCTTCCCAACTATAGCAGCAGTGGTAGATGTCGTGGAAGACAAAAAGCTTTGCTCCCCATGCTGAGGAGTGAGCAGAACAGGACCTCAGGTGGGAGGCGGAATCGGTAAGTCGTGGACATTAGGAGTTCAGAGATCTTTATCTCCTCTCCTTTTCCCCCATCAGCCTTTGGTCCCACCAGATACTCAGACTCCCCTTCCCCATGCTACTGATCCCTCATTTTCACCTTGCTGGGGGAATAAGCTGGTGGCATTAGCTGGCTGGCAAGTCCACCACAGCCAGGAATTCCTCCATCCCTTCCTCACAGAGGGAGCTGGAGACAGGAAGCAAAGGAATCCACGTGTCTTGGGCAGCCCTCCCTGCACCACCTGGAAATGCTGGCGCCTCCCCAAAGGGCTGCCTTTCCAAGAGCCAAGGAAATCCCAAAAGCTGTGGCTTCAGGCCGCAAACAAGGCAGGAGATCTGGCTCTCCTCCCTTTGCCACCCGGCTGAAATGCCCACCCATGGCCTTGGAGCTACCAAAGCCAAGAAATGACCCTGAGCTTCCCCCCCCGAGCCCGCCTCACCCGCCTCCTCCCAGCAGAAGCGCCCCACTGACACAGGGCCTCTTTCCTCTCACCCCCTGGAGGCAGTCAGGCCGTGCAAGGACGCACACCCCACCAAGGGAGGCTCAGGATCCGAGCCAGTCTGGTGCAGACAATCTTGGGAGACAGATGGCCAGGCGGATGGGCCGGCAGATAGAGGCTCCTGCTCCTTGTCAAGATGACACTCAAAAGTACATCCCCGTCATCGCAGGTTGTCAGTGGTGTGTCAGCGCGAGATGCCGTGTGTGTTTTTGGACACTCTGTGAGTTTGGAAGGCTGAGCTTTTCCCACTTCCATAGCAACGACAAAATTCCAGCCCCAGACGCAAGTCTCTGAGTTAGTGTCAGACAACGGGGGGGAGTGGCAGGCAGAGAGGGGTGTCACTCCTAGCAGAGAGCAGTGCTGGAGTGGCAAGGGTGGGCAGGAGGCAGGTTTCTGGATGTCTGTGGGGAGACCGTGTGTGGGCACAAAGTGACAGAAGGCAGTAGCTAATGGCTGAGCTAACGGGAAATGCAATCTGTCGGCTTGAGCAATCTGGGAGTAGGGTTTTCCTGAGCATTGGCCCATTCTGAGACCCCTGAGGGTCCTCTGGGTGTTCATAAGAAAATTCCTCTTGGTTTTAACTTTGTGAAGAGCAATGGAGTAACGGACTTGAAGTTCTTATGGCTCTCCAAAAGGAATTAGAAATAAAGGGAGAAACATGAGATCCTCCAAGGACGTAAGAAGACATAGATCACAAAATACACGTGCCCCTCTTTGATGGAGGAAGCTCGATTTATCCAGACTCTGAAAATAGGCACATCTGCATGTGATTGGCTGAGGCTTTGTGCATCCAGAGAAAGAGGGTTGGGGACAAGGGACCCCTTCACAATTTCCTCTTCTGTCCTGCTTTCTCTGGTCAATCGTTAAGTCACTGAATTTTTCCATTCTAGGTCAGGGAGCTTGTTCCTAGGCTGAGCTCTGTCAACAACTAGGTTTGGATCTGAATAAGTCACTGACTCTCCCCCTAGGTTTCAGCTTCCTCTGTAAAATAAAGACCCCTGATATGGGGAAGGGATCACTTACTGCATGAACTTGACCATGGGGGTGGTGGCCGGGATCCTTTTTGATCAATGAAAGCTCACCCTGCCCATAGTTCTTGTGGGAGACTGAGCTATCACCCCCGAAGATGTTCATGGGCCCAGAACCAGAACCTGTGTATATATTACTTTACGTGGCAATAGGGACTTTGAAGATATGGTTAACCTAAGGATCTTCAGAGGAGGAGATTATCCCGAATCATCTGGGTGGACCCAATGTAGTCACAAGGATGCTTAAAAGTGAAAGAAGGAGGCAGGAGGGCCAGAGTCGGAGATCTGGCGATAGAAGCTGAGTCTGGTGTAATGCCATTGCTGGCACCATAGGTCCAGGAATGCAGGCAGCAGCCAGAATCTAGAAAAAGCAACTCCCTAGAGTTTCCGGAAGTAATGCAGCCCTAACAACACCTAGATTTTAACTCTGTGAAATGTGTTTTGGATGTCTAACTCCGAGAACTATGAGATGATAAATTTGTTTTGTGTTAAGCCATTAAGTGTTTAGTTGTTATGGTAGCAGCAGAAACTAATGCAATGCTCTGCAATATGATCCTGCCTGAAAACCTTGCACTCCTGGCCCATTGTAAGTGCTGTGGGAATAAGAAGGTGCAAAGCCTGGTAGAGTCCTTTGCATCCCTCCAGAGCTCCAAACAATGGATTTGGCACAGAGGAGTCGTTCAATCAGGACTTGTTGCCTTGATTCAATTCGACGCAGAGAGAAGAAAATGGTTTGGTGACCTGGTGTCACCAAATCTTTTGAGCAAATGTGGGAGTGAATCCAGGATGAGAGGTCAACCGGTGGGGAGCTCCCAGTTGCTTAATGTATTAACTATAGAGCAGTGGGAAGCTATTCTTCACCTTGGTATTCATGTGTCATTAGCATCCAGAAAAATTATAAGCTGTGTGCATGAAAGAGCACTACCAAGAGAGTGAAAAGATAACCTAATGTGGGAGAAACATTTCCAAAGCATATATCTAACAAAGATTTGATAACCAGAATATATAAAGAGCTCCTACAGTCCAACAACGACAACCCAACTGAAAAATGGGCAAAAGACCCGAATAGATATTTCTCTAAAGAAGATATTAAAAACGCCTATTAGCACATGAAAAGAAGCTGACCATCATTAGTCATTTGAGAAATGAAAATCAAAACTTGGACAAGATACCATTACACATCCACAAAGATGGCTAATCTTTAAAATGTAATATAACTAGTATTGATGAGAATTTGGAGAAATCGAAACCCTCTTACATTGCTGGTAGGAATATAAAACTGATGCAGTTGCTGTGGGAAACAGGTTGGCTAGTCCTTAAAACATTAGCCATACAATTACCATATGACCCAGGAATTCCACTCTTAGGTATACATCCAAAATAATTGAAAACAAGGACTCACACAGATACCTGTATGACATGACAATGTTCATTGCAGCACTATTCACAATAGCCAAACCATGGAAATATCTTTTGTATCCATCAACAGATAAATAGATAAACAAAATGTGATCTTTACAGGCCGTGGAACATTATGCAACCATCAAAAGAATGACATATGATCCATGCTACCACATGGATGAATCTTGAAGACATTATGGTACGTGAAATAAGCCAGACAGAAATGGACAAATATTGTCTGAATCCACTTCTATGATACATCTAGAATAGGCAAATTTGAAGAGATAGTAAGTTATTAGGACTTACCATAGGCTGAGAAGAGGGGGGAACAGGGAGTTGCGGCTTCATGGGGACAGACTTCCTCTTTGGGGTGACGAAAAAGTTTTGGAGGGGTGCCTGGGTGGCTCAGTAGGTTAAGAGTCCAACTCTTGATTTTGGCTCAGGTCATGATCTCAGTGTCATGAAATGGAGCATCAGGTTCCATGCTCAGAAGGGAGCCTGCTTGAAATTCTCTCTCTCTCCCTCTGCACTTTCTGCCATAATAAATAAATAAATAAATAAATAAATAAATAAATAAATAAATAAATAAATAAAACAATCTGTTATAAAACAGTTCTGGAAATAGCTAATCATTGGTGGTGATGGTTATACAATATTGCAGGTTGTAGTTAACACCACTGAATTTTTAAAATGGTTAAAGGGCAGGTTTTATGATATATGTATCAACTATATTATACATCTCATAAAACTGCCAATTCAAATGGCAAATAATTTTAAAAATTAATAAGGACAAATGCATTGGGTTTGAGAGTAGAAATAAGAGAAGTGTGTGACCGGAAGAGCCTACAATGCTAGGAGACAGTGGGAAACATGGAAGGAAATGAGTGGCCCAGCCGTGCTGAAATCCAATTGTAAGAGAGCCTAAGAGCCGAGCTGGAGAGTTTGGACTGCTAGCGAGGGCAGGGTATTTAACTGTTGTTATTCTTGTTGGTGTTTTTATTTTAGTGTGGAGAATGGATTGATTTGGAGAAAAAGCACAGGCATAGTTCTCATGGGCGACTGTCACAAGACTACAAACAAGAAGCTCCGAGGCCAGGTATAGGACAGAGGCAGTGAGGCATCAGTGGGGGAGGCCAGTCAGGGGGTAGAAGAGGATGGTGAGGGAGAGCCAGAAGTTGAGGATGGTGCCCCAAGAATCTGTCTGCTGCCTTCCCCCCTGTCTGAATAAATGTGTGGCTTGAACAGTCCGCAACTCTGACACGTCACCCTAGAATCACATTTTCTTTTTACCCTTCATACAGTTTGATCAGTTTAGGGTTGGTGCAGTCATTTTGTTTCCTCTGACCCACTTTATTTTTGAGTTTCTAGCTTCTTCGGGATGCTCCATCTCATGGGGTCACTTGCCTGGTGCAACTTCAGCCGTGGCTCCAGGAACCTCCCCTTTCCCTTAGGCCTTCTGTTCCGCTGCTCAAAGACCCCCCCCCCCATTTCTGCCTTTCCAAAGAGACGCGTGAGCCCTGCCAGGTCAAGGAAAAGTAGGTAGATGGTTGTAAATTAATTTCCACGGTTTTATCATTACTAATCTTGTCTGGGTTCATGATTAGAGGCTAATGACATGTTAATTAGTCACTGTAATTAGCAAGTGTCAAAGAGCTTCCAGGGGCTCTGTGGCATAGACACAGGGGGTTGGTTGCCTCAGACAGCAGGGTCATTCAGGCCCTGCCTGCTTCCTGCTGAAATCTGCCTTGATTCAGCACATCATCCAACCCAAGACATACTCTGCATGTGTCTTACGGGTTCATCCTCTTTTTAGGGGAAACAGGAGTTCCTTGTGTTTATCATATATCAATGGATTATATTATGTATAATAGTGATATCACATGATATGATGGTCAATGAATGAAATAGTGGAGCAGCACTGCAGGAAGTCCAGAGAAGCGGGAAGATTGAATCCACATCTCAGCCCTGCCAAGGCCTGCTGTGTAACCTTAGGCGAGTCACGTCGCCTGCCAGGCCCCTGTTTGCCAGACCAGGAGGTGGGAGAGACAGTTTTTCCATGATGCGTGCTATTTGTTGTCATTTGAGCCGTATTATCCCACCAACCTGGGAGTGAACGTACCCATTACCCAGGACAGCCCCAGTTTAGAGCAGCTTAATACCTTATAATGAGGCTAATTCACGAAATACAAGAGCAGATGTGGCTTGATTTGTATTCCCCCTGCAAGATTTTTTCTTACCAATTCATATCTAAGACATGAGACCAACTGTTGTCAAGTTTTGTGTCCTGTTTTGTATGTTTAGGGAAATACAACAGCAAACCACTGTATATGGGATCCCCTTGACAGGCCAGGAGAAGGGCCTAGGCAAACTCCAAGCCTGGTGATATGGTTAGCCCCAGGGGCACCCCCTTCAATAGATGCAGCTTCTGCCTTGAAGCCACCTGGATGTCTGTGGATCATTTTTCCTACAACACCAAATCAAGTACTGCAAAAAAGCCTCAAACAATCTAGACAGACTGGCAGTCAAATTATTCATATAAGGTTAAAATTGGCTCAACTTCTGAGTTATGTCTGTGCCTTCAGTCTTTTTTAGTCACTTTCTAATTATACAAGCAGGCAGGGCCCAACTCTTAATGGTGGCCAGGGGAGGACATATCCTTCTTGCTCACTGAGAGAGTTCCTCAAGCCATGCTGGCCATGGCGACCCTCTCATGGCCCCCATCCAGGGCCGTGCTGTCCCTAGATCCCTGCCCTAAGGAGCAGAATGCCCACTGATGATCATTCACGTGCCCAGAGATGGTTGGCCAGTAGGTTAGACCTTCTTCACTGGGGTGAAGCTAATCCTTTACTTTGGGGTCTTTCCTAATCTGCACATTGTGGGATGACAATCCCAGGAGCATCGGCACTGGGTCTCCATGTGTGTCACTGAGCCCGTAACCCTGTCTGTCCTCTCTGCCTTCATCCTTCACACAGCCTGACAGTAATTGCTTGGTAAGTGACACTGCCTTTTCTCCCTCCACAATGAATCTACCAAGTCCTGAGAGTCAGGCATGTTTGACTCCAGTAGTGAGAATGTAGTAGTGATGAATCACAGGTGTCCAGGGCACTTACGGGGCCAGTGGTGACCAGCTCACCCGGTCAAGCCGATTCTCACCTTCACCCAGTCCACTTCATCTAGTCAGATCCCCTCCATTGGGCCCTAGGTCCTCCAATGCAGAAGGCCTTTCCCGGCTTAATCTTCATGTTCCAGCCTCAGTGTCGGGCTAGCAAGGCAGGGTTACAGCCTAAACTCCAATTTGCTGCCGGTTTTCCTGACCAGGGGATTCCCTTCCACACGCTTTCTCCTACGAATACACCAACTTGACCTCTTCATTCACCATTCTGTCACCTTTGGCTCTATCTTCTTATTCTAACCTACCAACCAAAAATGTAACAGAGTCTCTTTGTATCTTGTGACATTTTTGCCTTGAATTCGAAAGGTCAGAAACCAAGGTTACTATCCCCATTTCCTTCTGTTTATATTTGCCCAGAACATCTTCCATCTATCCTTTCATTTTCATTCCTCTTGTATCATTGAAGCATGTCAACATACTATTGATTTGTCATAATCTAATCTGAGAATGTGTCTTTTTTCTTTAAAACTGTGGCAAAATACACATAACATGAAATTTACCATCTTCTCCATTTTTAAAAAGATTTTATTTATTTGTTTGTTTATATATTTATTTTGGCTGCAGGGGGGCAGGGAGCAACAGAGAGAGGGAAGGAGAGGAAAAGAATCCATGATGATGGTGGGGCCCTACAGGGGGCTGGATTCCATGACCTTGAGATCATGACCTGAGCCAACACCAAGAGACGGACGCCTAACCAACTGAGCCACTGAGGCACCCCCCATCTTAAGCATTTGTAAGTGTGCAGTTCAGCGGCATTAAGTACATTCACATTGTTGTGTAACCACCATAGCTATCCAACCTCAGAACTTTTCTATCATTCCAAACTGAATCTTCACACACATTAAACAATAACTCTCTGTTCCCCCTATTCCAGGCCCTGGGAACTATTGCTCTACTTTCTGGCTCTACGAATTTGCCTATTCTATGTACCTCATATAAGTGGAATCATACCTTAGTTGTCTTTTTGTGTCTGGCTTACTCAGCATAACATCTTCAAGGTTCATCCATGTTATAGCATGGGTCAGAATTTCTTTGCTTTTTAAAACTAAATACTATTCTGTTATATGTATGGAGCACATTCTGTGTACCTATTCATCTACCATGGACACTTGGGTTGCTTCCACCTTTCAACTATTGTGATTCACGCTGCTGCACACGTGGGTATACAAATACCTCTCGAGTTTCTGCTATATTTTGTTTTTTGGAGTTTTTTTAGATATATACTCAGAAGGGAAGTTTCTGAATCACTATGGTAATTCAATTTTTAACTGTTTGAGGAATTGCCATGTGTTTTCCACAGCAGCTGCACCGTTTTACAGGCCCGCCAACAGTGCACCAGGGCTCCCATTTCTTCACATCCTCATTAACACCTATCATTTTCTGTTTTTATAATATTAGCCATCCTCAGGATGCCTGGGTGGCTCAGCAATTGAGCGTCCACCTTCAGCTCAGGGCATGATCCTGGATCCCGGGTCTGGGGATCAAGCCCCTCATCAGGCTCCCTGCATGGAGCCTGCTTCTTCCTCTGCCTGTGTCTCTGCCTCTGTGTGTGTGTCTCTCATGAATAAATAAATAAAAATCTTTAAAAAAAAATAGTAGCCATCTTCAAAAGTGTGAGAAGATAGAGAATTCATCCTTTAACTCATTTAGATTTATTATAAGCAGTGTTAAATAATGATTTAGTCTTCCAATTTGTTTTAACTTTTTTTCTCTATTAATGTTTTATTCTTTTTCTCCCTCCTTTCTAGCTTTCCATTGGGCAGTTCAAGTTATCTCTGGTATCAAATAGGCATTGACAAGTGACCTGGGTGGCTCAGTTGGTTGAGCATTCGACTCTTGGTTTGGCTCAGGTCACGATCTCAGGTTTGTGAGAACAAGCCCCACATCAGGCTCCATGCTTAGCAGGGAGTCTGCTGGAGATTCTCCACCCCCACTATCCCTTCCCCACTTGCTTTCTCTCTCTTTCTCTCTCTCTCTCAAATAAATAAATAAATCTTTATAAATAAATAAGTAGGCACTGATGTTTCTAATTCTCTTCTCCATATCTCTTAGAAATGTAGGAGTAATTCCTCATTTTACATTACACTATTATTGTCATTTTATTCTACATATCCTGTTCTTTATTTCAATAATATATTTGTCATGCCTATTATTTTCACTTGATTATGATTTTTTTTTTGCTGCATTTCACTAATGTTTTCTTTAGATATTTTATTTTGCTTATTTTTAGTTAATCTGTTCTGGTCATTCTACTTCTATTGGTATGTATAATTCAGTTTTCTTTTTTATTGGTGTGTGTCCCTCGAGTGTTTCATTAATTTTAACTTGTGAGCTCATTTTCTTACTTCTGGGGATTTCAGCCACTTTGCCTGGTAATGCATATCAGTGAAGGGCCATGGGTCAAGCTTTAATTTGTTTTCACTCAGCAAGCTTAAGAGAAGAAATGAACCCAAGGTGCAGATTCCAGGGGCTCCCAGAACTACTGCTGTCTCCCCTTGGCTGCCACTCCCCCTGCGGAGAAGTGTGGGTCTAAATGGTTGGTCATCCCACCCTTACTCCCATCAGTTCCTCATCCCATCAGGACTTTGGTGCTGCCCGGAGAGGACTCCAGACAGTGGCTCTTCGTTTACTGCAGTGGCGCCAGTAATAATTGTCCTGGGTGTCCCATGTGTGAGAGGCAGGTCTCTCCTGTCCTACCCCTAGGCTTCTGTCACCCACCCCTTCTACACAACATGCACACATACACATGCACACACACACACACACATATGCACATGCACACAGGCACACCCCGGGTTCACCCCACTCTTCCATATCCTTGGGACCTGTGCACCTTTCTCCTGTGAATGTCAGTTCCTCTGATTCATGCTTCACTGTCAAATGCTAGTTTGCCATCTTGGTAGGAATGCCCAGTGGTTTCACGAGCAGCCTGAAGCCCACCCAGCATTAACTGAAAAATAATTGCATTCTTGAACACTATATACCCCTAAATGGAAAACGTCAGAGCTTTTCCAACCTGATTTGTTTCTCCTGCTTTAAAAAAGAATGTGTGCAGCTTGGATGCTAATCATAGTGATGTCAAAACACAAAACACAGACACTCCTGTGTACCCAAATGTGTGAAGGTCCCAAATGCCGGACTGTGTCCATTTTTTTTTTCATTTGCGTAGTACACTCCTGGGTAAACTCATGTCAACCTCACAAAATAAGCAAACAGAAAATATAGCCCTCCTCTTACCTAACAGTAGACTGAGGCCGAGAGAAATGCAGAGACCATGCAAGGGCTGTACAGGCACACCAGTTTGTGTTCTTTCTGCAATGGCTTCCATTCCCTGGGGACAGCATTCCAAGAGCTAATGTTTTAGCTCAGGAAGTTAATTTTTTGGTGTCAAGTATATGGCAGGAGCCTGATAAGGGCGCACAGGTGTGCCCCACCTGCCCCATAGCATAGATCTATACCAAGAAAGAATTATTAACACCACCACGAAACTCTGAGTTTTACAAATGCCATACTGATTACCACCTCATTAAATATTTCTCCAGCAGTCAGGAGACGGATGTTACATAGTCAGATGGATCAGATGGTGGAGTAAGGAGGCATGACAGGACTGTTGAGGGAGGAGGGTTCTTTTCCTCCCTTCCAGTAAATCACAACTTCATTATTGTAATTGTTCCAACCAAAAAAACCTCTGGGCTGTCCTTGACTCTCCACTTTCTGCTACTACCCCAATCCAGTCCATCAGCAAATTTTGCAATTTCTACCTTCAACCATTGTCCAGCATCTGACTCGCCACAGCCACCCAGCCAATCTGGTCCAAGTCGTAGCACTTCTCTGGATTTTGTCATAGGATCTTTCCTGCACTATCAGGAATTATCAACACAGTGGCCCAAGGGGATCATTTTAACCAAAGTCAGATCACTGCTTGGCTGAAAACTGTTCAGTGGCTCCTCATCTCACTCAGGATAAGAAGCCAAGTTCCTAACCCTGGAATATGAAGCCCTATGCCTGACCTAGCCACCTGCCATTCAGTTCTCTAATCTGTCTACTGCTCTCCCCCTCAACCATTCCACTGTAGACACTGACCACCCCCCTGCCCCACTTTCCTCATTCATGCACAGTCCCACCCAGGACTTTCACCTGCCCAACCTGCTGGAAACATTCTTTACCAGAGATCCACATGGCTCCTCAGAGAGATGTAGTCATCTTCTCAGAGAGATGTCTGCTCAAATGTCACTTTATTAGATAGGCCTTCTATGGTTACCCTGAAAGTTTACAATAGCCCTGCCCTCCCTAACCTTCTCCCCTCTCTGATTTCTTTTTCTCAATAGCTGTATCATCATTTGATATGTTTACTATTTATGCTTAGTATTTACCTCCTTGTACTAGAGGATTTGTACAAGGCAGGATTTTTTTGTTTGTTTGTTTTTATTCACTGCTGTATCTGTAGCTCTTAGAAGAATGCCTACCACATATTAGTCTCTCAATAAATAATTGGTAAATGAATAGATGAGTGAATAAATGAACTTCTGAGAAGTAGCAATGTAGAAAGAAGTTCCAGAAATATCATTGCCTCACATGCTAGATCAAATAATCTCTCCCCAGTGATGGAGAGATCCAGAGAAGGGCCTGTAGGAGCACCATCCTCCCTGTGTTTGCAAACAGATACAATCCCTCTTCTGATTCCCTCATACCCTTTCTCATTTGACGAAAAAATGCCCTCATTGTTATTCCACTTCTTGGCTTCCTACCCTTCATCACCATCTCAACAGTCCAACCCCTTTTCACCTCCAGCCTAAACAGAAAACCTTCAAAACTCTTAAGACCCTAGAAGAAGTTTCTGGATCCCTGGACAATTCTTCTACCTGCAGCTGCAAGTCTGAGAAGCACCCAGTTAATAGTGTAACCTCCTCTCTGGATTAGCTTATTAAGCAGACTCTACATCTATCTTCCCAGGGAAAGGCCAGAAATATCAGCCATTTGCTAAACCATCCAGAAAAACAGACAAAGGCCGATAACTTTCCATAAAAAAGATCATGGAAAAATCAGTATCTTATACATCACAGTGGAGAGGCTGGCAGCAAACAATCCACCAATGAAAGAGGGTGTCAGAAGAAGACTTTTCGTCCACATGAGAGGACCTGTGGTCTGCATTGCCACTGTGCTTACTGGAATCATGAGATGTCACCCCAGTGCAGTTGAACACAGCAGTGGTTTCGTCCTCGTAAGTTCACACCATTCATCCTTCCAAGGCTCTTTGCTTTTAAGTTCCACATATTTCCAAGGTATCCTGCACCCTTTTGAAAAGTCTTCCAATAACTAATATAGCTGTTGGGCAGCCATTGTGTCTCAGATGTCTTTTCATACTTTCAAAGACTTTTTCCTCAGGGTGACCTTTTATCCAACAGCACAGGCAATTTGGGGAGAGGACACCTTAAGGAGGGTGTGTGGATTTCTCTCCATTTTCCTAAGAAAGAAACCAAGATGGCAAAGGAGAAAATAGGTTTATATAATAATTATCCATCATATTGGTGTATGATGCTTGACAAATCACAAGGCACTGTTCACATGCATTATTCCATGTAATATGCACATAAGCTAAGTAAGGTAGAGAGATATAATTGCATTCATCTTATTAAAAAAAGAGGCTTGAAGAGAATAAATAATTGAGCTACTTGCAGACAATTGGTCAGAGCACAGATTCAGAACTCCAACCTCAACAGTGAGATATATATTAAGTATATCGTTCTTTCCATCCACATAGCTGCACTTCCATTCAACTCAACGTGGAGACATTACTTTCTGTTTAAGTATATTCTTTTTTTATAGATCTTATTTATTTATTCATGAGAGACACAGAGAGAGGCAGAGACATAGGCAGAGGAAGAAGCAAGAAGCCTAACGGGGGAGAGCCTGATGGGGGCCTTGATCTCAAGACCCCAGGATCATGCCTGAGCAAAGGCAGACACTCAACCACTGAGCCACCTGGCATCTCATGTTTAAATATATTCTAAAGTAATCTTGGACAATGCAGTATAGATGGGGCATGAGCTGGAAGCCTGTAGAATTTAGATGCAAATTGCATGTTAGTGTCAAATCAGCTTGCCAGAGGGACTTCTCACCAGACGAACCTGGTCACAAGGCCTGATCTCTCCTTTTCCTGGACAGTCTCTCACCCTGCAGAAAGGGACTTGGTGGATATAAAGAAAGGGCAGGAGCACCAGTCAGCAGTTCTGCAAAACCAACATCACCAAAAGTTTCAGTTAAACCTATAAAGGAACAATTTGCAGAGGGCCAGGACAGACTGGTCGCACTGCGTTCTGTGCCAAGCTGGCCTGTGATGAATTCTACCCCTGTCGGTTGTTCGCTGTGCGACCTCTCAGACAGGCTATCTGATTCATCTGAGCCTCAGTTTGCTCGGCCTTAAAATGGGATATTATTTTACCTATCTCGGGAGTGCTTTATGCTGCTTACAGAGAATGATAGATGTGAAGCATCAGGCTTCAACCACAGACATTGCTCAAGAAGTGATCATTTCCTTTCTTACTTCTGATGGCCAAAGAAACCAGGAGAGGCGAGCTGACAGAAACGTGGATTCTTATTTTCCAACTTCTTCATCGTGATGCTCAATTCTGATCCCTGTAGACCAGGGGCTGGCCTGTGATGCGGGCTCTGTCTGTGTCCATTGAACCAAATAAGTAGGAAGACTGTCTGTCTCTCTGTGTAGTTGTTTCTCTGTAGTCATCTTGACAAATCAACAAGTGGTCCCCAGAGAAGGAAATCAGTCTTCACTTAGGGTGGGTAATAAAACTCAATCAACAGGCAAGCTACCTGTGTCCATCACATTTACAGCGCAGCAAATCAAAGAGCTATAGGCTGGAATCGAGAGTGCCAGGTCCCTCTAGGCATGCCGCTTGAGTACCTCATGCTTCAGTTTCCCCATCTGTGACAAAGGACTAATACAATCGCCCTCCATAGCAGGGATAGTATGTGTGAAGTGATTGAAATGTAGCATGCAGGCCAGACACTGCATGCTGGGTTTGGTTCCAGGTTCCCAGTGGGAGTGCTTACTGTATATCATGAGTCCTCATCCTCCTCTTCACTGGCTTGACCCCCTGCATGACTTTAGGTACCTGTTTTAGAAAGCTTTGGAGTTCGGCAAGGGGCTCCAAAGCCTACTGGGAGGGAAGGAGAGGCATAGGGAGTCAGAGAGCTGCATTTTTTCCAATAAGCCATTGGATAGAGTCAATTCATAGGTCACTAAACATAGGCAGATTGAGAATGAAGTGCCCGACTGCCCCAGTGGAGGAGGCCTGGGTGGTTCCACATCAGGCAATTCACCTAAGAAGGAGGGCAGGGTCAGGGCAGAGGGAGCCTCAACGGACGATTCTGGGAGGTAGGAGGGCAGGGGTCAGGGAGAAGAGGCAGGACCACAAGTTGCCAGAAGAATGTGCTCAGTACAGGGCCAGCCTGAGAGGGCCATCCCCTGGGAGCCCCCCCCAGCTCACCTGGCAGGACTGGTGAACTCCTGGGGTGAGCCCCCACAAAGCACCCAGCACCCTGGGCATTTGCTGACCTATGGGCCGAGCCATTCCCACTGTTTCCTTTACTCTGGCCCCGTATAGAATAATATGAGATTAATTGATTTTCTGTCACTCTTTTAGTACCGAAAATTAATTTCAGAGCAACCTTGTTTTCTCAGGGTATGAATCCTCTACACCAGAGTCATTCTTCTGCTCCATTATTCATGAGAGAAAATGTGAGAGTGTGGGATGGGACGCCCTAAGGCCACAAACTGATAGTCTATGTTACCCATACAACAATATTCCACTGGTGCCTCTAAATAATTCACATCTACAACTCAATTTAGGCCTGCACAGTGCTCAGGATGCAGCTCGGGGAGGCATAGCTGAAATTTTGGAGGTTACACCGACACCGCCGAAGCGAGGCACGCAGGGCCCCCCGAGGTCGTCCACCCGGTGCTGCCCAGACTCCCCTTCCCTCTCCCTCCTAGCAGACGTCACACCCTGTAAGAGGGCTAAAAATACAGTAGTGAGCCCCCTGAGAGGGAAATGTGAGAGCAGACCTTATAAAATCCAAATCTAGCTCCGAAGAAGGCAAGCAAGTCACCACAGAGCCGTTCAGCTTAAGCGGGTCAGCTCATTTCTCTGGACCTCAGATTTTAAGGTTTGGTTTGGTTTCAGCCTAGTCATTCATCAGATTTATCTGAAGCATTTGTTAAAGATAGCAATCCCTAGACTCAGACCAGACCTGTTGACTCAAGATGTCCTGTGAGGTCCCACTGTCACAGGAACAACAGCATGGGCTGACCCCCAAGCACCTTTCCAGCTCTGGAGTTCTCTGATGATTCTAGCAAAGAACAGCATTGACCCAAAGCTGCGGAAGGAAGGGCTGCCTTCAGGACTGTTGGTAACCAAAGTAGCAAGTGGGTCACTGTGTCCTCTGGGGAGAAACAGAGAGAAAGCGGTGGGCATCAGGCACCCCAGCACATCAGCCTTGCTGTTTGCCATGCACCTTGCTGAAACCACTGAACAGACACAGGTCCCTGTTGCCTCTAAAAGGAAGACAGAGTTGCCGCCTGCAATATCCATGCCATGTAGAAATGGACCTGTCTAGGCAGGAGCCTACGATGGCTCCAAGCTTCCCGCCCTCTCCTCCAGGGTTTGGGCAGGAAGGGTGAATAAAATAGCCCCTCCCATGATTAGGCTACGAATCAGCTGACTTTGACTTAATCCAAAGGGAAATTACCCTGGGTGGGCCTGCCATAATCAGGTGAGCCTCAAAAAGAAGTCAGAGAGACGTGCTCCCGGTGGCCTGCACGAAGCAAGCTGCCATGCTATGAGAGCGTCTATGTCTGGATTCCTATGACTAGAACCCACGGTGGCTTCTGGTTGCTGCAAGTGACCGCTAGATAAAAACGGAGACATCAATCTTACAACCACAGGCAACAGAATTCTGCCAACAACCTGGATGAGCTTGGAAAAAGACCAGAGGCTTAGATGAGGTCACATTCCCCCTACTGACTTGACAGCCTGTGAGACCCTGAGCAAAGGACCCAGACCCCAGACCTCCTGGCAATTGGGACTTCCAGCGCAGTGAAACTGTGAGATAACAAGTGGGTGTGTTGTTTTAAGCCACTGTTGTGACAATTTGTTAGACAGCAATAGAAACTAATATAACATGAATTAACTAGAAACAATAGGACATGCGTGCTCTTTACGGTTTACAAAGTGCTTCCAAAACCTGCATCTTAACCAGCTCTGCATGCTCAGCACCCACCTCTTCCCATGGCTCCCAGGAAGTCTTCACTGAATGAATCCTCTCAGGCTGACGCTCAAGGCAATGCCAAGAGGCTGACAGGGCAGGTTGTTTGTTTGTTTGTTTGTTTTAATTTCTCATTGGCAGATGGAAAAATTGATGCTCAAATAAACTTCTCTGAGGTTACATAAAGAGTCTGTAGCAGACCCAGGACTCAGATTAGGGCCTTCTGACCCCAAGGCCAGTGATCTGCATTCACTGTGGCTACCCCCACACTATGCTTTCCAAGAAAAGAAGGTTGTTTTAAAAGCAACTACTAGGGGCTTGTCTACAGCCCTCTAAAGAAAAGGAAAACCAGAGTGGTTGGTGGAAGCTGAGTATCTCCATCCTGCTAGTGGCCCTCCCTCCACCAACACACCATCGGTGGGCAGGCAGGGAACATGACACCAAGAGGTCAGGCCCATTGCTCCTCCGAGTACTACAGCTGCCCCTATGCACCCACCATTTCAAGGACCTGAGCTGAACCCCTATGCACACCATCGGCTTCCTTCTCTCCCCCAATCCGGGGACAGAGGGCCCAGCCAACCCACTCATCAAACAGGCTCTTATCATTTGTCACTAATGGTGTCCGATTAAATCCAAGTGATAATTGGAAAATCAGATTGCAACACTGTGCTCTTTATTGCTGGTGCTTCTGTGGAACATTAGCAATAAGAAGCCTCCAGAGAGGAGCCATGAAGGACAAAAAAGAAAAAAGAGTGAAAAAGAAAGCGAGAAAGGTACCTTCCCTGGCTGCAAACTTCACGACACAGCCACTTTGTAACACGCACCATATGCAGCCGCCACGCACAAGGCCCAATAACCTCCTTCCAAATGGTAATAAATCCCCTCGGACCCCAACACACTTGTAATTTACAACTTGGCTAAAATGAACATTATTTCAAGCTAAGCGTATTCTCAGAGGTGCAGGAGAATGTGGCAGCTTTCCTGCTGACAGAGGAGTTTCTTTTTAAATGTCATGCATTCACTTTCATTACTTCCAAATAATTGCCCGAAAAGATGGGCCGCTGGACAGGGCTGCCCACTTTACATCACTATGAGTCAATTCGATCATCATCAAAGGAGCCCCTGGGAGCTGGTTTCAGCCTGGGGCGGGCTCAGCCCTCAGTGGCTGGCTCCTATTGGTCTCCTGGCTGTGCAGAAAAAGGTGCCTCCATCATTCTCCGGGGACAGCTCCAGGTAAGATGGAATGTTTTCTATAGATAGACAACATGATCTGTCATCACTGCCACCATCAAATATCATTCTCCTGTGTCCGCTGGATCCTAATGTCATTGACTGCCCAGCCCTGTAATGTGGCGCCTGTTATCATGGAGCTAACTGAATGTAGTGTATTCCTCTCTCTCCTGGAGGAGCAGGGATATGAAACCTGCTGGGCTAACGCAGGAGACTCTCCTTTTCTATGCCCAGGGGCACCTTATGTATTTTGTGGAAAGCCTGCTTTCAAATCAAACACAAGCTTCACTTTCAGAGCTCTGATTCTGGTTCTCAATTGTGTAACAAAACACCCCAAAACGTGACGTCTTAATGATTGCTTAAGATTCTGTGGCTGGACTGGGCTCAGCTGTGTGGTTGTTCATCAAGTGACATCAGTTGGGGTTGCAGTCACCTGGGGATTGGATTGGGCTGCAAAGTCTCCCTTGGCTTGATCACGCGTCTGGTGCCTTGGTATGGAAGGCAGGATGACCAGGTTCAGGGGGACAGCTACGACTTTCTCACTTTCTACCATGTGGCCACAAGTGCTTTTGCTCTCCATATGGCCTTCCCACATGATCTCTCCGTGTGGCTCCTGCAGTGTAGCTGGACTTCCTACATGATAGCTGAGGACTCACAAAAGTACAAAAGTAAAAGCTACCAGTACTAACACAAGACCATTTGGTCACATACTACTGACTAAAGTGAGTCATAAAGCCAGCTCAGATTTAACATGGGAAGGGAGTGGACAGGCTGTGAACACCAGAGCCATGATTCACCGGGGGGGGGGGGGGGGGCGGCATCTCTGGTGACTCGCTCTGAATCAGGAAGCCACATCTCCTTTGTGAAATGTCCCCAAGTAACTGCTATCAACTCTAATCTCCCTTAAGGAATAAAGAGGATAAATATAAGTTCTTTAAGGAGTCTCAACTCATTGGTATGCAAGCATGAAATAGTTTTATTTCTTCCAAGCCTTGCCTCAAACTGTGATAAATTTAATCCCCCTCTCCTATGACTTAATGACCTCCTAAGCAGATTCCAGAACTTTCCAGTCACATCCACTGATTAAAATAGTCTGGTTCAGAGTGCTAGTTGACATTAGGGAACTATTTTCTTTAGGTATGATCATGGTTCTGTGATTATAAAGAAGAATATCTTTAATTTTAAGAGATGTTTGGAGGTAAAGTATCAGGACATTGCAGTCAACTTTGAAATTGATAGGTGGATGGATAGAGAGAGAAAGACAGGCTGGCTAATCATTAACAATTAGTGCAACTAAGGAGTGATTAGATGGGTGTTCATTGTTCCAGTTGTTCAACATTTCTGCCTATTTTTAAATTTTACATAATAAAATTTTCATAACGTAATTATTTAAATAGTTAATTTAATTATTAGTAATAGTAATAATAATTTAATTTCCCATAATAAAAAGTTGAAGAAAAAATCCAGGAGGTTATTGGGCCTTGTGCAGTGGAGGCTGCATATGGTGCATGTTACAAAGTGGCTTTACAACTTCAATTTCATATCCAATTTAAAGTTAGCCCTGTCTCCTTATCATTGGCTTTAGGGACTTACAACATACTGTGTTGGAGGAAGAAACATCGCTGTGTCTAACTGTGCGATGGTAACTGTATCCATGTCAGTTTGTATTGCTCCTCTGGCCTACAGTGACCAGCAGTTACTGCTCCTTGTGTGGCACATATTGGAACTTTTGGAAGATCCTGCAGGTGCTCCCCACATACAGTTCTCTGATAGGTAAGCCCCACCTCTGGCTCTCCCTCCTCCACACCAGCTCCTGATACTTGAGGTCCACTTCCAAATTTCTTGCCCCTAGATCTCTCTCTCTTTTTTTTTTTTTTTTTAAGAATATCTCTCTCAAGGGAGAGGCAGGCAAGATGGCCAGGGCCAGCTCTCCACGTGCCGCTTGATCCAGGTCTCCTCCACTTGCTGCTTGATCCAAGAACTGTCTTTCCTAGTCCCCAGATCTGTCCTTATATGGACTGAGATTCAGTGGTGGGAGGAGTGGTTGATGATCATGGGAGGGTCAATGCTGTTTTTTCATAGGAAGCTCTGAGACAAAGTGCTAAGCCCAACTGTTACTGTTTTTAAAATGTGGAGGTTAGTGCTTCCTATCTTCAGCTCTGAACCTCAATCTAGTGCAATGGACAAAAGCCTACTCCCCATCCCTTCACAGAAACACAAATATGGCTGATGTATCTGGGCATAGAAAATCCAGTTGATAGACCCAATCCAGCTACTAACTTGCCATGTGACCTTGGCCAATCTGGTCTTAGGGTCTCAGCCTCTCTGGCCTTAGGGTTGGTTGGTAAGGGCTCACCATCTGGCCTACTGCATTTCCAAATAAGTAGCACAAATTCCAGGGGCTACTTTAGAGACACTGCAATCAGTGACATGAATCGGACCAAAGAGCAGAGTTCAATTGGCCAGGGAATTAGTTCTTCACTCTGATGTGTTTTTTACAGTGAAGCTCCAGGTAAGATTTTCATTTCAAAAACGAGTTCTGCTCTAGAAATGTTTGAAAGCTATTCATCAGTCCAACTGGCTCATTTGACTGCCACAGAAAATACCAGCCTCTGAGGAATGGTTGATGTGGGATGTGCTGTCATGCCCATTTAACAAACCACGCATTCTCTCCAACAGAGCCAGACGAGAAAACAGTTCCCAGCTTGCAAGCAGAGAGAAGAATCTTTTGAAATGTTATGTCCAGGGAAGATTCACTCCCTGTTTTGGTCTCGTATATATGTATGTGTGTGTGTGTGTCCGCGCACATGCACTCACGTGCATGCATGTGCACAAATGTGCACGTGTGCATGTGTGCATACCTCCTCTCAGCCTGCCCATTGCTGTGCTGCAGGATGAAATTTTAAACTGCACCAGACATCTGAGGCAAGGTAATCAACCACTTCATCACTGAAGATACAGAGAGCAGGGAGACAGGAAAAGGATGGAGGAGCACAGAAGGGGGAGCCATATCCTCCTGCCTCTGAATCTACCTCAGAGCAACAAGCCGCATGTTTCTGGTGCTCGTGGGCTTCTGTGTGCATGAACCGCAGAGTGAGGAAGTCCCCAACAGAAATGGAGACTTACTCTGGAAGAAGCCCAGGGCTGTCCCCAAATATCTGGTATTCTGGGAAAGACTGGAAGGGAAGAGGGGTCTAGAAGATCTTGGGTTGGAAGAGAAACCTCATTCCACACACAGGATCCCCCAAAGAGTGTGAATGCACAGACCTACTTAACTAACTCACCCACCAGCCTCTTGTGTGGATTCTGGGATGTTCCCTTACTGCTGGGAGCAGCACATGCACGGCAGGGCCTCAGAAGCTGAGAGGACCCCACTGTCACCTGGCTGGGCCCTGCTGCAGACCCCTGCAGGAGTATCAGTCCAGGCTCTGGCAAGAGAGGCTGCAGTCTATCGGCTCTGAGTGACATCCGTGGAGTCCCACGTTCCAGTGTCCCGTGTCCTCTGCATAAATGCAATTTCCCCAAATGTCAGGAGGAAAGCATTACAGATAACACATTGTGTGTGTCTTTGACCCAGTAAGTGCTGAAATCACAGATCTCATTATTCTGACATGATAGAATTTTCTTTCTCTCTCCCCGTGCAGGCTGACTGCCCTTGTTTCCTAGACTGCAGACCTAATTGTCAAAGGTGCAAAGCCCCCTAGAAAAACAGGCTTCACTCATTCCCCACCTCGAACAAAATGCCAGGTCTCCTTGTGTGAGAAAGAAAAATGATCTTAGGGACAGCTCCTAACAGGACATTCAGCCACAGACAGTTTTGGTCAGAGCTGCCCTGGAGAATGGAGGTAAGATGGTATTCGACCTTGAGTTGCCATGCAGGACTGCACCTGTGCCCCCGACCTCCAGTCCAGAGCACTGACCGCACAGGAACAGCCTGGATTTGAATTCTACTTCCGCCTCTTCCAAGCTATGTGTGACACTCAGGTTGCTAACCCTCATCAGCTTTTATCTGCTCATCCATAAAACTAGAGAATGTCGTAGGATGGATGTAAGGAATAAAGAGATGTTGACTGTGTAGAAGGTGCCCGGCAAACAATTGGTGCTGGAAACATTTATTATGGTCAAATCTGAGACTTCACCTTGGGGATATAATTCAATAAATCTTCCATTCAATCAACAAGCAAAGAAGTATTTACTGAGTGCCCTGATCATACAGCCAGAAGATATGGGCTCACTAATTTGTTGAATGAATGAATTGCCTCTTATCCATCACTAGGTGACTTTGGACCAGTCATCAGATCTCTGTCTCTGTTTTGTAGGCTCTAAAATGCAGGGCTGGCAGGATAGTGTTGATGCAGCCTCCAGCTTTGATGCTCCGTTAGTTGAGCAGGGACACTGTGAGGGCCACAAAGGGACATCAGACAGAGATCCAGCTCTCCCAAGTCTTACTATCTAGTTAAGGAGCTGTGTCAGGTGGACCTACCTGAAGGAAACTGATAACTGAAGGCAACGTGTGAGGGGTCCAGGTAAGAGGTGAGTGCTATAGCATCCCGAAGAGAAAGAGCCGGTCTTGAAGGGATGGTGGTTGGAGGAAGTGAGGCCAGGCCCACTCCTTGGAAGAAAAATGGGATCATAGAAGCATCCAGCAGTGATTCTGGACCAGGTGGCATTCTGGGCCAGGTGGGCTGAAATGAATAGCACAAGCTAGAATGATTACATTTCCTGAAATTTCAGTGAAGTTCAAGTGGAGTGAAAGGAAGCCAAACCCTAGGCTATGAGGGCCAAGTATTGACAGCAGAGCTGCAGGATGAGCTTTTGCCAACTGATGTAGGCATCCTAACAGGCCCCCTTCATGCCTTCCATCCTTCCAGGCCAGCACCTGCAATGCCAGGGAGATCCCGTCACTATTAACCTCCTCACCTGCTTCACCATCACCTCTTTACACAATCTTTCAGAAAGGTCTCTGCCCTGCGTTTGTCCCTTCTCTTGCCCAGCTTACCCTCCAGGCTGAAGGGTAGAAGACCAGAAAGCCACAAACACTGGACAGTTCCCTTCATTCTTACTTCCCTTCTTGAATTAACAAATGCCATTATTTACCCCATGCAGCTTGGCCTTGCCTTATCTTTTCTCTATAAAACAGAGAAAAATATACAAATAAATTTCCATATTCTGTTAACTATTACATATTCATTGTGAATTTTGGAAAATACAGACAAGCATAGAGAACATAGTATTTACCTGTGTTAAATGTGGATGACAGGTAGACAAGTAGAGAGAAAAATTTGAAACTGGATATACAGCTTCACATTTTGTTTGTTTTCATTTTCAAATGGGTCATTTGAGGTCCCATCATGAGCATGTCCTTTACCCTTAACACAGGCATGGTTTGATCTGAAGGCATGGTTTTTAATGACTGTATAATATTCCACTGAATGCATTTAGCCAGAAGTTATCCATCTATCACACCATTCTTGGACATGATGGTTATTTCTGATTTTTAACTATCGTAAATACAGTTGCAATGAATATTCTATATATCCATCTTTTTCTGAGATCATATTATAAGGGGAAATTCCCAGATGTGGAATTTCTTGGTCCAAGTATATATATGTTTAGGCTATTGGTACACACTGCATTCCTCTTTACCTTTACAAAGGTGAGCTCCTCTACAGTTCACTGACTCGCTAATATGGTATTGCTCATTATTACAGTGACTCTTCATGAGGATATGTCTTGTCTCCCCAACTAGACTCGGAGTTCCTCTAAAAGAGGAATCAGTTATCCTCCAAGGCCCATTGGCCAACAGATAAGTATGGAGCGAGCAACTTAGCACCACCGGCATCTCAGATGGTCTTCTCCCCACCAGAGGATTATTCAACAGGGCTCACAGAATTTAGTTGCTCAAGTGCAACAAAGACTTCATTATTAATTGGTCCCACCTGCAAAACAATCCCACACCATTATTTCTAGGTCCTTGTGATTTCATTTCAGCCTAAAGAAAAGCTTCCTGACTGCCTGAGTTCCCCCAAAATAAAATGGGCTTCCCTGAGAGGTGATGAGTGGGGACCATGTGACAGGGATATTGCTCAAAGGATTCTACCTGAGATGAAATTTAAGGACCCATCCAATCCTGAGCTCCAGGGATTCTTTTCATTCCTGTCACTTCCCATAACCAGCAGTACAGCCATCTACGCCAAGGGCTCTCTCAATAAATGCTGTGGGCCAGATGACAGAGTCCCTGCCCAGCTCAACAACTGACAGGAGTGGGTTGAGGGCTAAATCAATGGTGTTCACAAACCGAAGGTGCCTATTAAATCTTTCTTCACAGTATCAGCTACACGATGGCCCTATAAATCTTTAAAATGGCTCCAGTATTTCATTTCAGTTTAGCTGTACTGCAGGAGAGAGTAAGTAGTGTGCCTCCCACATGTTAACTCCACCCAGGGAAGCTTCCGTGCCCAAAGGGCCAGAGGGCGTTGCAGTGGGGCTGGGGAGCAGACCCTTCCCTGGCAGAGGGAGCCTCCAGGTAGAACCAGAATGTGGTTCGGGAATACACAACATAATCTCGCCAACTCACATTCACTGAAGCCAAATGAAGGAACACTACCGATTCATTTTAAAGACCATTGACTGGTTTAAGAGAAATTCAGGATACCTGCTTGGACGTACCAGTAATGACAACCAAGTTAAAGACTTCTTTGTCTTGGACGTCCTGGGGGAGCCTACTCTGCGGCAGGAGGACCTCATAGCAGTCTAGCACCCTTAGGTAAGTGGGTGTTTAGAATGTGTGTTGGGGGTTCCTCTAATAAAAATATTATTCTCATATAAAAAGAAAGAAAGAAAGAAAGAAAGAAGAAAGAAAGAAAGAAAGAAAGAAAGAAAGAACCTCTCTTCTAATTTAGTAAAACTCATTTTTATTTGCACCACCTGGAATCTACGTGTGCTAAGTGAAGGTAGAGTCCAAAGCATTCCTCTTTGAATTATAATAGTGCTGCGTTAACGAGATTTTTCTAAGCCTTTAACGGAAATGAGCTCTAAGGTTTTCCCACGGTTTCTGGCTTGGGGCATGGGGAACGAGGACCCTGTCCTCTGCCTCCCGAGCACTCCAGAGGTTGTCATTAACACGGCGCTAGTATCCCCAGATAAAGGAGCAAGAGCTGCAGCCGTCCTTAGGCCCGGGAGCAGAACTGGCAGGTGAAGGGAAGGGAAAGCTTTGCTTGTGCTCATGAATAGCAACCTCCACTGCCCACCAGCCTGGGAAAGGTAGGGACCAAAACACATCTCAAGCTTGGACCATTTCAGGTGCCTCCTGGGTGGGGCATGGGCTCTTGTGTTTCAGCATCTTGTCTCGGCCGAGGACCCCCACCCCCACAACATAGAAATAACTGATGTGCTCAGGACAGCAATTTCACCGCACTTGCCTCAGTCTAAGCCCCTGAGGACCCGCCATCATCCAGCCACATAACTCAGCCTCCTCGTCATCTTCAGATCCACTCTGGGACGCTTATGGAGTGAGTTCCTTTTTCCTATTTTCCCCCACCTTTCATTCCACCTCACCACCCCCCCACACACAAGCCCCCACAACGTGTTCATTAATGAACGCATTTAATCAAGTTTATGAAGTCTCTTTATTATCAATAACCCTAATCACTCTTAATTGCTGCATCATTAGTTCGGCCACGCTCAGATGTAGCAGTTAGGCGGAGCAGTAAATGACAACTGCAGAAAAATGACTTGCTGCAGAAAAGCCTGGGAGGGAAGGACTGACAGGAGAAGAGGCAAAGGGAAGAGAGAAGAGTGGGCGTGCTCAAGCCGTGCAAGGCGGCCTGCTGCAAGGCGGCCTGCTGCTGGGCAGAGCTGGGGCAGGGGGGGGGGGGATGCCATTAAGAGGTTCGGCCAGGTGTAAAAATGCCGGTGAGCCAGTTTTGCATATTTCTAAACTTTGGGGAGCTCCACATCAGCAGCATGAGTGAACGTTCTGCTTGACAAAAGTTGATGTTATGTTAATATCTAGCACCTGCCACCCTCGGGGATCTTCAAGGCCTCTGCAAGCTCCATTGTGTTCAAAGCCAAATGCTTGGTGGATGCGAGGTGAAGGATGCGCCTTGTCATTGGGAAAGCAGCAAGGGGTGGCCCGCTGCAGGTCTTTGTTGAGACATTAACTCTCCTGCCTTTACATGTTCTTGAAGTCTCTGCACAGCCAAGGAAACCACCGAGATGCCTCGGGTAAGAAAGAGGTGGCCAGCATCTCCTCGCATTCATTAATCTCCTGAGGAGCCCAGAGATCGAAGACCCTGTCCAAATGCAACCTTAACTCATGGTGTTGTCTTCAGTCTGACTCTTTATCTGCCTCATCTCCCATTCCATAAAGTAGATTTAATGAAACCTATGGCCAGCCAACTTCAAATGAATGCTCAAGAGTAAATAAAACTACCTAGCGGGTTTCTCAGGTTGTGAGAAATACTTGGGGTACAACAGGGTGGGGGAGCCTGGGAAATTCTGACTATCTGCTAAGGGGGATCTCTGTGGGTCCCTCCCTCCTTGTAGTTGTCTCACTGCTCTTTCCTTCAGCCTCACCGTGTATGAAAATCTCCATAATGAGACTTTATACACAGGCAGTCTGAATCCTGGAGGCACAAAACTCTTCCTACTTCCAATCTCTAGAATTCTCTCTTGCACATCCCCTCAAAATGCAGAATCAGCCTTTCCACCTTCCCCATTTATTTCCTGTTCATGCTTATTTCCTAACTCTGCCCCCTAAGGGTTCATCAAAAAAATATTTGTCAGTAGGTCCTGTGTGTCAGGCACTGGGAATATAATGGTAGATCAACATGAAACCTGTCTTGAAGGAGCTTATGGTTTAGTAATGAATCTGAGAAACTATAATATAACTACGTCTCAACTCTGCTCACCACTTGGGTACTAAAAATATTTCATAGAAAGATGCTGTCAGGGATCCCTGGGTGGCACAGCGGTTTGGCGCCTGCCTTTGGCCCAGGGCGCGATCCTGGAGACCCGGGATCAAATCCCACATCGGGTTCCCGGTGCATGGAGCCTGCTTCTCCCTCTGTCTCTCTCTCTCTCTCTCTCTGTCTCTCTCTCTCTCTGTGTGTGTGACTATCATAAATAGATTTTTAAAAAATAATTTAAAAAAAAAGAAAGATGCTGTCAGTGCTAAATAAACCAGCCAGTGCCTTACCCCACTCTTCACCCCTTTTGTGTCCTCACATTGCAAAGGCCCCACCAATGTCTCCCCATGGGCAACCATTTCTTGGGTAGTTCCCAGGTTATCTACCTGCAGGCTCAGCTCTGCCCTCATGAGGATGTTCTAGAAGCTTTATTCTCAGTAGGAGATGTCTGGAGCTCTTGAGCCATAGGCTCAACAAGCTGTTCCTTTCCCACAAGATTGTGCCTCTTTCTTAGATGCCGATTCACTTATTTTCTGTCCACAGCCAAACCCCATTTCCAGGAGCTTGCCCCATCCTGTAGCCCAATGGCTGGCTATGGTGCTTTCATTGTTCAGGACCCAGCCGTTAATGCTGGCACAGAGTAACTCATTACCACCGTGAACATTCATGCTCATGACTAATGCTGTTCAGATGCCAGGTAAGTTTGTCCCCATCTTTTGTCATCCAAATACGAGTTGTGTCTAAATGCCACAAAAATTTGTGGATTGTACCACCACTGACACCAGAGATTGACACTGCGTTAGAGTGTAGAGATGATCTGAGAGGCAGAAGGGCTTTGGTAAAAGTAAGCACGAAAACAATGAACCAGTTGGATCCTCTCAAAAAACATGAATACTACAGATTCTTGCATAATGAAGTGCTGTTTATCAGTAGAGCCACGTGTCCATTTTCTTACTTCTTTTCATGTTCTAATCCATGTTCCAGAGGTATTCCTGAAGTGCTGTGATATTTCGGAGAATCTCATGTAGTCACTGAAGTGTATTTTGCCTTTCTAAACAATCTATACATTTACATTTATATACATTACATTTATATACTTTACATTTATATACACTACATCTATACCTAAAGTTAAATGGGTAAACCGTGATACCACCTCTTCACATTTCTGAGTCGATCTAAATATTGCTTTAAAAGACAGTGAAAATCAAGATGGAAGAGATAAAAATGTCTGATGAAAATGATATACTATGTAATATTTCCTGAACTAAGGATAATTTATCATGTGACCTACTTCAATGTGTGAATAAATATATAAAATTCATGTTCATTTCTAAATCTATGTATTGTTATAAGACTTCTATTGACAATTCCAGTCACTACTGCCTCAGCCATGCAAAATTTCTCCAAACTGAAATTAGTGAAAATCTACATAAGAACCTCTCCTTAATGAAATGCCAGAAGTACACACATCAGCTTGATTATAGTACACACAATTTTATCAATGATTAACTCAAAGTCTGTTTTAGCATTGTCAATATGATACAAATTGTGTGAAAATCTCATTTATAACAATATAATTAGTGATCTCACTGAAATAAAGACCAGAAAAGTAAATTTAATGATAAATACGTAGTTACAATAAATTGGGGATGTCTTTTTTATCATGCGCCCCAAAACCACTGGCCCATCAACAGAGCCCTAAAACATACACAATAACAGTTAAACTTAGTCATCATTGATATTTAACAATCTTTGGCCAAATAAACCAGTGTTTAACCCATGTTTGAAGGTATATTAATCAAGACAGGAAGACAATATTTTTAACAGTTCATTTGTTTAACTTGTATCTTTTATACATTGAAACATGTAGTCATCTATTTGTACTTTTGCCTTCAGCCCCAAAAATGCTAGGTGCAGGCCTGCTAATCCTTGATGCTCATCTACTAAGGTTTGAATCAGACATAATGTATTAAAACAAAACTGGGAGGCACCTGGGTGGCTCAGTTGCTTAAGCATCCGACTCCTGATTTCAGCTCAGGTCATGATCTCAGGCTCCTGGGAGTGAGCCCCGGGTTGGGCTATGTGCCCAGTGGGGAGTCTGCCTGATGATTCTCTCTCCCTCTGCCTCTCCCCATGTTGGCACTCCATTCGTACGCATGTGAGCTCACGCACATGCACTCTTTCTCTCTTACTCTCACTCTTTCTCAAATAAATAGATAAATCTTAAAAAACAAATCTAGTAGACTTCAGGTCCATTAAAAATCCTTGCTATTATAAATAATATATCAGTTAACATTGCATACAGATCTTTGCAAACTTCTGAGATTATTTCCGTAGAATAAATACATAGAATTGTAACTGCTAGGTCAAAGGGAATGCCCATTTGAAATTTGATATACATGGATAAACTGCCTTTCCAGATGACTGCACCAACCAATTTATACCCCCACCAATACCATGTGTTTCCACACACAAAAAACCATAAATGTTACCATTGTTTCTTAAAGCAGAAAAGTGGAATCTCACAGATTTACTATGAATTTCTTTTTATTACTGGAAGATCTTTTCTTACATTTGTTGGATATTTATATTTATCTATAAATCATCAGTTAGCATCACTTTGCTACTAACTTCCTCTATTTCTTACTGATATGTTGGAGGTCTTTGTATATTATGATTGTTAAATATTTGCCTAACATACATAATATATTTTTTCATTTGTTGTCTTTTAACTTTGTTAATGTTATCTTTTGATATGAAAAAGTATACAATTATCGGGTAATCAAATCTGTCAATCATAAAAGATTCAAGCCTTGATGTAATCCTTCAAAAGATCTTTAGAAAGATCTGCTTCTGTCTGCACTAAGTTAAAGAATATTTTCTTATATTTTTATATTAGAATTTAAATCCAAATCCCTCTGGAATTAACTTTGGCAAATTAATTTATCAATTTCTGTGCCAATAAAATATTTAATTGCTATAACTTCATAGCACATTTGATAGAAAAGCAAATCTTACCATCAGTATTCTCCTCTTTTCCAAGATTTAACTATTTTTACATATTCACTCTTCAAGATGAACTTTAGAATCAATTTGTAAAATTCAAAAATATCCCACTGAGATTTTGAATGGCATTCCATAAATTTATAGGTTAACCCTAGATTAAGACATACTTACAAGAATAAATATTTCCAGTGAGAATATAGTACATTTCTCAATTTTTTTCAGTTATTTTCTTAGCTCCCTCAGTAGCATTTCATAGCTTTTCCACATTTCACATTATTAATTTCTAGCAACTTGCTACATTTGTGAATAAGATATTCTCTCTCTCTTAGACTCCAGTTGATTATTGTTAATGCACAGGGAAAACTATTGGATTTTATCTTAGATCAGCCAATTTATTGAGCTCTCTTATCTAGTAGATTCTCATTTAATTAATTTAGATTCTCTAGGTTCACAATCTGCTGTAATTAATAATGAACTTTTTTGGCTCTTACCTTCCAATATCTATATCTGACTTGCTTTTCATATGTTATTTCTTTGTGTAGATCTCAACAGTAATGCATCTGTAAGTCCCCTAAATGATAACAGTATTAGAAAAAAGTATGGATCTCTCCATTTCAGCTATTTTATTGTTTACTATGAGCATTAGTATTGGTTTCTGATATACTTTTTTGTGTTAAGAAATTTCATTCTATTTCTAAAGTATTAAAGTTTTCTAAATTACTATTTCCACTTCTGGTTATTAAATTTTGTCAAATGCTATTAGACTCTAACAAGATGATCATGTCTGTTTTTCTCCTTTAACCTATTTAGGCAATAAATCATATTGCATCAAAAGATTACGTTAATAAATTTCCTATTGATGAAACAAGCCTTCATAATCATTCTTAGAAAAAAAGTCCTGAGATATGACATCTTTCCTTTAATATATTGCTGTGTTTGATTTGTTGGTATTTTTCTCAGCAATTTTACATCTCTAAACAAGAAAGATTGCTTTATATTTTTTCTTTGAGAGACGTTAACTTTCATTATCAGAGTCAAAAAGGAAGTTACTCAAAAATAGTCAAAAATTGAAGATATTCCATACTTTTCATGCTCTGGAGAAATGTATATAATCTGGATATTATCTTTTCACTGCAGGACATGATAGAATTTGCCCACAAAACTATCTAGACCTGGTGCCTTTTCTTATGAGCCTCCAGTGAAACAGATGATTTACTGTTTTATTTTTTTATGTATTCTTGAGTCAATTTTGGACATTTTCCATTTCCCGGGGTGAGGAAAACCATTATATTTAGATTGCCAGAATTTTTGGAATCAAACTGCATGTAATATTTCCTTCATATTTTTGATATTTATCTGAAAACACTTGTGATTATGTAATGTAGTTGGCTGAATAATATCCCCTAAAAAGAGATCCATGTCCTAATCCCCAGAAACTGTGAATGCTACTTAAGTAATATGGCAAAAAGGACTTACAGATTAGACTAAGTTAAGGACACTGAAATGAGAAGATTCTCTTGGATTATCCAAGTGGATTTCATATGTAATTACAGAAATCCTTATAAAAGGAAGGCAGGAGGATTAAAGGAAGAAGTAGGAAATATGACAAAAGCAAGAGATTGGAGCAATGCCAGAAAGAGGTCTGAGACAAGGAATGCAGGAGCCTCGGGAATCTAGAAAAAGCAAGGAAATAGATTCATTGTCAGAGCCTCCAAAAGGAGCCAGCCCTGCCAACACCTTGACCATAGTTTAATGAAACTGACTTCAGACTTCTGGCCTTCAGAACTTAAGAGAGTAAGTTTGTGCTGTTGTAAGTTTTATATCCCATATGATATGTCACTTGGTCATTTTTTTGGCCATTCTTTCCAGAGTTTAATCTTTTTCTCCCTTTTCGGGGGGGGGGGCGGTATTTTTAAAAAACCCACTTTTTTTTCTCTTTCTGATTCATGTTTCTGCTTTTATCTTTGCTAATTCTTTCCATCTTATTTTTCTTAGTTTTTTAAATTTTTATTTCTTTCACTCTTTATTTTTTTAAAGATTTTATTTATTTATTCATGAGAGACACAGAGAGAGAGACAGAGACATAGGCAGACGGAGAAGCAGGATTCCCACAAGGAGCCCGATGTGGGACTAGATTCCAGGACCCAAGGATCACCACCTGAGCGTAAGGTAGATGCTCAACCACTGAACCTACCCAGGTGCCCCTCTTTCACTCTTTAAATCCAATTATTACATCATTTACTTTCCAGTTTTTCTTATTAATAAAGCTATTTAAAGACATGATAAAGACTTTTAATAATTTTAAATAATCTGTAACTCCTATTTTGATTTCCTTTCTGACCTACCAGCTACTTCTTAAAAAGCTGTTTTAAATTTTGGAGGTTTTTTTTTTTTTAATTTTGAATTTGTGAAGTGTTTGGTGAGTATTATTGTATTAGTAAATTCCATTTTTAATGCACGGATACATCATGGTCAAAGAATGCGGGCAATAAACTTTCTGCTTTAGGGAACTTATGACTATAAAGTTCCGTTTTTTAGGTGTTTCACTGGACTTTGTGAGGAGTGAGCACCTTGGTTTTGCAGGAAACATGATTCCATATATAACTGGGAAATCACACATCATTATGTTATGTATTCCCTTTATGTTCTTATTTATATCCATGGCAGCTTCTGTCTTTATGCCATAGGCATGAAGGTTTTAGGTGAGAGAGTAACATATTTAAAGTTGACTTATTTAGAAAGACTACTCTAGAGGTAGGAAGATGGAATGTGGATCATAGGGCAAGAAGGGAGGCAGGTGGGAGACCTACATAGGCAAAAGTGAGGAATACCTGAACAAAACCAAGCAGTGGAAAGTAAAAACAAGAAAGGCCCTTAAAAATCATTTAACCCAAGCCTCTACTATTAAAGATGAGAAAACCAAGACCAGATAGAAGAGGGAAACAGGGGCAGTCCTGGTGGCTCAGTGGTTTAGCACCTGCCTTCAGCCCAGGGTGTGATCCTGGAGACCTGGGATCGAGTCCCACATCAGGCTCCCTACATGGAGCCTGCTTCTCCTTCTGCCTGTGTCTCTGCCTCTCTCTCTCTCTCTCTCTGTGTGTCTGTCATGAGTAAATAAATAAAATATTAAAAAAAAAAAAGAAGAGGGAAACAACTTATCCCAGGTCATATGGGTAACTGGCAATAGAGAGGGGGCTCAAATCCAAGCCAGCCAACCATCAGCCTCAGGGCCTCCGCACGGCACCATGCAACAGCTTTGGAGTTCCCAGGCGCAGTTATGTCATTCTGCACACTCCCCCTAGTCTCTTTTGCAATGGCACCTCAACTTTCTCATTCTCTATTTTGTCGTTAAGAACGAAACTATTCAAGAAAGTGGTTGTGCCTTCATCCAAAAGCATCTATCAGGCCCCACCTCAACGAAGCACTGATAAGTCACTATTTCAAGAGCCCCAGACACTGCTCGGCCCAAGGCAGACAATGCAAACTGCACTGAGCCCAGCAAACACCTCCACAGGTCAAGGGTAACTTCCCACGTGACCAGCCTGCCAGGAATGCATGTGCATCATGCTGTTTTAAGATGAAATACATTTTGGCACACTTAAAAAAGCAATTGGTGAGATGCCTGGGTGTCTCAGCGTTTGAATGTCTGCCTTCAGCTCAGGTTGTGATCCCAGGGTCCTGGGACCAAGTTCCACATTGGGCTCCTTGTGGAGATCCTGCTTCTCCCTCTACCTATGTCTCTGCCTCTCCCTGTGTCTCTCATGAATAAATAAACAAAATATTTTTTTAAAAAAGCAATTGGTTTTGAGCCCTGGCAGCATTATGAAATGTTATATTATTGCTTTCTAGGATGTTATTATTATTATTATTATTATTATTATTCTGCTATGCTGAGTATTCTTTCTGCCACGCTTCATTCCCTTTGCATCTCTTATTGTCCTGTTTGGGGTAGTTTGAGGGTTTTTTTGGAGTAGGAGGCCTTCTGAATATTTGTAAGTTTGAGTGTATTTCAGAAATAGCATAGTGTTCATTATCATGTTGGTAGTTGGTACCACTGGATAGTTATTGTCTTAACCTCTCCAGTTAAGAGGGGTTATGTTTCCTCATACAGAAAATGGGGACAAATTTGGGGAAGAGTGTTATAAAGATTCAAGAATTGAAAAAATGAAAAGGATTCAAGAATTGATATATATATGAGGTGCTTTCAACTAGACTAGTAAAGACTGAACATATATTAATTTCTACTGGTAGGACAACAGCTATTGCCAGACTAATTCTGTCATAGTAGTATTTGAGAATTTTCTAGGGGGACATATTGCCTGAGCCTTTCAGCCAGTTTCTCAAGCTAATACTATCCTTTCCAGTAAAAGGCAAGTTAGCATAGTGGAAAGAGCCTGGAACCAGACAGACATAGAGTGGAAGCTCACCCATGTCCTAGGTCTAGCTATGATCTCTTGGGCCAGTCACTTAGGTCCTGTAAGCCTCATTCGTATATATAAAATGAGGACAACATGCCTACCATGGTGGGTCAACAGACACATTGACATAACACAGGAGTCCCAGCGCTCCCCATGCCCAACCCCGGCTGCTTCCCCCAGAACCACTGAGCTATTCGCTCCACGGTGAACCCATATGACATGTTGGACAAGGAAAATAAGAGATCCACTCCTCGGATGGAGGAGACCAAGGCAATGGAAGTGGGACCTGGAGAGTAGGCTGAACGGCCCCAAATACCAAGTGATGCTGGAAACATCACAGTCCAAAATGAAATAAGCACACAGCTTGGTGTGAAGATGGAGAAAGTGAGAGGGTAATGGGAAAACATACCCATATGATTTTTCCAACATTACCCCGCAGAAGGATTGGCTGAGGCTGGAAATGCCTGTGGGTGGAGAGAAGGTTAGAAGGAGGGACAGTGAAGAGACAAAAATCTTGGGAAAAAAAAATGTGGACAAATAAAAAATACATCATACTAAACTCTTAAAAAACTCTGTCATGAAGCTTTAGAGTTGTGATCTTGTCCCTGAAGACATATTAGGGCAAATGGAAGCCCAGGCAAATGGTGAAAAGGAGAGATGTGGTATAGAGAGTGACAACTAGAGCGCCTGGCATCGCAGGTGGCAACACGGACTGTACTGCTGTTGTAGTGAGTGTTCCATCACCGCACATCCTGTACCAGCTTCCCCGGGGCCCAGGGATGCAGGTTAAGTCACCTAGTGCTAGAGACAAATGTGTGTGTTAAAGCAAAAGGTGAGGGGTGCCCAGGTGGCTCAGTCAGCTGGGTGTCTGCCTTCAGCTCAGGTCGTGATCTTGGGCTCTTGGGATCGAGGCCCGCGTCAGGCTCTCTGCTCCGCAGGGAGTCTGCTTCTCCCTCTCCCTCTGTACTTGCTTGCGCTATCTCTCACTTGCTCACTGCCTCTCTCAAATGAATAAATAAAATCTTTTTAAAAAATAAATACAAAAAGCCAAAGGTGATGTCCTATACACAAATGCAACTCCTAAGCAACATCCAGAGGTGTTCACCATGGCTGACCCACAGGCTCCTATGGGATAGATCAGGAATATACCATCCCCACTCTTACCAGAGGAACTGCAGACCTACTTGCAGTGGCTGAGAGAATGAGGACCAGGGTGAGAGCATCACTCCCTGAGATAGACAGGACCGCTGTGACTGGAGGCAGAGAGGCACAACCTGAATATGTTCTAGAATATGGCAGGCATGGAGACTGATGCCCCATTCTGGCTTCTCCTCTGTTATTCCCATCTCTGTCCTCTCTCAAGGTCCCGGGAGGAGAAATGACCCAGCTAAGAACAGGGCAGCAAAATCAGAAAATGTACCACAGGTGACTATTTCAAAGGAATTGAAAAAAGGTGACATTTTCCATTATGGCCCAGTGTGGCGGCGCTAATATTCCCCTTTTCTTAACCACAGGCTCTCCACTGCCACCCGCAGCCTCTTGACTTCACTCCTAATAGGCACTGCAGAGGAGCCTCAAGGAGAGGTTTTTGTCTTGCTGACACATCTTATTTCCACTCTTGTTGGCATGGAGAAGGCTACTTTGTTTGTGTCTGATTCCAGCTGGGCCACGACGGGGCCCCCGTATGATGAGGAGAAATGGCCAGAAGATTGTCCCCAGTTTGGTTGGCCACTGTGCGAAAAATTTTCTTATCCTAACCCTCTCCTATCTCCAAGAGCACACCCTCACTGCCCCTGCCCTGACGATGCTTCTGCTCACCACACACCTTGGAGAGGTCCCAGGTAAGGCTGCTTTGTACGGACAGTCATCACTAAAACCTTGCCCCTGGATTGGGGGTAAAAGGACTTGTGGGGTGTAATGTTCCCTCCCACAGAAACTCTCTCCAGTCCAAACTTCACCAGGAGTCAGGGAGATGGTTCCACAGGTGCTGGAACTGTGAAGGATCTATGTTTTATTCACACCTTCGACAAGATGTTTATCCAGTGACCACCATACACCAGGGACTTCTTTGGTGCTGGCAAATGATGCAAAAGTCCCTGCTTGCACAGGGCGCCACATTCTAGCAGGCCAAGAACCAATGGGAGCCAGAAACATGAGGCCAATGACGTCATTGCTCTGCATGCCAGTCTCCTAATTTGTCAAATGCAAATAACAGCAACAACCACCTTGTGGGGCTGTTGTGCCCTTTCGTGACATCTTCAGAGATGTTAGTTATTGTCATGAATATTTTTCCAGTCTAGGCCCAAGGAGCAGTATTCTTTTGCTTTTTATTCTTTGTATTCAAGTATAACTAACATACAGCATTTTATTAGTTTTGGGTGTACCCTCTAATGACTCAATAATTCTAGGCATTTCTCAGGGCTCATCATGACACATGCACTCTGAATCCCATCACCCATTTCACCCATTCCCCCGCCCACTCTACTTCTGGTAAACACTAGTTTGCTCTCTATTGTTAAGAGTCTGTTTCTTTGTTTTTTTCTTTGTTCATTTGTTTTGTGCCTTAAATTCCACTTATGAGTGAAATCATATGGTATTTGTCTTTCTCTGAGTTATTTCACATAGCACCATACTCTCTAGCTCCCTCCATGTTGCTGCAAATGACAAGATCTCACTCTTTTCTGGCTGAGTAATATTGTATATACGTATCACTTCTTCTTTATTCATTCATCTATTGATGGACACTTAGGTTGCCTCCATACCTCGGTTATTGTAAATAATGCCCAAGAAATAGTATTCTTTTTTTAAGATTTTATTTCTTTATTCGTGAGAGAGGCAGAAACATAGGCAGAAGGAGAAGGAGGCTCCATGCAGGGAGCCCGATGTGGGACTTGATCCCAGGACCTTGGGATCATGACCTGAGCCAAAGGCAGACACTAAACCACTGAGCTGCCCAGGTGCCCCCTAAGGAGTAGTATTCTTAAGAGAAGGGAAAAGAAACTGGAATGATGGTCCTGATTCTCTCTAATCATGGAAGTTCAGCACAGCCTCACACTAGAACCTTCCTCAGCTGACTCGGGTCATCTTTTCTCCTATTGTCCTCATTACTGTATCTCCCTTTGTTACATTATTTGACATACTCAACAGGCATTGACATTACAGTAGTCCATTGTTCTGAACAGCCTTGGGAACACACATCCCTTCTGATAGTGATGCTATTTAGTGCTATATAGTGATATAGTGATACTATTTCATAGGTAGTTATGAACTGTTAAATTTAGAGGAATAAATTATGATTAAGGAGGAATGAATGAGTAAGGAATCTCAGTACTACTGCTCTATTTGCTGCATTTTAACACACCATATCCTAAAAGAGGGAAACATGTAACTTATTCCATAGTTGACATTATCTCCCCAGTTTGTCACTGTCTCTCAAACCATCCCATCCCCTCATACAAATACAGTCAAAAGGATGGACTGCCTGTCATCTCCTAAGTATGCTTCCATTCCAAGCCTCTATTCCAAGCCCCTTCCTAACAGAATCATTGTTCATTGTGAGACACCTGAGATGCCACACCAAGGTGGTGGACAGTCTCTCATAAGGTGTCACACCAGGTGGCTATGATCACACCACACAGAAGACGCCCAGGAGCTGGAGCTGCTCCTGGAACCGAGGGTAGACAGAGTGGAAATTTGGGTTCGAGGGCCGGGGGGAGCCTGAGTCCTCTCCCCACTTCCCCAAATATCCACCCCAGGGCTTAATTCCCCAAGTCTCAGAAGATATTCTTAATTACCACCTCTTGAGCATGGACTTTGAAATCAGAACAATCTAGTTTTGAATTCGAGCCCTGCCATCTACTAACTATAACCAAGGACCTTGGTTTCTGCATTTACAAAATGGAGCTGATAAGTTTATTTGATATTTACTATAAAGAGTATGAATATTAACATACAAATATAATTCATGGGAGTCTAATACTAGGCAAACGCTCAATAAACAGCAACACCAGCATTAACTGAGGGTTTGCAGTGTGCCAGGCCCCATTCTAAGGGCTTTGTACATATTCACTAAGTCCTCTGACAAGTCTGTGGCTAGGTAATTTAAATGAAGATAAGTATAAAACAATAAATGTACAAACAATAAATATAGTAGAAATATAGTTTTATATATATATAAACTATATATATGTATATATATAGTTTTTTAAAAAAGAGAAAACTAAAGCATAAAAATGCTCTGTAACCTGTCCCAGGCCATTCAGCTGATAAGTGCCCGGTCAGGATGCATACCCTCATCCCCCTGACTCTGGAGGCCCCTCTCTGAGCTCCAAACTGAACAACTGCTGCCATTATTGACTCTTTATACAGGTTCCCTAAAAGTCGTTAATTGCACCTCCCACCCCAGTGCCACAAAGTGCACATCTGTATCCGGGTCTCCCCGGATATAATGTGAGCATATTGGGGTTGTCCTAAAGCCTGTGATCTCTGCTTGGTATGGTACACCCACAGTGAAGAATCAACCCACCACTTCTGAGAAGCTGCCAGCCTCTGCGGTGAAGACCAGAGCTCAGACCTAGGACTAACAGAACCACACAGACAACCTCAGCCCTGGAGGGAAGGATGGAGAAAGACATTCAGGCATGTTGGACAATGCAAAGCATCCAGGGCTGAGAGAGGCAAACAGACACCCCACCAAGATTCAGGAGGCTGAGCTTTGATTGACATTCTCTTTTAGCTGAAGGTATGGACCAGTGATCCAGACAAGAATTGTTTCTTCCTTGCATGACAGACAGAGATCTCAAGAAAATCTCAGCTTGGCTGAAGCGTAGAGAGGCAAAGAGAAGCCAGTGAGAGAGCCAACTTGTCTTCTTCCTCGGCAGCAGCACTTCGTGTAATGACTTGGCTAGCTCTTAGGAAATTCTGCACTATAATTTTATCTTCTCATGTAGGTCCCATTTCCTCATCAGACTACAGTTCTGTAGGGGCAGAAGCTAGGTCTTATTTCTACCTGGGGCATCCAATGGTGCCCACCTTTGGTCAACGTGGCACACTGACCATTTGGTTTGCCCTGTGCACAGGTAGGAACTCCTCACATGGCAAATAGGCCCTCCTTCTGGATCAAGAACAAAGGGTCAAAAGGAGAGTCGCACTGCCCATGAGGGTGTCCCACTGTGGTGTATGGGAGAGACACTGGGCCCTCCTATGACCAGTCTTATGTCCTGGGTTCCCAAGAAGCACTCAGAGCAGTGTCTAATGCCTCCCGGCCATCTATGAGGGCAGCTTCTCCTTGCTCTCTGCTTCTCCCTGGAAGAATGATCACCCAGACACCCCCAGGGGCTCAGGCTTGACCCCGAGGGGACCACTGTGGCCTGAAGCATCGCACTCTGCCAGAGAAAGCTTAAGCCCGCCTAGCCGGCTGAGTGCAGCTGTGACTGCTGGGGGAAGAGCTTGCCTGCGTGCAATAACCTCTCATTATATTTTAATGTTGTTGTAACTTTATGGCTTAATCAGTATTTGCAATTTGTTAGTAGCCTGGGCGGCCATAAAATTGTTTTCCAGGTACTGAAACATCCCATCAAGGTTTGTAAAGCAGTGGTTCTTAGTTTATCACACCCATAAAATGCCCTGGCAATTTGACAGATATAATAACTTTTTTTATCAAGTGTCTAATTTGAGAGGAAATTAAGCCATACGTTACATGCAGCTCGCACTGGGATTGGGAGCTCTTCAACCTCTGAGTCTCTCAGGGATACCCCTCTCCTCGCCCCATCTGTCCTCTTCAGTCAGGGGCTAGAATTCATGCTGAGCCCTGGCACAGGGCAGGGGTCCCCCGCAGCAGGACCTGTGTGGTGTGGGTATCCTTGATAAAGTAGTGCTTTCGCACTGGGGTGCCAGCAATGGTTGAGAAATGAGTCCCCAGAAAGAGAGTGAAAGCTTTGCCCATCTCTGCCTCTTTGTCTACCCCCAAGCTGATGTTCCCTAGGCCTAATCCCAGCCTTGGGTCCATATACGAGAGTAACAGGTTGGTTCTCTGTCCTTCACTCACCAACTACAATTCCATTTTCCCTGTCCACCTTAACCTCTCCTACTTTTCTCTACCTTCTGCCCAATCATAAGGAGAGAGCAATTACATTAGAAAGACGCACGGAAAGACATGTGGGTGGCTCAGTGGTTGAGCGTCTGCCTTCAGCTCAGATCATGATCCCAGGGTCCTGGGATCGAGTCCCGCATTGGGATCTCCGCAGGGAGCCTGCTTCTCCCTCTGCCTGTATCTCTGCCTCTCTCTGTATCTCTCATGAATAATAAATAAAATCTAGAAGAGAAAGAAAGAAAGAAAGAAGAAAGAAAGAAAGAAAGAAAGAAAGAAAGAAAGAAAGAAAGAGAAAAAAGACAGATACATGGAAAAATCAACTATTTCCTTACTCGTGACATGGGTGTTTGCTCCTCTCCGCAATTTTAAGTGTTCATTTCTCCTGGGATGATGTTGAACCACAGCAGTGGTTGAGGTTTATATTGTGTGCATATATACCTCCCTGCCCCCCCAGGGTCAAATTATGACCACCCCGTAAGCTCCCAGCCTCAATATCTGTGTGGTCCAGCAATGCAGGTAATGCTGACTACCTCTCCAGCCCCCTGGGGCACATGCCATTGGTGAGAAACAATTCTCATCTGGTTTTCCAACACTAGGCTCCAAGAGCATCCTCCCTCCATGACTCCTCTCCGGAGACAGTCATCCTAGAACATAGAATCTGGGCCACAGGACACCACCACCATTCAGTGGACAATCACTAAGTGGCCAGCAGCATCCTATGCTCTGAGGGATTCAAAGGTCACCAAAACACCACCCCTGCTTTGAGGGTCCCACCATCCAACTGAGGAAATTGACCAGGAATGCAAAGGTTATCATGCAGTACAGCTGTGGAGTGCTGTGGGCACACAGAAGGGGACCATACCACTTAGCCAGGGCTAACAGAAGAGTAAGTCCAAAGAAGGCTTCTCAGTGGTGACCCATGACAAAGACACCCATCAACAAATAAAAACTAGCTTGGGACACAAGGATGGAGAAGAAGGACGTTAATATAAAAGAATCTACAGATTTTCAAGCACAAAAACTGAGAGGCTATTGAGAGTACAGCAAATATGGGAAACATCCAGAAAGTGGCACAGTGGCAAAATAGGTGGCAATGGTGGCAAGGCTGTGGGCTGTGGCCAGAAGACACGTGGCAAGATAGGTCAGGGCCAGACCCATAGTGTCTACTGCCAGGCCAAAGAGTCTGGGGCTGATTCTGAAATTGCAGGGACCCATCAGAGGATTTTAGGCATGAGAGTCACATAATCAGCATAGAATTTTAAATCACCATGGCATCAGGGTCATAAAGACCTAAGGAGAGATGGAAAGATAAGTTGCAGGCTGTAAAAGGTATTTGTCATTTTTTGGCTTTCTAGAATTTAATACTTTCTTTCACATCCCCCTCACCACCTTTGTACTAGCAACCTGATTTCCCTTTCAGGCGAAACTCCCCACCGTTTTGTGTAGCCTTGGGGGAAGACAATTTCCTCCTCTGTTGCCAAAAGGCAAGATTCTCCATCTCACTACTCTGGAGTAGCCAGCACCAGACCTGTGACCCACACAGCCAATCTGACACTAAGTTCTCTTCTAGGAACATTGCATTTTGAGGGGGTAAATAGAAACAGACGTTTTTTAAAGATTTTATTTATTCATGAGAGACATAAAGAGAGAGAGACACAGAAGAGGGAGAAGCTCCCTGTTCTACAGGGAGCCTGATGCAGAACTTGATCCCTGGACCCTGGGATCATGACCTGAGCCAAAGGCAGGACACTTAGCCACTTAGCCACTCAGTTGCCCCCAAATCAGACTTTTCACAGAGTAGGGCAGATTGTATTTTCCAAAAATGGCCACAGGAATATTCCTGACCCCCCTGAGTGCTTCCAGAAGAGAAACAATGGAACACTGTAAGACTTCAGAGATGCTGTCATAAAAAGTGAAATGGTCCTCCATCTGGCTCATTCTTTCCAGAGAAGCTTGCGCTCAGAATGCAGCTGCCATATTGCAAGGAAGCCCGGAGAACATGGAGAGAAATGGTTGAGCAAAGCATGTAAGTGTTCCAGCAAATAGCCCAGCTAAGTTTTTAGCTGGCAGCCAGCATTGGCCAGCAGACATGTGAGTGAGGGAGTCTTTAGATGATCCTCGGGCCCCAGCCTTCAAGCCAGCCCAGCTGACACCAGGTAGAGTCATAAGCTATCCCCTCCAAGCCATGCCCAAATTGTTGATTCATGAACAAAACAAATGTTGTCATTTAAGTCACTAAGCTTTGAGTAATTTTTACACAGAACTAGATCACTGGAATAGTGAGTGACCTGACTAGAGATCCAACTGCCTGGTCTCCAGAGATCTCTCGACTCCTGGCTGGTGTCTCGTCCTGACTCCCTCGCCTCTCACTGGTGTTGTACCACACATATCCACCCAGTAAGCACTCCGACTGCGCGACTCAGAAAGATTGGATGGGTGTCTGCTATTGCAAGGCCTATCCCCAACTGATGAAGAACCTATTGTCATGGTCCAGGAGAGGGATGATGAGGGTCTGAAAACATGTGATGGCGGGAAGAGGTTGAAGCCAATAAATATAGAGAGGTCAGAATCCAACAGCACTTCAGGAAGATGTAGGAAAGGATACAGGCAAGGATACTTCTCAGGTTTCCAACTGGGCCACCGGGCAGATGTTCACGCCATTCAGTGAGGGATATAATTCAAGAGAAAGCAGCTTTCAGGGAACTAAAGCGTGCAAACTAATTACAAGTTCAGTTATCAACTTGGTAATTTTGAACGCCTGTGGGAAACACATGTGGCCATATCTACAATGCACAGAAGCGTAGCCATAGCTCTCTGCCTTCGCCACATACCGTAAGGGAGGCAATGCTACGGACCAGGATAAAAGTCTCCCAGATGCAAGACTCTGAGGGAAGTTAAGCCCTGACGCTGCTCAGAATGTATCTTTAAGATGTGCTCTCCGTTGCGGGGGCTGGGGAGTGGAGAGTGTGTGTGCTTGTGTGTGTGAAGGCATCCAGGTGAACATGCACACCTCCTCAAAGGAGAACTGGAATGGTAACATCTTCTGTTTCTGTCACATGACCCCACCGTGTGTCACGGACCAGCTCAAAAGGTTGTTAACTGACTTAATACAAGCACAAGAATAACTGCACATTTATGTAAAGGGTTTCTCAAAGGAGCTCTCAGCATTCTGCAGATAATGGACTTATTTATCCTCAGAGCACCTCTGTGAGGCAGTTACAGGACAAGGGTGACCAGACTGAGGCAATAAATAATGTCAAGAACAGCATGGAGCAAAAGTAGCCTCTAAGTCTGAGGCCCTGGAGGAGATGGGATGGGCCCAAGGTCACCCTGCGAGTTGGGAACAGCTCAAGCCTTTGTGTGGTGATGGCATGACTCACATTCTCTCTGCATGTCCCCTGGGCGTGCTCAGTCCTGTCACCTGCGTGGTGAGTCTGTGGTTGTAAGGAGCTAAGAGGTAAATCTGCTGGACTGACTGGTTAGGACAAGCCAACACCTCCTTTTCCAAGCAAGCATTTCAGCACACCAACGGACCCAAGATGACAACCTGGGAACCAGAAGACAGAGTCCACCTAACCTAAGTAATTAGGAAACAAGCCTGACAGAGTTGGCTTCAAAAAAAAAAAAAAAAAAAAACGATTCCCAGAGCAAGGAATTGCCAATCAATAGAGAGGAAAGCATCCCAGCCTCTCACACAGGGACCACCTCCTGCCCTGGGAGAGCTCCGACAGCTCTAAAAAGCCCTCTTCTTGGCCAGAATGGGTTTGCTCCAGAGGCGCCAAGCGCAAACAGAAGTTGAATAAGAGCTATATACTGTATTTGTTTAAATTTCATGCCAGTGAATGTCTGTGACGCAGGAGACAGGTTTATGGAGAGAGAAATAAAATGTTGACAAATGGCCCTGTAATCAACTGGAACATGCAATAAATCATTAGAATGCCAATAACACTTCCAGGACAAGCTTAGAAAGGTCATTACTGTGTCACAATATATCTTCCAGCACCAAACAAAGCAAATGGAACATGTTGGGAATAGGATTACGGGGGAAGCATCTGTCAGTCCTAATTAAGAATTAACTACAGATCGTATCTTGGGAGATGTATAATTTATTTTCCCTCTTCTTCCTCCCTACACACTCGCAAAAAGAAAAAATAAATCAATAAAAAAGTTAACCCATTCTAGATCAGAGACGGCGTCAGAGTAGCAAGCACAAAGTGGACGCCAGAGAGAGTTGAGATCATGGGGGGAAGAGAGAAGGAGGGAGAAACAGACCAAAGGAAGGACCAGAGGGCCTCTGGCACCAAGCTGGGCCGGGGCAGAGAGCTCACAGCCAGCCCCGGCCCCGGCCCCGACGCTTCTCGATTTGGCCCAGCCCGGCCCAAGACACTCCATTTCACACCGCCAAGAATGTTGGGGTGATTTAATACTTTGGCAACTAAGTCTCACAAGCTACAAAGGGGCAGCAGGAAGGTTGGAAGTTAAAAAAACAAAAAAAGTGCCAAAGTCCTTTCTACCTGAATGTACCAGCTATGATTGAGTTTGGCTACAAGTACAAAAAAAACCCTCATGGTGACTTAAACAAAGAAGGGTTTATTTTTCTCACATAACAGAAGTCTAGAGGTTGGAGGTGCTGCGCTGGCTTTCTGAATGTCTACCTTATAATCCTTAGGGCATTGGCTTTTGCCCCCCTGCTCCTCCCACCCCCCAAATGTGACTCTGTGGTCACAAGATGGCCCATGCAGCTCCAGACATCATGACCATGTCCAGGGGAAGAACTGAGGAGAAAGGATGACTCAGGCTTTTGTTATCCTTGGTATTAGGAAAAGTTTTCCCAGAACCCACTAGTGAACCTCAGCATTTCTCTCATTGACCAAACTGTCCCAAAGGGTTGCTAGAGAGCCTGGGCGATGAAGTGGACACGGGGTTGCATTGAACAAAAATGGTGTTCTGTTTACTAGGGAGCAGTGGGTTTTGTATTAGCAACCAAAGAACAAGGGGCCATAAATGGATGAAGTGGGATTTCGGGGGAAACCGGGCCCTACAAAGGAGTGTGTGTTTTCCTCATGCTGTTTACGGAAATATTCTCTATCCTGCGAGGTGTTGCTCCCCCGAGCTGTTGCCCAGCTCTGCCCTCAGACAATTGCTGCCACTAAGTGCGGTGGCCACGCTGGCCGAATGCATTCCCGCCTGTTCTGCTCTCTGCTACCCCAGGCCTGGCCCTTGGCAGCTTCAACTAACTCACAGTACTCAGAGGAGAGTTAGTGCCCCATCCGAGTAGCACCGCGGGGTGGAGGAGGGAGTATCCACTCCTTCACCTCAGACCCTGCTCCAAACGGCTCTTCCATCAGTGGTAGCCGCTTACGAGGCCCCTAGATGACGTTTATGGTTTACCTGGGTTTTGCTTTCCTCCAAGCACCTTCTTATCCTCCCCACTGTTAAGCTATGTATGTGTACACGCACACTTGCGCGTATGAGAGCAGTGTGTGCTTACCTGTGTGCATGGTGTACCTGGATGCGTGTCCGCGTACACTTGTGTGCACGGTGTACCTGCATGTGTGTCCGCGTACACTTGTGTGCATGGTGTACCTGCATGTGTGTCCACGTACACTTGTGTGCATGGTGTACCTGCATGAGTGTCCGCGTACACTTGTGTGCATGGTGTACCTGCATGCGTGTCTGTGTACACTTGTGTGCATGGTGTACCGGCATGCGTGTCCGTGTACATCTGCATGCATGGTGAACCTGCGTGCATGTCTGTGTACATCTGTGTGCATGTGTGTGTGTGTACCTGTGTGTGCGTGTGTGTCCCTGGGTGTGCATGTGTCTTCCTCTCTCACTGCCTCTTCTTCCCCCTTCCTGTCACAAGCTGGGCCCCATCCTATTGTGTAGGTGACTTCAGGGCACGTGTGAGGATATTCCAACACACCATCTGCTTTTTTTATGTTATGATTATTATTGTCACCATCATTAATGGCATCACCTTTGTCATTACTCTTGCTCATTCTTCCCCCTTTCCCTTCTTGGCTCTCTTTTTCTGCTTGAGTTTGCATTTCTCCCTTTATTTTATTTTATTTTTTTCTGCTGACAGAGACAAGAGCTCGTCCTAGTTCACCATTTCAGGATTTGTTGCAAACTTCAAGGTAGAGGTTTATGGCTACGGGTGTCCTGGTTATAGGATGGTTCTTATGGGTCCTAATAAACTCAGCTGCTCTAGGGTCCTCTTAAATTCCGGTATGAGAGACGAAGAAGAGCCATTACTCAGTCCTGTTACATGCAGGAATCCTCACCCTTGAAGGCTGAGGATAATGTTTCTTTCTTGGGGGAGCAAAAGCCCATAACTCTTGAATGCTGCCCAGGAACTAGAGGGTAAAGAAAAGTCCTTTTCTCCTTCCCAGTTGCCTAGATGGATGGCAGATGGGACACACGGTTGGAGCTAGAAAGATGGGCACAGAGCAAGGATTGAAATGCAGCAGTATTTTTTTTTTTTTTTGCCAACCCCAAAAAGCCTATCCTCACATGCTGAGCATGTGATCGGGCTGGTTGAAAATCCCATGTGGTTCCATTTTGCATGAGCACAGGCTGGGGCCTCCGTAGGGGGGCCACCCAGGCCTGCTTGAGACAGCCATCATTACATCCATAAATACAGCCTCTCACCAAATGCTCTCACTTACTCCTTTTGTGAGATGCTCGTAACAAATCTGATGATTATTTCTATTTTGTTCATGAGAAAGCCAGGACTAAGAGAAGGAAGATACTTGGTAGGGATCACAATGCTGGTAAGTGGCAACTGGAACTCAAACCCAAGTTGCTGCCACATAATCCAGGGCTGATTTCATGTCATCAAGTTGCTGGCTAACATGGGAGTGTCTGTGACCACAGCTGGAACCACCTCAAGAAAAAGATGTGACAATGCCTTGTAAAGTGTGAGGTGGGTAGCGACTTGGGAAGTGCCTGCCTCAAGCTAGAGCCATGTGCTCTTGGGAAAGTCACTTATTCTCTATGGGTTTCAGCTTCCTACTTTATAAAATGAAGATCATATTCAGGATGCAAAATCCTAGGGTGCCTCAGACCCTACCATGAGACAAGGGGTTACCCCGCCCCCTCAGTTATGTGTTATTTATTGAGGTTCCATTTAAAGGAGATCGTGTGCATGAGATTTCACTGATTTATTTTTTTTAATGTTTCTTTTTTTTAATTTGTATTTATTTATGATAGTCACAGAGAGAGAGAGAGAGAGGCAGAGACACAGGCAGAGGGAGAAGCAGGCTCCATGCACCGGGAGCCCGATGTGGGATTCGATCCCGGGTCTCCAGGATCGCGCCCTGGGCCAAAGGCAGGTGCCAAACCACTGCGCCACCCAGGGATCCCCGAGATTTCACTGATTTAAAAAAGTTTTTAATGTTTAAAAACCACTTAGAGACTGGATACAGGCTCTAAGACCCCTGTTCTTTGCTCGTGTTGTGATCAGCACCAACCAAACATCTACCATCGTGTATTAACAGAGGCCTTGGCCAAGTAAGTGCCTGTCCCACAGTTATTATTCAAAAATGGACCTGCCCACTATTGCCCAAGTGGCTCCCCTCATGGTGAACACCTACCAAAGCGTTGCCATCTGTGCACAGTAAGACGTTTATTGTGGTGCTGGTGGCCTAGGGAGAGGCCCTTTACCAAGTTTCTTTTTGATGATTTGACATTTAACTAATGGCTAATTGGTACCATAAGGTTCTTTTTGGGATATAATTTCAGACGTTTCCCCATCTCCAGCTCAGATGAAGAACACTGGAGTAATTTCGCCTGCAGAATGATTTTTTATTTATAAAGTTGTGCAATTTAGAGTGGTATTTCGGGTCACCTTAAGCTCTCCTGTACAACCTGGATTTTGCATTAAATGAAAACTATTAGTATTCGGAAACGCTTTACCATAAGGGTGGTGGTGTGACCATGACCTCTGTGTTTATGTAAACGTGTTTTCATTACCACCAGGCCTGGGGTGGCAAGGGGGGAGGCTGGAAAGCCACTGCTTGTTAACGCTGTCCTTGCAAATGTTCTTCTATTAGCAGCAGCTCAGGTCTGAGGGGGTCGAACACCACACATTGGTTCTGAATTATTCCCATCGTGTGCAGCGTGTACGCCTGCCTAGAGGACACCTAAGCAGGGGCCCCCGGCTCAGGAAGGAGCTGTGTCCTCTGCTTTGTGTTTTCCCCAGATCATCCTGGATGCCTTCCTCCCACCATCTCCCTGTCCCCTCACAGTCTGAAAATTTTACTGGCCCTTCCTAGCTAGCCCAACATTGACTCCATTCTCCCCCTAGTAGTCACCAATACCTGATGGATTTCCCTCTAACATTTCTAGATTACACCTCATTCTCTTACTGCTAGTTAAAGACTTCAGTATCTCTCACCAGGACTTCTGCAACAACCTCCCAGTGGGTCTCCCACTTCTAGGCTTGCTGCCTGGAACAGCTCCCTGGTGTCCAGAATGCAGTGGAACAGACTAGGTAAGAGCATGGACTCAGGAGCCAGAATGCCCAGCTTTAAATCCTAGGTCTGCCTTCAGATTATCTGTGCAGCCCTGGGCAAGCCATTTAAGCTCTATGCCTCAGTTTCCCCATCCATAAAATGGGGCTGATATTAACATTCACCTTATAAGGTTATTGTGAGGATTATTTGCAAAGCCCTTAAAACAGTCCTCACAATCCCAGTATTCGCTACTATCATCCATGGAAAATTCTAATTTGACCATGTCATTCCTCTGCCTCAGACTGAGACATTAGTGGCTCTCGGTCATTTATCAGATAAAAATCCAAACTCCTCAGCACATGGTCCTTTTGTGATCTGATTACCATCTACACACACCATATCTCTCCCAACTTCCTGCTTCACATGTTCTGCTGTAACAACTCCAATTGCTTCTAGTTCTCCCTCCATACTCTACTTCTCTCCAGGCTCCTCTCTGGAGGTCCTGCTCAGATTTTACTTCCTCCAAGAAGTCTTCTCTGACTGCCTGTCTTCTCTACTCACATCATACTCCATGCAGAGCTCCAAAATGGCCTCCCACATGGAATCAAGTGTACTATTAACTCCGCCTGTGGAGAGTGAGCTACGTGAGAAAGTGGGAAGCATCTTAGAAGTTAACTTGAGGGAAGGGAGAGGCTATCATCAGAGGACGTTTGAGGAAAGACTTCTTGAAGAGGGGCTCCTTCTGAGTCTTCGAGGTTGAGTGGAACAGGAACTGACCTTGTTCATTTTTCCTTTCCCTAGCACCGTGCTTGACACATTTGCATCTTTCCTAAATGTCTACAGAATAAATGACTGAATTAGGTGACTAACCAATCACTTAATCATTCACTCCTCTAGATTTAAGGAGCTTTGTGTGGGTTCATTTCAGCCTTGTCTCACATGCCCTCTACCTTTGAATTCATGATTTCAAACTAAAATATGATTCCAGGCCCCTCAGACAACAAAGAGAGAGCCTTGAGGGGACTCTCCATTCATATCAGATAGAGTGACCTGACTGCACTCCCCTAAAGCTACTACTTAGATCATGTCAGTGTCCTGTTCCAAGATCCTCAGAGCGCTTCTCACCTGCAGAACTAAAGCAAACCTCCTGGAAATGACTTTCAACCGGTCTCTCATGATTTCCCTGCCCACACCCTAGTACACTACTGAACAGAACCACAGGATCCTCACCACTGCCTCTGCAGAGAGAGTCCCCACGGTGCCTAGCATGTGAGTGCTTTGCCGTATTATATTGTGATCATAATTGGGGTAAGGGCTGAATCAGATCAGATCGTCTGCTTTCAAATGGGAGTCACACTTGTTCCCTTCCTCAAAAATGGAGTTCTTGACCCCTTCTGTGTCCATATCCTACTCTTCCTTCAGGATCAGCATAAATGCCAACACTTATGGGCCTCCCTTCCTCCCTACTCACCCTCCCCCTCCGGGTACACTCTTCCTTCTCCGTTATATTGACCTTTTAAAATGCTTCCCACTTCTACCTTGCATTGTGGTTACTGATGCACAGATCTGATCTCTGCTGCCAGCTTTGGAAGGTGGTATCACTGTGTGCTGTGAAAGTTCATGACCCCACCACTAGGCCTGACCCCCAAGAGGTTCACAAAATACTGCCTGTGTGAATGACCAGGCCACTGTCTCTCTGACTAAGAGGGGAAATTACTATGCCGGGTCACTAAGTTATAGCTCTTCCAGGGCAGCAGGGCACTAGTTCTACCTTCCAATATCCTCTAAGTCCCCTCTGGAAAATCCCTTTTATAGATGAAGGGACTCAGAAAGGCTGGCCTACTCAAGGTCACACAGCTAGCGAGCCAGAGATGAGAAAACACCTTCTCTCTCTCCTCCCGGCGTAAGCCCATGGTCCTACAAGGCCATAGGTTAAGGACAAATGGCTCGCTGGGGGCTTCTGACCCCTCTAGAACCACTTCCATTGGGAGATTTTTTTTAACACAACTCTGACAGAAGACAGAAACTCAGCTAACATAATTGAAGACCTCGACACCCTCGCCATCCCTACTTCCTACCCCAGAAGCACTTAAAAGCTGTTTAAGGTGAATTCTGTTTATACACTGTGGCTGTCATGACTGTTAAGGATGTTTGCAATGGGGGTCTCTGCACTGCTCTACGATCACCGTCTGCCAGGCTCTCCCTCTGTCTACCTATGTGTTTACATAGCACCTATCACTAGTGCATCAGCGAGCTCTGACAAACAAGCTGCGTCGTGCAGGGAGAAAAGAAAAAAGTTGCTAGTGACTGACGCTGTTAATTATCGCTTCGTTACACCCAGGCACTCCTTAAAGTGGCACATGGTAGCTTTCAATGCCTATGCACATGTGCATGTATTTGAAGACATCCTCCCCCATCACAACATGATATAAACCATAATCATTATATAACATGACATGAAACGCAGCAGCTCTCACCCATGTGGCAGTAATACCATACAATCAGAACAGCTGTGACTGAAATGGGTAAAACTTATTTATTACCTGACAAGGATTTTAGTTGACCACAAGTTTAATGGAGTCAAGAACGCAATGTGACTGCTAGAGAAACACAACGCTGCATCAAATTTAGGCTTCCTTAGTAGAAGCAGAAGGTCCAGATCACAGAAAGTAGGGACCCTACTGTATTTGGCAGTGGGCAGACCACACTTGTTGTGTCGTGTGAAACCCCAAGAGCCACGCTGAAACCCTGGAGGGTGTCCAAAAAGGGTGACCAGGATGATGACATGTCTGGTAACTAGTCATATGAGACATGTGGAAGAAATTAGTATGTTCAATCTGGAGAACAGACTGCTGAAGGGGAAATCGGATCACTGTCTGAAGACATGTGTTCTCTGTGGCTACAGATGCCTGAACTACTATGGTGCAAATGGAGATAGTAATCAGGCCCCTAGGATGACACGTCAGAGGACAGCATTAGGAGTCAGCTAATCTACACCATATCCACTGCGACAATTGAGATCGTAGGGAGTTTATTTTAGCTCAAGTCCTAAGTACCCAATCCTCTCAGAGTTATGTGGGCACCCAAAGGCTTACCTCTCACGGTCATCTCTGCCTCTAGGCTCCTGTGTATGTTAATGCTGTCTGCTCTCCTGTCACAAAAGTTCAGCGATGGAATGAAGCTCTCTCACAATCCCTTCACACACACACACACACACACACACGTGTGCGCACACACATGCACACCACTCTACAAAGTATACATGACCCTAGTAGACTTCCCTAAAATGGGAGGGGAAGATAATGGAAAGAGGTTTACACTGTAGCTCAAGCAGCTCCAAATGAGGCAGTAGGAATCCTTAGGAAATGTCCTTTGTTCTCCTACCACCCTGGAGTTTCACTGAACCTTGACCCCATCCAGCCACCTGGCTTCTCTACCTTACCCGTTTTCTTTCTCTCCTCTTCTCTTTCCTCCTCCCTCCCAGGAACAAAAACAATTCATTTTTCCCTTTGTCTTGTTCAGAGTAGCTTTCCCTCTTGATGTCTCAGCATCCAGTACAGTTATACTTACAAAGTCACCCCCATTCCCACCTGGCTTGCCAACATCTTCCCTAGAGCCAGGTATCTCCTTCCACAAGGGAAGTCCTGGTCCCAGATATTAAGAAATCAGCCTCTCATCAATCCAGTGAGATCCTGGGGAAGGAAGTTTCCATGGACAAGTAAATTTGGGTAACTCTGCATCCTGGTGACCCCTCTCGGAGATAGACAATGAACAAAATAAATTGTTGATGTGTCCACAAAGTCCTCCAGTAAAGAAACCTGTTTAACTCTGTGAAACCCAATATTTTTGGAACTTATTAATCCATAGGTTAATGAGAGCAGCTCTGATAGCCCATAGAATATGCCTTGGGATGTGCTGCCCAGGGGACATGCAGTTCGGCCCTAGGAGCAGAAGTGCCAGAAAGAACAAATCACCTCATTGGAGCATGGATGCTTGTCCTATTCCCAACCTCTGAGTGACCTTAGGCCATCCCATCTCCTCCAGGGCTTCAGACTTATAGGCTAGTTTTGCTTCATGCTGTTCTTGACATTATTTATTGCGTGAGTCTGGTCACCCCTGTCCTGTAACTGCCTCACAGAGGTGCTCTAAGGATAAATAAGTCCATTATCTGCAGAATGCTGAGAGCTCCTTTGAGAAACCCTTTACATAAATGCGCAGTTATTCTTGTGCTTGTACTAAGTCAGTTATCAACCTTTTGAGCTGGTCCCGGTTTCTGTACAGGCTGTGTGGAGGAATACGGAAGAAACAGGTGATGCAGCCTCAGCCAAGTGAATCTTTCAGCTAGTTTGAGATGGCTTATTTATCTACCTATGTGTGCGTGCACACACATACACACACACACACACACACCAGGCGATACACTCATAAGATCCAATATCTAGGGTAAACAGCATTACTGTTTTACTTCTGTCAGATTCTTGCAGCTCTGCAGGCTTCTGTTCTGGTCAGGGGACCCTCTTTCTAACATGTCTACCCAATCCCATTATTCAGAAAAGAAGACCGAGGCCAGAGAGATGAAATGAATCCTCCAACATCCCATTGTAAAGTGATGACATGACCAGGCCAGATGAGGAGCTTCATAGCCTGCTGCTTTTTCCCAGGCTTGTCCCCAGGCATCTCAGGCTTGTCTTATTAGAAAGACTCTGCTGCTCTTTCCACTAGGCCATCCTTCCACAGTTGCGAACAGTTGGAGCCATCCAACAATAGATGTTGTTGAGTTTAGTGTTTGTAAAGATATTTGAGGAGAACCCAGAATCTGCCTAGAATGCCACAGACAGGTGGAATGTGGACCAGATGCTTCATTTATCTGGCTACTCAATCAACATTTCATTTTCATCTCCCAGATACCATGGGCTGTCCTGTGCTCTACAGAGAAATGAATAAAACAAAGTCTCTACCCTTATTTAAACTTATATTCCAGTGGAAAGGACAGGCAATAAGCAAATAAAGGCATGTGCTAATGGCTTGTAATGATAATGCCATGAAGACAAGGAAAACAGGCTAACAGGATGGAAATGGTGAGCCTGAAACAGAGAAGCAAGAGAGATTGGGAGAGCCTTACCAGGAAGGAAACATTGAAAAAAGACTTGAAGGAAGTAAGGAAGTAAGCCTCACGAATGTGGGGGTAATAAGCCCTCCAGAGAAAGGGAGCAGTAAGAGCAAAGGCTTGGTGAGTTGAGGAACAGTGAAGAGGCCAGTGTGGCCAAAGCAAAGAGTGTGTGGAAGGTGTGGGAGTAAAGGTAGGTTACGAGGTAAGGAGGAAGCTGGTGGAGTCCAGGTCAAATCAAAACAGTTGTTGCAAGGCACCTTCTAAAGTTGATTCCATGATGATGTGACTAGGTCATAATGTTGGGTACCACCAGGTCCTGATTTCTGTATTTCCGATAAGTGTGTTGGTTTCACTTCTGAGCTAACTAACATACTATCAGAGAGCTGGTAAAGCACCCTCTCCTCCTGGGGCAGCACAACTTTGGAAGGAACCAGTAGACACAAAAGCTAAAGTAGAGAATCTATTTTTCTGTTGCTTCCTTGTGCAAGATGGCTTAATAATATAACTGAAGGAGTTACCTTTTCCCCCTTACTCCTCAAATGTAAAACACATCCCATATAACACTGCCAAAATGCACTAGCACTTGTGTTTCTTTTGGTTGAGTGGAATTCTCTTACCTTATCAATGACCAAGCAAGACCAGAATTCGGCTTCCCATCTGAGGCAGAGTTTGATATAAATTTAGGGTACCATATGTCTAAGGGATAAGATATGAATCTTTCAAAGTACCAAGAGTATAAGGGAGGGATCCAGAATCATTGGAAATGGGGGTGCCAAAAGAAAACAACCAGAATCAAGCAAAAGCAACAGCTGAATCAGGATTACTGGCCTCAAGTCTTCTCTTTCATCCCTGCCCAAGAATGAGAGTGGGTCTCAGAGTTGGGGGTGAATTTCCCCTATGAAGAGGCCCCAGTGCCCAAGGAGAGGGAAACCAAGGGCCAGAGACTCAGCTGGTCATTGTCCCCTCTACAGGACCCATGACATCTCTTCAATCAATTCTACACATCTTACCTCAATCTTTGTACACCAAGCAAAAGTCTGTTTCCTCAAAAGTCTCAAACCACCAAGGACTCAACATAGGACTGCATGTGATAGCAAATGGGGCTACCACTTGCATTCTGTATTTCTACCCAGTCTAATGGCCCTTGAGTGGTGGAGCATGGTGGAACTGAGGTTCCCACTGGACTGAAGTCTGGGTCCTTGGGGGGCTGAAGAACAAAAGCAAGCTAAGGGGGTAATAGGGACATTGAAGTCAAACCTCTCCTGCTTCACAGTTTCCCAAGAGCTGAGCTTGCCTCCACTGATTGTAAACAGTTGGTCAATCTTTGTCTCAACAGAAATGCACAAGAGCAACAGGATGTGTTTTCATGAGCCATAGTTTGTGATCCCCCTCTGAATTGCTCTCTGCACCTAGGGCCACATGTTGATATGGACCCAAATCCTCTCCCTTGGCAGCTCATCTTTGCTGGAGAAGGCTATTAACCCTGTGATGTTTTCTGCAGGGAATATATGAAGAGACAAAGTGGACACACTTGTCTGCTTCCCCAAATCTTCCCTTAGGAATCAAGAAACCAGAAAGCTCTGCTCAGGGGAGAAAAGCCTGTAACTGGATCAACTCCTCTGCTCTCAGAAGAGCTAATGAATTAGAGCTGCACTCTCTGATACAGCAGCCACTAGTTACAGGTGACTATAGAGCACCTGCAGTAGGCTCACCAGAACTAAGTGTGGGATAAGTGAAAAGTATTCAGTGGATTTTGAGCACTAAGTACAAAAAAAAAAAAAAAAAGAGTATAAAATATCTCATTACTCTTTATATTGCTTTTTTATATTGCTTGTATTTTAGATATATTGAGTTAAATAAAATATACTATTCAAATTAATTTGCCCTCTTTGTTTCTACTTTTTCTAATGTGGCTACTAAAACATTTTAAATTACACATGTGCCTTGCATCCTATTTCTGTTGGGCATCCCTGAGCTTGAAGATGAACAATCATTAATGGATTGGAGAAGGAGCACTAGTTCTTGCCAGTCTAGCACCCTGTGTATAAAAAGTACTGAATGCCATGGTGCCTCAGTTTACCCAGCAGAGGTGAGGGGCAACATAGAAAGGTAAAAAGGCTGTAGGCCTAAGACCAAGAGACCAGCATTCCACCAAGCAGATGTCTGACCATAATAAAGTAGTCAAGCCATATCAAGAGCTCTGACTAGCCAGTTGTGGCTGGAGCTTGCTAGTACACCTTCCACACTTTCCTCTGGACATTGGAGACTCCCAATGTGAAAGGCCTCACAGCCAGCGCTCCTCTTCTTCCTGCCCCCAGATTGCCATTGTAGACTCTGAGAAATCAGTACAGTCTGAATTGCTCAGATCTAGGTGACCTTTGAGGTCCTTTCTGGATAGAACAGGAAAATGTGTGATTTGGGGACTGGGCAAATCCAGATGCAAATTTCAGTTCTATCATTTGCAAGCTATATGAACTTCCACGCGAATCTTAACCCCTCTGAGTCATGATGTCTTCATAGGTAAAATAGGTAAAATAATATGAAGCTTCAGTAAAAATTTCACTGGATCTACAAAAGCGCTTCCATGGGACCAGACACATAAACGGTAGCTAACACTGGCCTCGACTCTTACAATATTTTATAGTCTTCATTTTGTTGATTACATCCTATTTGAAATGCAGTAGAGGAGTTAGCCATTTAAAGGAAATTTGTTCTGAATATTTGTCTGATGGGAAGAGTACTTCCCTAAAAAAGAGAACCGTCTCCTCCCATTTTCTGTCCCATTCTTCTCTTATAGATCAAGAAACTTTCCTCTCCTAGTTGATTAGTCTTCAGACAACCCAAGTTTTTCCTACCTGGGTTTCCAGGTTCACCTAAAATGAGGAGTATGCTCATCCAAAGCACCATCTAGTGCTTACCACAGGTTCACAATGCAACGTTTCTTTCATCCTAGATGGCAATGCAGAGAAACAAAGCCCCACTCTGCTGGCCTCCAGAGGTTTCCCCCGCAAGGACTGGGGCTTTTGGGGGACAGCCTGAGGAACACAGTCTGCTCAAGCAGAGGGAGGGGGAGAGGATTTGGCAAGAAGTGGAAAGAGCAAAGGAGGAAGAAAAAACAAACCCAGCTTTAATTAAACACAGTGAATCTAAATCAGAGAGGTTCGCTCAGAGAGCAAGGAAGGGTGAAATGGAATTTTTAGAAGAAAACAACTTTGCCCACCTTCTTAGTCTCATTAACATTGAAATGAACCCCCTGAGGAGAAGGAGCTTGCCACTGCCTGAGAGGAGGGTGGAAACCTCCCTGAGCCTCAAGGGGACTTTATGCCCGTCTGATCTGCCAAGACAGGGTATCCCCTTCTAAGCCTCCCCTGAGGCCTCCTCCTCTGCCTTTGCATCAGGAGGCAGGAGGATTTCTTTTGTAGGTGGCTGAGCAGCAGGGCCTTGTGGGGGAGGTATTGGGGATATGCCTGGGATCCTGTCCTGACCCAGTGAGTTCTCTCAGCTCATCACACCGCCTTCCTTTCCTTCCTCATTCTCTCTCCTTTGCAGAGCATCCAGGCGAATCCCCACCACATGAAAGCAACTGGGATGTGTTGGGCCCAGCTGGGCTCTGGGTTTCTGCTACCGAACTCTCCTCGCACTTGGAAAACTTGATGCTTGCCAAGCTCAGAGACTTAGCTTGGAGTCTTGCTTGCTGTTAATTTGACCTCAGGTCTGATAATTGGATGTCTCCCTTATCTCTGGCAGCTAGCCCCACCCTGAACCCAGTTCTTATATCTGGGCTTCTATGCCAAGGTCTTAAAAAGTGTCCTGGGTCCCTCTCTTTAATTAGTCACTGCCTTCTGGAATTTCTGAACATCAGTCTAGCGGCCAGCTCTTTGTTGGTAAAAATATCCAGCACCAACTTCCTCACATTAATACTTTCTCCCACTTATTTGGAAACTCTTTGCCATCTTACTTTGGCATGATGCCTGACACAAAGTGGGGATTAATAAACATGTGTCGAATAAATGGATGATTGAATGAGTGAACCTGGGGACTTGGGAAAACTTTATATAGGGCCAACCTCATGTATTTGAATGCCATCCTGGGTTCAGTGGCCTGTTAAAAGTCACCAGTTTTAGTGTGGAACCCCTGCTAATAATGGCCAAAACATACTTTCAGCCATCCAGTAAATGACCAATCCCTGTGTTGATACTCAATAAAACTGGTCTGTTGGCCAAAGTCAAGTTTGGCAGCATCTTAGCTGACTCAGGTGGCGCTACGTTTGGAGCAAGAGATCCCTGAAGCAAACAAAGAAGAGGTTCTGTTATGGAAACTGTACCTTCCCTGTGATTTAATATTCAAAAACTTCCATTAACATCCTCATCAAGGTGGCAATGCATTTTTCTCAAATATTTTCCAAATAAATGACCATAAATTTAAACACAAATTAAAGGTCCCTGGGCAATGAAGAAAGTCTATAAAGAAAACCTAAAAGATAGGGGAAGGGCCTCACCCAGTGTAAGCCATAAAAGGTACATGAAGGGAAAATATTCAAGACCACACTTCTGCTCTGTTTGGTTTTGCATACTTAATAAGTATCTGTAAAAGCGTTTATTTGTATTTTATATTCTTATTCAATTTCAACATCCCATTTTGCTAAGTTTATAGTATGAAAATGGAAATGTCTAGGAATGGAGGTAAAGGTCCAATGCTATGATATTTAAATAAATGTATAAGGATAGAAGTAGAAAAATACAAGGATTTTTTAATATGTCTCTTCAGGAAGTCAACCTTAATCTTTCTCCCCTTGAGAATAAGCTGGACATAGCAACTCACTTTCAACAAACAGAATGTGGCAAGAGTGGGTGTGTGACCCCCAGGACTATGTCGTAAAAGACATGGTAGTTTCCTCCTTGCTATCTTGGATCACTTAGTCTTGGGAAAGCCAACTGCCATGTTGTCAGGAAATTCCAGCATATTTGTGGAGGGAGTTCATCTGGCAAAGAACCGAAGCCTCCTGCCGACAGTAAGATGAACTGAGGCCTGGTGAGGAACTGAGCTAGCTTGGAAAGGAATCATCCAGGCCCAGTCAAGCCTTCAGATGACTGTAGCCTCAGCCAATGTCTTAACTGGAACCTCAGGAAAAGTCCTGAGTCAGAACCACCCATATAAGCTGTTTCAAAATTCCAGAAACTGTGAGATAATAACCACTAAGTTTTGGGGTGCTGTCTTCCACAGTAGCAGAAAGCCAGTAGAGAAGAAAGGATTGACTTCCATGATCCAAACAAGATGAGAACTGCAGAGCAAGAGTTAATGCCGGGTTTATTCACAATAGCCATCAGCTCTAGCAGCCATCTAATAATGAGAGAAAGGGGGATCCCTGGGTGGCTTAGCGGTTTAGCGCCTGCCTTCAGCCCAGGGCCTGATCCTGCAGGCTCGGGATCGAATCCCATGTTGGGTTCCCTGCATGGAGCCTGCTTCTCCCTCCGCCTGTGTCTCTACCTCTCTCTCTCTCATGAATAAATAAATAAAATCTTTAAAAATAATAATAATAATGAGAGAAAGAAGCTAGGCTTTCCTCACTGGCAAAGTTGGACCTTCCTATCCTAAATCTTGAACGTTGGCAATGGCCAGTCAGCTTTAGGGTTTGAAAGCCAAAGGTGTGGCTGAGATAGCTACACAAATCTCTTTTCCATGGCCCCAGACAAGATTTTAGAGGAGACCTAGCTGGCCAACTATTGGGAACATGCTAGCATTATTACCATCTTAAGTCTCCTCAAAGTAAATGCTCTCTACTTTTGGCAGTTGGGAATGAGATCTGTCATCTCATAGCCCTAACACAGCACATTCCAATGTCATTTCTCTGTCTTCCCCAATTCTTCTATAAAATGTGATACCTATTCAATTGAGTGTAAATTATTCTGTACACCCACTCAGGAAGCTGGCTTCTTCTAAGAATCATTAAAAGGGAAGAAATTCTTCTTCTGTCCTATGAATAATTTCTCTTCATTTTATCTGTGGGGGGGGGGGCTTAGAAGTGAGAGAGGATCTGTGCTTTCTATATATTGGATGCTCTTAATACAGAGTCCAACTGTATTCTCAACTACTCCCTCTTTGCTTTATACTCTCCTGATTCTGGGCACATGAGAAGCCCCACTTCTAAGGCTGTCTGCTAATGATGTGGTATAAGCAGCTTGTATAATTTGGTGTCTCAGCCCCCAGCGGGCAAAAGAATGTCTGTCCTAGTGAAAATTACCTAGTATGGCAAAAGGATTATAAATCGCCATAGGACCAAACTAGATCCACTTTTGTGCTTTTTATATAGTATCAGCAAGATCAACGACATTTGTTCTGCTGCCTGGCAGGTATTAAATTCATCTCATTGTGCTTACTTTGTTTGTCCAATGTGCACGCCTAACAATAACAGAGGAAGGGCTCCTCCAGAGCATCAGAGCAATCCAAGCCTGTATCAGAGTCTATATATATCTCGGTTAGGAGTGCTCAGCACGCTGCCTGTTTATTTCCTACCTAAGTTTTGCCAGCATTGAGATTTGAGCATTGAGGTTTCCTGAAGCCCTATATTTAAGTGTCACGAAATGGGGGCTCTATCTATAGTAGACAATGGAGAGATATAAGAAATGAACATTAAGTATCTACTATGCAATAGTCATTATAGGTCTCATCCTCACTGGGTGAGTGAGTTATTATACTGCCCATTTTATAGATGAGAAAACTGCCCATTTTACAGATGAGCTTCAAAGCAGTCATCTGCAAAAAATATACAAAAAAAGAAGTCATCTGCCTGAGACAACATAACTAGTAAAATGGTGAAACCCAGTCTGAAGCCAAAGCCTATGTGTTTTCACTACACTATGCTACCTCCTTAGATTACAAATAAGACTGTACCAACCAAACCACCAAATAAACCTTGTACCATGAAATGAAAGAAAGAAGAAAAAAAAGGGAATGGGGACCCCTGGGTGGGAGAGAAGGGTAAGCAAGTGTTGTTCAGGGGTGATTTAATTTCCAAATAATCACCAGATTTGGGGCACCAACTGCAGAGATGCTTGGTAGATTTCCTTAGCGGTTTTCTCTATATGTGAGCTAACACACAGTCCCAAAACTAGAAAAAATAAAATAAAATTTTATTGAGGTACCAGTGAGAATCATGGATGGTGAAAGGTTAGTAGCAGAAAGGACCAATTCGGCAGGTAGATGAGACTAGCCACCACCCATCACCTAATCTCCATGTGCTCTCATGTTCTATGCTCACCATGCATGCTGGAATTCTTTTGAAATAATGAAAACTATGTTGCGCTGTACAAAATAGATGGCTGTTGAATGAGTTTAAAAGATGTTTAAATTGTTATGTTAGTATTTTTAAATTAAACATAACTCTTTATGAACATGTTGTTAGGGAAAAAGTTAGAAATCTATACAACACTGCCCTTATATATTGGGACAAATTGGGGAATCTGAAAAAGTCTTGGGATCTATACTTTCCAAAAGTCTTGGGTATATTTTATAGCAAATCCCCACATTGATTGCTAGGGAGATACCAAAAGCAATGAGACATGATGAAAATCTCGACCCCAAGGGATAGTACGCACAAAGACGTGAAAACAATGTGAGAATAGCACAAGACAGCATATGATTAATCACCACAGATGAGGAACAGACAATAAGTTCTGGACATTTGGGGGGGGACGGACCACTCACCAGGGGTTGCAGAGAGCAGAAGGTTTTTATGGAGGAGGTCAATGAGAGTACAATCTTGGAAGAATAATGAATAAACTTGGGCATGGATGGGGTGGGAGAGAGAGAAGAAAAGGAAGCATGCATGTCTAAATTAGATCTTTCTGGTTAAGCTCTCTACCTCTATATATCACAACCTTTCCTATTAAACAAAAGCCATTTTGAGAGCATGCACTTTATAGACCTTAATACAGTGTGGGCACCTAGTAGGTAATCAAAATAATTTTGAATTATAATATTCCAGTCCATGAAACTGTGCTCTACTTTTCAGTAGATACTCCAAGGCCCTCCTCTTATGTTCAAAAGCAGACTGTCGAAGAAATTAAAGCAACTCACATGCCTCTCAAAGATTTTGGTCTGAAAGAAGGAGGTGATTACAGTAATTATGAACAGCTCTCATTTCACAGATCCACAGTCAGGAACCTCACTGGCCTAAAATGTCACCGAAGTAACCTCACCAGGAACTCTGTTTGCCAGACTTTAGATGCCAGGACCCCAGCACAATGGAAGTGACCAGAGCACCTCTGGGTCCTCTGCCCTCTACTGGATAGGAGACTACAACTGAATATAACTGAAGGCAGGAAGAGAAGTCATCCATCTCAGAAGAAAAGCCTGGGAAGGTGTCCAGTGGCTTCTAGGCCAGTCGCTAGCGTGTCTTGGAGCCTCCCGCCAGCCCTAGGTCCTAACAGGCCGCCTTTACCTGTTCTGGCCGGTGAGGCTCGGCTCGAGGACTCAAGGATGGATACAGATTCTCCACCAGGTCTCAATGTCCCAGCTGAGTTCCAGCTAAGAGAAGTTACTGCAATCTGCACCCTAATAGCTCTTAAAAAATAAGTTACACTTTTGACTCAGTGGAGTCAGCCGAATGGCTAGTAGAGAAGAAAAATGCAAAGCAGAAAGAGGAGGAAAAAAAACAAAGCAACATTATCATCCAGCTTTGATCTCAAGACTGTTTCATTACTGCACTCTGGGTTAAAAGGAGGGGGGGGGGGAAGCAACATTTCAGGCAGGAAATGTCTATTATTCAGAAACATAATATAATTATGTGTCTGGATGGCCCAGTTTATCAGACAGCATTTTCTGGGAAGGATGTGGTGGGGTTAGACACATCATCTCCTCTCCTCACCAGTGTCCCACCCCCCAAACTCCCCTCCTCCCCCCTCCACCTTTTTTTTTTCTTTCCCCCTCCAGGACTCTTCCAATTTCCCAGGTTTCGTGACCACTTACATGTCTTTCCTGAGTGTTTTTATATAGCGTAGGAAATTGGGTAATGAAAGCCGAGTCATACATTTCTGCTTTATGTTTCCAAAGAAGCAAGTGTGACTGTCAGGTTTACAAAAGATTGTTTATGTTCACTGGCGTGAAATGGGGAGCGAGCGTTCGGAGCAGAGAGAGAGAAAGGCTGGCCAGGCTGGGATGACAGCAATGCATTCATCCTCCACGCTACAGCAGACAAAGCGCGCTCCCTGCCTGACAGGGACCATAAATCATGGGCAGGAGATGCTGTACCTACAGCTTATACCATTCCAGATGACAAACACACAATAATCCACACAGCACAGCACTTTCTCGCTCCCCCTCTTTCCCCACCCCCTGGCCGCTCTCCTCTTCCTTGCCTTCCTCTCTCGCCTCTCCCCTCCCAACCAACGCCCCCCCCCTCCCTTTTTGTTCCTAGCACCTGCTTGATCCCTTCTCTTCCTTCTGATTTCCAGTCTCCGGCCTCCCCCCAACATGCCATCCATTCTCTCGCCTCTCCACTCCTTTCTCCTTGCTTCTTCTCTACCTCCCGCCTGCACGCTCACTTCCTCTTTGGCAATCTCTTTTCTCTTCCTCTTCTCTCTTCTTGCCTCCGCCTCTTGCATTTTTCCCTCTTTCTTTCTAGTTATTTTCTCTGTTTCCAATTTTTGTCTTGCTCCCTCTCCTCCCTCTCTCCACCTCTTTCCTTTGGCTTGCCCAACCTGCTAAGATAAATTTGACCCCTCCCTTGCAGATCCCCTTTGGCCTGGAAACAGAGAAGGGAGAAGGCAGGTTCCCCAGGAGTGGGAACCTCAGCGCTGTGGCCCCAACAGACCCCCTTACAGAGGACAATGGGGAAACAGAGAGATTCTGGCCTGTGACCAGATGATCCAGGTAGAGATTCTCCTGTTGCAGCCAGGGAAACGTGTGATCTGAGACCCAGGGCAGAAACAGAGCAAATCCTCTCAGCTGGGTAAGAGTCAGCGAATATACAATTCTGAACACACTCAAGCACACGGTTCCATCTTATGAGTTTATTCTTCTTCCTCAAACCAAGGAAAGAAATTCTTTTTTTTTTTTTTTTTTTTTTTTTTCTTTTTACCAAGGAAACTCTTTTCTCACTCAACTGCAGAGGCAATTCCAGAAAGACATTTTCTGCATGAGCATGGGGATGCATGCATATAAGTATATATGGGGCTGTGGGGAATCAAGGGAGAGTCTACGTGAGAGTTCCCTTCCTTTAGTCACACCAGGATTTTTAGAGTTTTGTTAGGAAAGACCAAACCTGAGAGACTTCCCTTACAGACTCTGTTTTGTTTATAAAACAACTCTGGAAGTTGAATCAAAAGGAAGCCAGTGAGAAGCCCATCTCTATGGTGTCCTCCAGCCCCTGAGGAACATGATTCCTTGGCCTGAGTCATGGCCCCCTGGGGAGGTAAGGGGTCAAATGAAGATGAATCACTTTGCTGATTTTAGGTCTTGCTCCTCCAAGGTATTTTCACTCATTAATCCAGTATTATAAAATGCTGAACCATTAATGCTCAGGGAATACTCAATCTACACTCAGATTTTCCCAGTCCTCGTGAACGATGTCTCTTCATTTTTGGAAATGGAATCCAGAACAGGCCACTGGAACTTCAGATTCCTGGGACCCAATGCGATTTGCCCTAAGGGACAGCTGGGTGATTTACAAGGATAGCTTCCAGCCAGCCAGCCCAATGATGGCTCCAGGAAACTAGGGCTCCAGAGAGAGGGCTGCCCACACAGCAAGACAGGCACCCTCACTCTGTTCTCTTTTTGAGGTTTTAATGACCTCCCAGGGCAATACGGAGAGTCCCTTTGACATCGGGTCAACTCAGAGCTGGATGTGAGCTGCCCTGCTGACTTTCAATCATCCCTGACACTGTCTCTCAGGCCCAGAGATCAACATATATGTCCTTCCACCCGACCACTCACCCTTTCCTGACCCCTTCCAAATCAACAGACCACCCTGTGGAGCGGTATTCCAGGAAGAGTAGGGTTCAAAGGCAGTCTTTTCTCCAGAAAGCTCCTGTGGAGTCCACTGCCAAGATGCAACCAAAAAAAAAAAAAAAGAATGGCACCCCGAGAAAAGTGGAGTGACGATGTTCTGGGCTACTTAATGAAGCCTGCTAGAGAAACCCACAATCAGGCAAGGAACACAGAAAGCCATCCCTCTCTGGCTTCCTCCCTCTGCGGTGACTTGCTGGGAAGGGGGAAAGGACTATCTGCTTGGACAACCCTTAAATCGATGCATCCTAATTAACAGAGGATTTAATTCATCAAAGTGACAGCAACTCTATTTATGCCATCTCCTTCAACAGGCCTTAGGGCTGGCCTATGGGGTTTATTATCTTTCCCTCTCCTTCCTTTTCTCTTTCTCTCCTCTTCTCTCTCTCTCCTTTCATTCCCTCCCCCTCTGTCCTTTTCTAATATAGCCCTGGCAAGATTTAAGGAGGAGGATCCTTTCAAGCTGAGAACTGTTCAACCATCTCCCTGAAGTCTTAATAGGTGCCCCCGGCCCTCTAATTCGGCCTGAAAAACCCTGCAGCCAGGATGACAGCAGGCCTCACAGAGGCCAGGCAGAGGACAGGAGAGTGCCCCCCCAGGCCCACCCCACCCGCCAGTCAGCTGGCCCCCGCGGCCCCCAGAGGGCCCCTCATTTTACGGATGAGAAGCCTAATGAGTGGGAGAGAGTGAGTGAAATGCCCAGGATTACACAGCTAATCAGAGGCAGAGCCGGCACCAGACCTCCCAAGAATCAGGGCTCCTTCCAGCTCACCAGCCAGCTGCCACCTCCACACTGTGCTGAGGACAGGCCTGTCCCACAGCCCCTTCCTTGGGGCCGAGCCACCCTCCTCTCTGATGTTGTTTTATGAGGATGAGCTCTGTTAATCTTCATCATTAAAAACAGTTAACACGGACTAGATACTCTGCGTGAAGCGCTGTGCGACAAGTGTCATCTAAGTTAATCTCCTCAATGTTATAAGGTGACTACTAGTCCTTATTCATATTTTAAGATGAAGCAACAGACTCCAAGAGATTAAGTGACTTGCCCAAACGGAAGATGACTAACCGCTAAACCATTCTTTCAGCCACTGGCTGTAACGCCACTTTTAAATTGAAATTACTCCCAAAGGGCATTAAATTAAGCTCTTTACATTTTGGTGGGGATGAATTTGCCTGGAACTTTGTGTGCAGGGACACATGTCCCCAGCCCAGCCACCTGAAGCTATAGGGGAGAGTCAGACCCAACCTCCTCAGGTTGGCCCCAGACCCTGGCTCTGCTCCTCCAGACCGGATCCAGGGGAAAGGGGAGCTTTCCCAGCACGGCCGAGCTGCCACACTGCAGCCCCCACAGTCCACAGAACCTTCTGGAAAAGAGCCGCTCGCTCACTCCCATCACTTTCCTTGCCCCTAGGAGAGAATGCCACGGGGGTCTGGCCCAGTCTTGACAGGCTCCTATTTTATAACCAATTGGACCCATCAGAATGCAAAAAAAAAAAAAAAAAAAAAAAAAAAGTTGGGGGAGAAGAAAAGATAAAGGGATAAAGGGATCCATCCTGCCTACCCCGTGCCCCCCACACCGCCCCCAGCTGGCCACTGGCCCTTCGCGCAGCGTGGGAGCCAAGAGAAGAACTGCCCCTGGGCCAGCGGCGGGGGCGGGGCGGGGCAGAGGGAGGGCGGGGGGGGGGGCAGGGGGAGGCTCCCCGAGGCTCCAGGGGCCCCCCCGCAGCCGCGCTCCTGGAAGTGGGCTCGCGCTTGCTCCCCATCAGTCAGCGCCAGGATGAAAGGGCTATAAAACCAACACAGCGCCCGAGACCGTATGAAAATATATATCCTGATGTGTCAGGAATACCTGGCGCGCCTTTAACCTCAACTTCAGATGAACCAACACGCCTCGGAGCACATTTATATGCAAAGGCGTATAATATGTCCCCTGTATCTAATTATCTGTCAACCTGAGGCAGTTTGTTTTCCAAATCGGCCTCTCGGCTGTGACTTTACGAGGTCATAAAGAAAACGATGCCACTCTGCACTGAAACGCAAGGAGAGCCTGGATCAACAAATTATACTCCTTAATGGTGTCTCCCGGCCTGGAGATGCGGGCCCTGCCGCACCCCTGCCTCCCGCGGAAGGGAAGCGAGGGCACGCGGGGCCTGCGATGAGCCTGCCTGTCCTCCGCGCGCTGTTCCCGCCTTCCCGCTGCCTCCCTCGCCGCCCCTGCGCCCGCGGACCCTGGGGGCCCCGGGAGGAAGCTCGAATCCACCCTCCGCGAGGGAGAAGCTCCTGCCTGCGCCGGGCCCCAGCTCCCGGCCCGCGGCAAGGTTGGCAGGACCGGGTCCTCCCACCGCGCACCTGACAGCAGAAGGGGGGGGGGGGGCGCTCCTCCAAACTTGCAAGCAAGAGGACAAAAGTCCTTCTCCCACAGCAGGGAAGGTAGGTGGCAGCAGCAGGAGGGCTATTGTGCTGAGTCGCCGCTGAGGCCCTGCCTCCTGCCAAGCTCAGCCCTGCAAGCGTGCACAGGCGCGCACACGCACGCACACACCCGGGGAAAGGGCGGAGGGACGGGCCCAGCACAGTCTTCAGCTCCTATTAGTCCTCCTCTGATCTTCAGCAGATTAATTAGGAAGTTTGTCAGGAACCAGCCGTGAACTCCAGCCGCTCCTCTCGGGGAGTGGTCGCGGTGCCAGCGGAATCCAAGCGGCAGGAATTCCTGTACGCGCGCTGCTCCTGTGATTAATGATAGAAAGGAATAAAAAAAAAGAGAGAGAGGTCAACAGCTGAGTGCAAAGCAAGTTGCTAGACAGGGAGTAATTAAGATACTTGGGTAAATATGATTAATAAGCTCAAACTGGCAGGGTGTGCAGTAAACAAGGACTAACCAGATGGTCCCCTCTCTTCTGACAAGGCTGGGCACTTGGAAACAACGGGGGGAAGGGGGAGCGACCAGAGGGAGAGGGGAGGGGAGGGCCACCTGCAAGGCAGGACTGAACCGCCTTTCCTTCACTGACCCCATTCGGAGGGAGAGGCTGGATCCCCAGGGAGGGATTAGGCCCCCGGGAGGTGGCTGTGAGACTCCACGGATCCTCTTATCGCAGGCACCAGACAAATTGCTGGATGTGGAGGGATTGCTATTCAGACATCAAGGCCTCACTCCCGCCCTGCACACTAGTGCTCGTGCTCGCTCACTTGCTTTCGTTTAGCTGCTCACTACAAGACCCCGTGTAACGCACGGGCTGGAGTTACTGTACTCGTTGACTCAGGCCATAACAAAGTACCACACACTGAGCAGCTTGAATGACAGCAGTGTATTGTCTGAAAGTTCTGGAAGTCAGGAGTCCAAGATCAGAGTATCTGCCAGCTTGGTTCATCCTAACACTGGGAGATGGGGATCTGCCCCAAGCCTCTCCCCTAGATTTGCCTGGTTGGCTGGCCATCTGTGGTGCTACTTGACTTGTAGATGTGTTACCCCATCTCTGCTTTCATGATGTTCCCCCTGGGTCTGTGTGTCTTTGTTCAAATGTCCCCTTTTCGTAAGGCTGCCTGTCACACTGGGTTAGGGCAGACCCTAATTACTTTATCTTGACTGATAACAAGGGCAGTGAACCTATTTCCAAATAAGGTCACATTAGGACTTCCAACATGAGAGAGATGAAATTCAAGCCCTCAGAGTTACTTACTGGGTTGAAAGGCAAAACAGGAAACAAATTCGTACTCAGAAGGGACCTGAACCAAGCAAAGGTATGCTTTCACAGCACTGTTTAGAAGGGGGACAGGGCATGGAATCCTATTTCTCATTCTACTAAAAAATATGGCTCCTTCGAGTCTTAACCACTGCCTTGGAAAGAATATCTCTGTGTCACGTCAAGGAGACAGTCTGATGTTTACAGAAATGAAATTGAGAAAGAGCCATGGGCACATGTCCCCAACAATCCAGGTTAGCAGGAAGTATCTTAGGCCTTAAAAGAGAAGACCCGGAAGATTTGCCATTAAATAGCAGAACGGTGCCAAGTCATCACCATCTATAGGCATGGGCAGCTAGGTATGTCCACGCTGAGGACAGGCATTATAGGGGCAGTGAAAAAAAACGTAGGATTAATCCCTAGCCTAAAGGAGCTTAAAAGAGTCCAGAATCCTGTTGTTAGTCACCTAGGACTGTTGTGATAAATGACCACAAAGTTGATGGCTTAAAACAACAGAAACTATTCTCTCAAAGAATGTGAATGTCAAGGTTGGTATCACTGGGCAGAAATCAAGATGTCAAAAGGGCCATGTTCTCCAGAAGTCCAAGGGCAGAATCCATTCCCCTTCCTGTCATGGCTTCTGGGAGTCCTTGGCATTCCTTGGCTTGTGACCACATCACTCCAGTCTTCAGAGACAGTATCTTCTGATCTCTCTCTGCTCCGCTTTCATATCTCCCTCTCCTCTGTGTCTCAGTCTCCTTCTCCTCCCTTTTATAAGGCTATGTGTGATTTTATTTAGAGTCCATGTGGATAATGCAGGACAGTTTCCCCCTCTCGAGATCCTTAACTTAATCACATCTGCAAAGACACCTCCCCCCATTTTGTTTCCACATAAGGTGACCAGCACAGGTTCCATGGATTAGGAAGTAGATCTCTTTTGGAGGCCATTTTTCAGCCAACCTCAGTTCTCATGGGATCTTCTTATCTCAGTCATCTTCTCAGTTGATCTCCATAAAACTAGACAGCCTCGTCTCTGCCCCCCTTTTGCAGACAGGAAAGCCAGGCATCTGTGGCAAAGTATACTCTTTTACACAAAATACAGCAATCAAGATTAGGTGAGGACTCATCAAGTATTTAATCTGTCCTCTGTATCAGCTCCCTGTCTCTTGTATATCACAGATCTATAAAAAGTATATTTTTAAAAGAGGATGTTAAAAATGATGGGGTTGTTGCCAGTTTTTTATTTAACCAAGTGAGAAGATTCAACAAAAATCCTACCATATATTTTCACTCATAAAGGAAGATATCTTAATTCTAATAAACTAAGAAAGATATATCTTAGAACAAAGCATAGTCACCTAGAAAAAACTACGGGCCACCTTACACCCCCAATGCCCCGTACTATTTTTCTTTTCAGTGTGCCCAAGGCCATAACAGTGCATTAAGGACCTACTGATAAAATATATATAATATTTATATATTAAATATATAAATTATATTTATAATTTTTTATAAAAATGTATGTATATATAATTATATTTATATATAAATATGTATAAAATTATATATATATGTATATATATATATATATTACCCTCTGAACCAGGGATCTACTTCCAGGGAATGACCCAGTTGAGCTTCTTCCAAGTGAAAGGCCCACAGTATTAACTTTCCAGGGACCAAAGGAATGGAAACAAGAGGGGTATAATCAGTGGTGCTAAGAGTCTTATTATCACCTTCCTGCCCCATCAGACACATTGTCAAGCCTGTGAGGCAAGTGGGGCATATCAGGCTCCAACAGGATGACAGAGGCTAGCCAATAGGGCACCCAGCCTGCTTGCCAACTTCAGATGATTGCCTCTCAACTGTGGAGCTCAGCCAATAGCCCCCAAATGCTCCCTGCACTGCGGTTGGGGTTTTGTCCTTTGTAAAGATGCACTTAACACAAAAGAGTATGGTGCCTAACCTGGTGAACACTTCCTGGTCCCTTTTCCTCTCTCACCCTGAAAATAAAGTGCAGTAATTATAGACAAAACTGAACAAGATCATGACAGAGTAATAATAATAATAATAATAATAATAATAATAATATTGTAGGAAAGACTTTGTTCTCAGAATCTTACTCAGCCTTCCAGTGTGTCAATCTGCACCCTTCTACTCTTCTGTCATGCAGGGTGAGAAATTCTGACTTGGCTAGGGAACAGATGTGAGAGTACCTGAGCAGACGTCTAAGGTAGCCCCAGGATAGCAGGGTGGATAGGTCCTTCTGGCCGTGGGACTTTAGCACTTTGCAGCATGGTATTTTATTTCCAATAACTCATTTGTGCTCCTCCCAATTTCTCATTTGGAACAATAGAGTCAGGATAAAAGAAACAGGAGCAGATGCTGTCTGGACCAAATCAAGACCAGTGGAACCACACAAAAAAGCAAAATGCAATCTCACAGCCTACCAAAGAGTGGTCACTGTGGGGCTTCTCTTGTCACCTGACTCACAACCCTCTGGGCAAACTTCTTGCTACAAAGAGCCACAAGAGGGGCAGAGCCCACAATAGCCAGGGATGCCAAGATGGTCTGGCTGGTCACTTCATCCCTTGGTGCAAAAAAAAGATCTAAACTCCACCAGCTAGGGATGGCTGGGTAGCTCAGCAGTTGAGCATCTGCCTTTGGCTCAGGGCATGGTCTCGGAGTCCCGGGATTGAGTCCCACATCGGACTCCCTGCATGGAGCCTGCCTCTCCCTCTGCCTGTGTCTCTGCCTCTCTCTGTGTGTCTCTCATGAATAAATAAATAAAATATTTTTTAAATAAAATAAAATCAACTCTACCAGCTACAGGAAAACAGGGAAATTGAGAAACAGGAAAATGAGCACAAGAGAATCAATTCTACAAAGCATGAGCACTGGAAATGTGCCAGACACTGTACTCGGTGTGCAGAATGGGGAGAAGGAAGACACATTTCTTGTCCTCAAGGAGCTCACTCTGGAGAAGGGACACCATGGCAACACACAGTCCTTGTAATATGGGCTGTAGCAAATGGGTAGACAGAGCACAAACACAAATAAAGGGCTCTCTGTCTTAGTTGGGACCCCCAGAAGCAGATCCTGAGGCAAACATTCAAGTACAAAGTCATTATTGGCAGGTGGTGGGAATGCACATGCTTATATGTATGGGGCACACCATTAATGCACAATATACATAGGGGTGGGGGCAGTGGTGAACAGAGATTACAGTGAGAGGGCAAGTGGGGACGTGAGAGAGGAGGGGGAAAGAACCACTGAGGGACGTGTTATCAACCAGTTACTTCCATGGGCAAGTAGAGCTTCATTCTGTGGGAGACTCCCAGGGGCTGTTGTAGAGAAATGCCTCAGAAATGCCCTGCCCAAAGGGTGAGGGAGCTGTGGTGTTTGTTCACCACCTCCCACTGTTTATTGCAAGAGGGCTGCTCTAGGGGCATGACTCCAACATTCCCAGCCTGCCTCACATGAGCAGGGCCGACAAAGCCCCCAGAGAAAGAGTTCCAGGTTCTGGCAATAGGAAGTCAAGCTGGTGTGTCCAAACGTGGTGGGCGCACCTGGGCAACTCAGTGGTTGAGGGTCTCCCTTTGTCTCAGGTCGTGATCTCGGGGTCCTGGAATCAAGTACCACATTGGGCTACCCGCAGGGAACCTGCTTCTCCCTCTGCCTGTGTCTCTGCCTCTCTGTGTGTCTCTCATGAATAAATAAATGAAATGTTTTAAGAAAATAAATAAAATAAAAAATTATTTATTTGGGGTGGGGCACCTGACTGGCTCAGTTGGAAGAGCATGTGACTCTTGATCTCAGGGTCGAGAGTGTGAGCCCCATTTTGGATGCAGAGATTACTTTAAAAAAAAATGATAAATGCCAAGGGGAAATTGGGTGGGGTGCTCATGGCAGCTGCTATAGATGCACGAGTTCTAACCCAGAGTAGAGGAGGAGGTCAGGAAGTGACCAAGCGCAGTTGGCATTTGAGTGGGGCCCTGGAAGATGGGTAGGAGATTGCCACGCAGAGAGGGCAGAGGGGATCAGGGTGGGAGCATATTCTTCCCACTGCGAGGGAAAAGCAGGAATAAAGAAAGAGTCTGCAACTGATCTAAGATCCCAGGTGTTGTGTGGACAGGAGGAGATCCAGAAAAGCAGCTGGAGAGGCCCGTGGGGAGGCAGATGGGGCCAGGCTGTGAAGGACTCATGTTCACGCCCACAAGCTTGGCATTTCCTGCAAACAGGGAACCACCAGGGGCTTTTAAGAGAGTCACACCAATTCAGACAAAAGCTTGATGAACTTTCCGGTCCCGGGTGAGGCCACCTAGGCCACGACTCAACTTCAAGAGGGTGATATCAGGGTCCTATATGTTCTCAGCAGCACCTGGTACTTTGAGGAGAAAACTCAATGTCAACCCAAGGCTGGAGTGCATTGAGCTAGCACGTGTGCTTAGGAGCCTAATGAAACTAGCGCCTCATAAAACAAACAGCTGAGAGAAGCAATTAAATGAGTGGAAATAAAATGGACTCGCCAAAGCCATGGCACGGTTCTGCACACATGGGACCCGACGTTCTTGGGAAACAACAGGCTCCTGTTTCCAGGCAGCCGGGAGCTGGGGCCCAGGGCAAACCTTCTGTGTTCAGGGATTCTGCCCCCTGGGGACTGCCCAGCGGACTGCAGCATCCCTGCTCTGGATTCTGAGGCCACCCTACCTTCACAGGGGGCCCTAGGACCGGAACAGGAGAGTCTCTATCAATCATTGTTTTGGAAAAGCATGTCCTGTAGTTTCACGCATCATCACAACCACTTGAGTAAAGGAAAGAACAAAGAAGCAAAGACTTGCCCCATCCTGAAGTGTGCTCATTCTCATTCATTGCAGCCAAGACATGGGTTCCAGTTACATGTAGCTTAGATTTAATTCGGTTTGTTCCATTACCCAGTCAGCTGGCTAGGGGCTTGGCTCCAGACAACGCCCTGACAACCGCTACCACAAAGGGTTAGGCGATACTACTGAGTTCAAGAGAAAAAATAAGAAATAAGAAAAGGAAGTTGTTAGAGGTTGTTTCTGGTCCTGAGGGCTGGTTCTGGTCCCTACAAAAGGCATTGTGGTCCACAGACTTCTAGAATGATCCCAGTGAGCCCCACCTCCTTGTAGGTGTACCCTTGTAAAGTCTCTTAAGTGCTGCCTGGACCTGGTGACTCACTTTCAGTGAAGAGCATACAGCAAAAGTAATGGCATGTCACCTCAGAGATTAACCTCACAAAGGCTGTGAGTCCTGTCTTGTTCGCTCTCTCATTCTCTCACTCAGATGAAGCAAAATACCATGTCATGAGCTGCCCTCTGGAGAAACTCCCCTAACAAGGGACTGAGGGAAACCCCAGCCAATAGCCAGCGAGGAACTGAGTTCTGCCAACAACTTGATGAGTTTGAAGGTGAATCCACTCCCAAGTTAAGCTTTAAGATGACTGCAGTCCCTGCCAACACCTTGACCACACAGGCTTCTGAGAGAACAAGAGGCAAAAGGCCCAACGAAATGGTGCTTGGAATCCTGACCCACAGAAACTACCAGATAATGAATGCATTTGGCTTCGGTTGCTACGTTTTGGGATAACTTTATTAGACTGTGATACTTCAGCACAACCTCTGGTAAAGCCCTTTCCTGGAAGTTGCTTTCAGGGAGGCAGATGAAGTGGAGGTTGAGAGCATGGGCAACAGGCAGAGAGCCTGGAGCCCCCATTCACAGCTCTCACAGATTCAGTCCCAGGGGAGTGAGGGGGAGTTTAAAAGCTGACTTCTGAAAGACTTCCCCGGGGCCTTGACTTTGTGGATTCACACAGCCATTTTAGTGGAAAAGATAGTGATACAGGCACATTAAGAAAGCTCACGACCAAGAAAAAGTTGAAACTTTTCCTATTATATACGTTGGGCAGGACTAGGCCTTCCCCAGAGACAACCAGGCTTCTGAAGAATGTGAAAGCAGAGACACCGGAAAAACCCTCTACTACACCTCCCAACAGAGTAGTCCCACTCCTTGATTTATTGGCTTATGCTCAAATTCCACAATTAGTCTTTTCTTTGCCTTAAAATTCTTTCTTTTAAAATACACTAAAGTTCAGGGATGCCTGGGTGGCTCAGTTGGCTAAGCATCTGCCTTTGGCTCATGTCCTGATCTCAGGGTCCTGGGATCAAGCCCGGCATCTGCTCCCTGCACAGCAGGGAACCTGCCTCTCCCTCTCTTCTGCTCTCCCCCTGCCATGAGCTGTCTCTGTCTCTGTCTCTGTCTCTCAAGTAAATAAAATCTTAAATAAATAAAAAAACAAACAAATAAAAATATACTAATATCCAGAGTCAGAAAAATGTAAAGCCAAGTGTTAAATCTTTACTTCATTAATTGTGCAATTTTTAGTCAGGCATTTATGTATAAAACTATACATGTAAAAAAAAAAAAACTATACATGTGAAACAAAAATATGAATTGTGAGCTTACTTTTCTATGCCTATATTTCATTTTAAAATAAGATAAATAACACCTGTCTTATACAGATCTTCTTTGACTTACAAGTGAGTTATGCCCCAGTAATCCCATCATAATTTGAAACCATCGGAAGTCAGAAATGCACTTAATACACCAAACCTACTAGACATTAGGGCTTAGCTGAGCTGCCCTTCAACGTGCTCCGAGCACTTCTATTAGCCTACAGTTGGGCAAAATCACCGAACACGAGGCCTATTTCATAACAAAGTGTTGAATATCTTCTGTGACATATCGAATACTGTACCGAAAGAGAGAAACGGAGCGGTTGCCAGGGTATGGGTAGTCCACCCTCGTGATCGCCTGGCTGACCAAGAGCTGTGGCTCCCCGCTGCCACCCAGCATCACCAGAGAGGCTCGTCCTGCCTACGGCTATCCTGGGAAAGGACCAGAACTCAAAACTCCATGTATGGTTTCTACTGAATGTGTGTGGCTTTCACACCATCCTCAAGTTGAAAAATCATAAGCCAAACCCTGGTAAGTCGGGGCCCACCTGTACAACTTGTGGAGTTGTCAAGATGATTCAGTGAGTCATATGGATGGCAGTGTCTCTTAAACCATAAATGCTCTATGGGTCTCCCAAATAGGACACACTCTAAATGGTCATTAGACTGTGATACTTCAGCACAGCGGGCTCTGGTAAAGCCCTTTCCTGGAAGTTGCTTTCAGGGAGGCAGATGAAGTGGAGGTTGGGAGCATGGAGAACCGCAGAGAGCCTGGAGTGCCCCCATTCACAGCTCTCACAGATTCAGTTCCAGGGGAGTGAGGGGGAGTTTGACAGCTGACTTCGGAAAGACTTCCCTGGGGCTTTGACTTTGTGGGTTCACAGCAGCCCAGGGCCCCCAGTGTTTTTCCTTTTTGCCATCATTTATTGAGCACCAACAATCTGGCAGGCGCTGTCCTCCCCTCCAGCCGCACCGATTTGACCTTCCCCACAGCCTATGGGATTGTGACTATAGTACTTCCCCTTTCACAAACGTAGAAACCAAGGCTCAGAGACCTTAAGCAACTTGCCAGGGTCACACAGCAAAAAGTGACGGAGCAGGAATCCCACCTGCAGGGTGTTCTGCAAGATGAGCCTTCTTGTGCTCCGCCCTGCATCTTGGAGGGCAGCGATTTCTCTCCCTTCTCCTTCTTTGTTTCCCTCTTTCTATAAAACATACTATGACACTTCACACAAAGAGCCACATACACAAATCAATTGCAATCAGCTGTATTTCTCTCCTGATGTTAAAAGACTCGTAAAGGAAAACGCACTTGTTTCAAACACCCTTTTCTGACATTAAATCAACTCTCCACTGTTGGTGGAATTTCTGCACAAATTGAGCTGGGCCCTGACGAGACCCAGGTTTACCAACATAAATCCCAGGTTTGCAGAGGCCGTCTAGATGTATTAACAGAAAGAGCTGATCCAGTGGTTGAGTTTTCTGGGGTGGGGAGGGATGGTTGGTTGAACTTCCTTAACTTCTAGTGCAGGTCAGAAGGACATTTGGCCACTCACTTTCTAATGTGTGGTGTGGCTTTCAAACAGGGGCAGTTCCCACCCCATCACACCTCATCCTAGTACCCCAAACCAATCTCAATCAGAATTACTGTCTTCTGTGGAACTATCCAGGATTCTTAATAAAAAATTGCATAGGAATAATGGCTTGTCTAGAATACTCACCAAATCTGTTGGACTCCAACAACTTGGCTTCTTTGATATCTGTTAGGCATGCCACAGCCTACAAGAACTCCAGGCTACTCCAGGGAATTATGAGCTCCAGGGCTTCTGTCTAACTCTGTTACTGTTACTCTGAACATACCATCTAATGTTTCATTGTCTCAGTTTCTCTGGTTTGTATCAGCCTCAGTTTCCTCATTTATACAATTGAAATACTAACACCTTCTCTATTTTATAGGATAGAAATAAGTAGACTTGAAGGGGGCTCCAGAAACGTCTACCCTTTCCTGTTAACTACGTCATGATTCTGCTCACCAGTTACAATGTGTGGGGTTCTTCTCTGCCACCAAGCAGTTCTGTGACACCCATTGGGTGTCCTACAATTCGACTCAATTTGGACACTGTCTACCTGGACATAGTGTCAGGTCCCCCAGATTAAGGATTTAGTCCAAAAGACTGCCTCCCCTCCACACTTCTGATGTCAGTCACCATTCCAGGTTGTCAGCTATGCTTCTGATCTATTGGCTATAGATTCAAGGTTCCAATGTTCTCCTCCTTGGGTTCGATTAATTGGCTAGAGTGGCTCACAGAACTCAGAGAAACATTTTAGATACTAGATCACCGGTATATTATAAAAGAGTATAACTCAAGAACCACCAGGTGGAAGAGAAGCATAGGATAGGGTGAGCTATGGGGAAAGGGTTCAGAGCTTCATGCCCTCTCTGGCTGTGTGCTCTCCCGGCACCTCTACATGTTTACCAACCTGGAAACCCTCTGAACCCTGTTCTTTGGGTTTGTATGAAGCTTCATTACATAGGCGTAATTGATTAAGTCATTGGCTATTGATGATGGAACTCAATCTCTAGCTCTTCTCCCCTCCAAGGAGGTCAAGGACATTCTAACCCTCTAATCACCTGGTTGGCTATTCTGACACCCCCCATCTTTCGGTGCAGTGCAACTGTCACCTTAGCTGCACAACAAAAGACAAATTCTAATGGCTTGGGGAGCTCTGTGCCAAAAACAGGATGAAGAACAAATAAGTATTTCTTACTATACATCACAATATCACACTGTCTCTGTAAAGTCATGAAAATTTCCCTTTTGCCCTTTTGCTCCTCCTAACCACCCTTTCTATCACCAAGCCAGAGGCAGGGAAGCACAATCAGATTTGCACTTAGAACACATGCTGCCACCTAATTTTATTTCCACATGAACGTAAACAAGGTGATGGTAGATATAATGCAATCAAAAGGAAGACGCCCGATGTGGTTTACATTTTGTTATATACAGCAGTTTTATGTTTTATTTTAAAATGAAGATGGATGATGTCAGCAGAAGAAGAAAGCTGTTAGGGAATTCAAAAATTGGCCTATATTCAAGTTTATTTATTTTAACACCTCAACTTTGCAAAGAGAAGCAGCCATCATCCAGTAGGCTTCTCCTGGTTTGCTGTCAAGCTGTGCAGGGCATTTTGATGCCAGTCTGGAGGTAGGTATGTATAAAGTCAGTAATGGGCACAGCATGCTGGACATAGTCACCAAGGACATGGTTTGGACTTCAGGGCTTTGGGAAGGCTTTGCCCCCAAGAAGTCTGAGAAGCTTTCAAGGTAAGTGGGATTACCAGGCAGAGAACATGGGAGCAGACATTTAAAGAAGAATTGGCTGGAACAGAGGAAAAGTGCCTGGAGTATTGGGAGCTATAACAGGGACCCCGACTCTGTCTCACGAAGGCTCCCAAATGTTCTCACCAGTGCAGCAAGTGCCATGGTCAGAGCTTCATTTACAATGTGAGCTCAGGCAGTGATGTGGAACCTGGTTCTGGGCGGTTCTGCAGCCCTTGCTGGTAGTCCAGGAGAGGATCATGGGGGAAGAGCTCTTCTGAGGTCAAGTGCAAATGGGAGAATTGGCCAGATTCCAGAGAATCTTCAAGGTAGAACCTTTGCTAATCACAAGCTAGACATTACACCTTAATTGCCAGTGTCCCTAAGAACTAAATATTGACTGAGCTTGCATCTCCGTTGCCTCAAAAATGCAAGATTTGTAAAATTCAATGACACACATGATTATTCAACATATATTATCTGCTGACTGCTCCGATGGAGACAGAGGAATTTACTTGAAGCAAACAGGAGTAGAATCAACAATGAACATGTAAATAGATCCCTTTTTAATGCATTTACTGATCCTCCCATACTTCTAACTTTATCTCTTTCATCCAGATTGGCCCTTATCTCTGAAAGTTCCCCGACACACCACAGAAATGGCTCTGAAAGTTTTAAAACACACTCAGTCAACCAGTCGTTTTGTCCACATAAAGCAAACTGAGAGACTGGACCGATTGGGATTAAATGATTTTCTTTTTAAATCTTTTTTGCTGTTTGTCATGGCTGTGGGTAGATAGATAATAAAATTATTGCTTTCATCATACAAGGAATTAGAGCAAAGGGCTGGTACCGTCTTGAAAAAGGCTGCACTAATGATCATACAGGAGGACCGCAGGCTCCCCAGGGAAGCACCGAGGCACTCAGCACCGGGTGGGAGGCAGGCAGGCCAAGATTGAGGGCAAAATTGCAACCCATTGGCACAGCACATATTTTTCCAATATAAAAGCAAATGGAGAATCCGTAAATAAATTGACTATATAAAAGTGTCCCTTTATATTACTGCCTCACCTTTCCAAGGGGAAAACAAAAAAAAGAGAGAGAGAGAGAGAGAGAAAGGTTTCCTTTCACGTCCCTTGTATAAAAATATCATTTCTTCTGGGTAATTTTATAGTACCAACAGCAGTCCATATCTATTTAAAATACATATGCAGCCCTGCACCCAGACCCCCTCGCGCAAATGATCCAGTAACTAGCGTCGGCCCCACTGCAGAAGCAGCTGCCACATAATTACAACTTCTCATCACACATGTGGGGAAACAAGTTGTGGCGTTTGGGAAAGGTCTGCAAAAATAGGTGTCAGACCTTAACTAATAGTGATTGTCCTTCCATTCTACTGTAATTTACATTTAATTCACACATTTCATTTCCATTTAAAATATGATTACAGTGTTTTGAAGCACATCTCACCTGTCCCCTCGAATTACAGGGAAATGAAAATAACAGGGAGCAGCAGGCACCAGGAAGGCTGCCGGAGCCCTGGGCTACAGGGTCGCCAGCTTGCACGCCTCTGCAGGGTCAGGGGGGAGACTGCAGAGAAACGGGGGCGGGGGGGGGGGGTTGCTGGGGAGGCCGAATGGGCAGAAAGGGTAAGAGGGTGGGAGAAGTAGGGGACAGGGGACAGGCAGTGGAGAGGGAAGGGACCCATAATGGGGAGGGGGGTGGAGAGCCCATCTTGTGAGGGCAACAGCACGCTTGTTTTATAAATTCATTATTTTCTGGCAAAGTGCCCACCTTTTATTTCATTCATTTCAGGTTCATGACCTAATCCTAAATACATGCAGCAGGAAGCAGGTGCCTGTTAACTCTGAGGTCTGGTTTTCTCTATTCTGAAGGCAACAGAAAAGGATAGGAGAGGGGAAGGCAAAGGCTTCAACATGTAGATTCAGAGAGGCCAGACGGCCTACTGGATACTAGACACTCTTCAGAACACACTGCCTCCCCACCTCCATTCTGAGACCAGGGTCTCTGCAGCTGCTGGCAGCAGGTGAAAATATTTCCATGGGTTCCAGGTCAGAGGAGTAATTTCTATAACAAGATTGTTTAGGAATTCAGCAACCAAGCTCCTCCAGGTGTGGAAAAAAAAATTAAAAACTTGCCTTATAATTAATTCCAGCCAATGGCACCTGGATTTAAAGATTTTATTTATTTTTTTTATGATAGACAGAGAGAGAGAGAGAGAGAGAGAAGCAGAGACACAGGCAGAGGGAGAAGCAGGCTCCATCCCGGGAGCCCGACGTGGGACTCGATCCCGGGTCTCCAGGATCGCGCCCTGGACCAAAGGCAGGCGCTAAACCACTGCGCCACCCAGGGATCCCTGGCACCTGGATTTACAGCAAGATTTTGGTGCCTGCTCAGAGGCAGAAGGGAAGAACCCTTGCTTATTTGTGACAATCCCTAGATGGTGCCTTAAAAATTTAGGAAAGGCAACACACATATCAATAGAGTCAAAAAAAACATTTATAAAGCACCTACTATACAGTAAGTACTGAGCTAGGCAACAATAATTTTAAACCTTCACTCTCTTCAAACTTCCCATGTTCCATACCTCCTCCTTTATTTACCACCTAATTCCTAGGAAAGAAAAACCTAGGCACCAACAGAGAGGAACTCCCAGTCTTTGTATTACTAGGCATAAAACCTACATATGCCCCCATCCTCTTGTCCTCCCCTTCTGATGCAACAGAATAGCCAGTCCTTGTAACTGGGCTTTGCATATCCTACTCTCCTACCTTGCCTTTTTTTTTTTTTTTTTCACATTCATTCTGTTTACCTCTACATTTCTTGTATATTTAACCTCTCTTGAATTGGATCATTCCCAGTGGCTTGAAAACATGTCTCAGTCTTTCAGATTAAAAAAAGAAATGCCTTCCACTTCTCGTCTCTATCCAGCTTTGAGCCAATCACTCTCCTGCCATTCAAAGCAAACTTCTCAAAAGCATTATCTCTACTGTGGTAGAGATGGCTTGTTGCCCTACAAGTGTCAAACCTGTCTTCTAATTATGGAGCATGGTGGCTGCCCAGGCTATATTTCCAGTCTTCCTTGCATCTAGGTATGGCCATGTTATTAAGTCTACCAATGTAATAGAAGCAGAAGTTGGATGTACCTTCTAGGCAAAGGCTGTAGGAGGTAGGCTTCCCCATGCTGCTTCCCCTTATGGCCAGTTAGATACAGACAACTGTAATGGTGAGGTCCCACTAGGAGATGACACTACCAAAAAAGAATGTGGCTGGATCCTTGAATCCTTTCTTGAGAGAAAGTTGCCCAATAACCAGGAACATCCAGAAACACAACTATGGCAAGAACGATAGATTAACTTCTATTTAGTGAAGGTGTTGAAGTTTTGGATTTTATTTGTTGCAACAGCTAGTAATACTTTAGCCAATAAACTAACCTACTCCTCATTCCCTCAGTCTACCAGTCTAGTTTCCAATCCATTCCTTGGAAACAAATCTCTATGAATCTACCAGTGGTTTCCAGGTTACTGGATTCAAGGCTACTTTTTCATCTAAATTTTATCTGACACCCTCAAAGTATTCCACATAGTTGTATACTCTTCTCTTCTTAAATGTCTTTCCTGGGGCACCTGGGTGGCTCAGTCAGTTACATATTCGACTCTTGATTTCAGCTCAGGTAATGAATCAGGGTCATGAGATCAAGCACCATGATGGGCTCTGTGCTGGGTGTGTAGTCTACTTAAGATTCTCTCTCTCCCTTTCCCTTTGCCCCTCCTCCATGCTCTTTCTCTCTCTCTAAAACAACAAAACAAAGTGCTTTCCTTTCTTGGTTTCCATAATACAAAACTCTTCCACATTTCTGCCTTTCTGTCTGGCTGCTCCTCAGCCTCCTTCATAGGCTCAGATTCTACTATGTTGTCTCAGAACTCTAAAAAAACCTGCCTTCTGCTTCTAACCATGTTGAGTTTACTAGAGCCCACCTGCAATAAACAACTAGAAAATTGGAAACACTGAATTTAGAACTAATGTCAGACATCTGAAAGTAGACAGCATAGAATCACAATCTCTGAGATAAGAGAAACAAACAAGGTAAGCCTATAATCATCCCAACTTTTGAAAGAAAGTAACTTCTGAATTCCATTAAAGGGAAGAAAAATAATAGCAGAAAACTGGATTCGCTGAGTTGATGAGATAGAAATCAAAGTTGAAGAAGCAAACATGACTTGAATTCACAGGACAAACTATCAGAGAAGAGGGAGATACACATGGAAAGAGATCCCCTTGAGTTTTTGGCTGGATACTAAGGTGAGGCTCTAAGCTAAACAATCCCCAGAGCTCAAAAAAGGCTGAGCTATGCTCAAATTCTAATCAACCAGACTGGTAAGACCTTGTTGAATACTCAGACACCCAGCAGAGATTCCAAGAAGGTCACACCATATAAACACAAATATACTAGCCCTATATTTAAGGCTACTCTATACCTAATCTAACAAAGCTTAAAAATAAATTTTAATGGAATGAGCTGATTTATAAGAAATTTAACTGCAAGCCAAAACTTTTCAAATGATAACAACAAAATCCAGAAACTTGACATTATATCCTAAATACCCAGCATCCAATCAAGAATTATATATGAGAATAATATTTAGGAGAAAAATAAGAACATTAAAAAATCTAGAAAAAAACAGAGATGGTAAAACAAGCTGACAAAGATTTTTAAATAGCTATATAACTATGTACAACATTTTAAAGAAATATATAAACTCAAGGAGGACAAAAGGAAATGTTTTAAAAGAATGAAATGTAACTCACATAATTGAAAAATATGTTACTCTAAATAAAAATATTGCACTGGCAATTACACAGTAGATTAGATACCACAGAATAAAAGATCAGTGAACTTTAAAAATAGCAATAGAAACTATCCAAACTAAAGGGTAGAGAAAATAAAAATAAAGGCTGGAAAGAAATGAACAGAGCTTCAATGATCTAATGAATAATACTAAGCAGTCACTAGATAATTAGAGTCCTAGAATAACGTGGAGAGTAGAAGAAACAAAGAAATATGGTCAATTTTTTTCCAAGTTTAATAAAAACTATGAACCCACAAATCCAAAAAGCTTAATGAATCCAGAGCAGGATAAATACAAAGAAAACAACATAAAATGTAACACAATCTAATTAATAAAAACTAGAGACAAAGAAATGGGGGTAATATGAAAGACACAAGTAACAAATATGAACTGTAGAAAAATAGGACATCACTACAAATCCTACAGACATTAAAAGGACGGGAAAATATTCTGAATGACTTTATGTCAGTGATTTGGCAGCCCAGATGAAATGTTCATATTCAAACAAATTGTTCAAAATGTTTCAAATTATTAACTAATAATATATTAATTTAATAAAGTCACAGGAAACAAAGTCAACATACAAAAATGCCAATTGTACATTTTATGGTAACAAGGACACATGAAATTGAAATTTTAAAACACCAGTCACATAAGCATAAAAATATGAGATATGTAGGGATAAATTTAGCAAAGTTTGTGTGGTCCTATATGCTGAAAATTATAAAACATGACTGAAGTAAAGGAGACCTATATCAGTGTAAAAACATATGATGTTTATTCATTGAATGATTCAGTGTTGTGAAGATTTGAATTTCCTCCCTAATTTATCTACAAAAGTGGGTTGGGGGATGGATGAAATAGGTGAAGAGAATTAAGAGTACACTTCTTATGATGAGCACTGAGTAATATACAAAATTATTAAATCACTACAGTTTACTCCTGCAACTATTAGAACACTGCGTGTTAATTATACTTGAATTTAAAAAAATCGGGATCCCTGGGTGGCGCAGCGGTTTGGCGCCTGCCTTTGGCCCAGGGCGCGATCCTGGAGACCCGGGATCGAATCCCACATCGGGCTCCCGGTGCATGGAGCCTGCTTCTCCCTCTGCCTGTGTCTCTGCCTCTCTCTCTCTCTCTCTATGTGACTATCATAAATAAATAAAATTTAAAAAAAAAATAAAAAAATAAATAAATAAATAAAAAAATAAGTGAAAAGGAAAGATGATTATGGTGGTAAGTGTTGTGTAATGTGTGCTTTACAATTTTTTTAATTTAAAAATTAGAAAATTTAAAAAATAATAAAAATTTTTAGATGTCAAAAAATGTATGAAAATTCAAAGGACCTGGAATAACTGAAACAGTTTTTCAAAAAATAAAATATTTAGAAGACTTAATGCTATCTGATTTCTAAATTTATAAAACTGCAGTAATCTAAACAGTGTGATCTATGATATTGATATACATGTAGATCAATGGTAAAGAATAGAGAATACAGAAATAGATCCATCCATATATGCTCAATTAATTTTTGACACAGATAGAAATATGATCTAGGTGGAAAGGATAGTTTTCTCAACAGTGGTGCTAGAACAACTAAATATCCTTTTTTTTTTTTAGTGAACGTCAACCATGACCTCACGCCACTCTCAAACCTTAACCCAACATGTATCATAAACCTAAATGTAAAAGCTAAAACTACAAAGCTTCTAGGAAAATATTTTAATTGAATTTCATTACTTCACAAATTTCTGTCCTTAAATGAACTCTGTTTAAAAAATAAAAATGGGGGGGGGAGGGTGCCTGGGTGGCTCAGTCAGTTGAGTATCCACCTTCGGCTCAGGTCATGAGAGCCCCATCTTGGGCTCCCTGCTCAGCAGGAGAGTCTGCTTCTCCCTATCCTTCTGTCTGCTGCTTCCCTTGCTTGTGCACATTCTCTCTCTCTCTCTCTCTCTCTCTCAAGTAAATAAATAAATAATCTTTAAGAAAATAAAAATGAAAAGATACTAGCCACAGATTGGAAGAAAACCATAGATGCACGTGACAGGATTCTTGGGTAAAATACATATAGAACTTTTATGACTCAATAATTAAAAAGACAGAAAAGTCAATGAAATAATGGACTGAATGGTTGAGCAGACACTTCACATCTTTAGTCATCAGAGCAATACAAAGTAAAACTGCTAACACATACCACGTCACACCAAGAGAAAGGCTAAAATTCAGAAGATAGACAGTGTCAAGAATTGGCAAGGACATGTGGCAACTGAAAATCTCTTACATTGCCGATGGAGGTAAAAAATTATGTAACTACTCTGGAAAATTTTTGACAGTTTCTTGTAAAGTTCACATTTACCCTAGCACCCAGAAATCTCAGTCCTAGGTATGTATCCAAGATAAATGAAGACATATGTTCACATGAAGACTTGTACATGAAAATTAATAGCAGCTTTCTACATAATGGCAAATCCTGGAAAAAATGCAAATGTCCAACAACAGGTAAGTGTTGATCCATACAATGGAATCAACCTTACCTATGATGAATCCATACAATGGAATACTTGCAATAAAAAGAATGAACTTCTGATACTGGCAATACTGTGGATGAATCTAAAAAACATTTTGATAAGTGAACAAAGCCATATACAAAAGAACACACTGCATGATTTCATTTACATGAATTCTAGAAAAAGCAAACCTGGTGCTTAGTAACAGAAAATATATAGACCAGTAGTTACCTGGGGCTAGTATGGGGGAAGCGCATCAGTGATTCCAAATGGTGCACAAGAGAAATTGGTGGAGTAGGGGGTGATAGAAATACTCTATACCTTGACTGTGGTAGAGGTTTCATGGGAATATACACTTCGACTTAGAGTGGGTGCAAATAAATAAGTAAATAAGACACAAAATCTTATTGTATGTAAATTATAATGTACCTTAATAAGGCATATAATCAAATTATATTGATTTTTAAGGAAAAATAAACAAATTTTTAAAATCAAAAAAATTTTTAAGTTTTAAGGTTTTCTTAACATTTCCAGAATAAAGACCAAATCCTGAACACACTCCATGAGATGCTGAGTGATCTATCCTCTAGCTCCTTCTGCACTCCACTTCACCTCCCACCACCCACACCCCTCTGTACCTCCATTGTGCTGGCTTTTTTTCCCTTCTGGAAAAGTCAAGATCTCTCCAAATCCTAGACCTTAACTTTTTTAACCTAGATTAATCATTATCCTTGATTCATGGTACACTTTTATCATAGGATATGCATGGCCTGCCTTAATTTCATTGACTTACAGCTTTCTTCTCACTTCACTGTTTCTTTCTAAGTAATCTCACCAACTTCCACAACTTTAATCACCATCAACATATTCATGACTTCCTTATACACCCCCAGCTAACTCAGATTCCATGGAAGCTATGGAGCCCACTATCCAGCTGCCCATCAGGATGTCTCAAAAACATCCAAATTCAACACAGTCAAAACCAAACTCACTTTCTTCCCAACTGTTCTCAGTAAATAGTCCACCATCTACCTACTTCACAAATAAACAGAAGCATTGTCATTGACTCTTTCCTCTCCCTCATGCCCCATATTCAATTCAAAATTATCAATTTTTACTATTATTTAAATTTATCTACTTCTCTCATTATGTCATCTTAATCCTTGCTACCATCACCTCTCACCTAGAGTGTTAATACAGCCCCCTAACCAGCCTTCCCCATATTCTCTCTGACCACTACTAATAAAATATCCATGATGCAGCCAGAATGAGACTTTTGAAATATAAATATCATGTCATAATACCACCCCACTAAATCCAAGTCATTAACAGGACCTATGAGAGCCTACATGGTCTACCCCCACCTCTTCCCTGAGCCTTACACACACACACACACACACACACACACACACACACACACAGTCACCTCACACACCACCTCTTTCTGCCACCCAGGCATTTGGCTTTTTCTCAGTCTCTGGAAAAACAATCCCTTCCCCAAATGCAAGACTTTTTTTTCTAATCTCAGAGAAGCAGAATTGTATCAGTCATAATCTTTACTTAATGACTCACTGTCATCATTGCTCATACATGGCTTGGCTTATTTACTTACTTATTTCCTTAAGTTGGTAAGTAATGTTTTGCAATATAACAAACACTCATAATCCCACTGACCAAAACAAAAGCAAATGATCAATGGCAAACTATCTGATGACTTCGCATCTCATCAGCCTAGTTACCAACCATCATCCTGAATCTTGTGTTTATCATGCCCATGTCTTGCTGTTTATAGAGTATGTGTATGTGCGTGTATAAAATATAATGTACATTTCTAAAAATAATTTTAGCTGTTTTTGTTTTATAATAATTCATACTGTATTATTTGGGAACTTGTTTTTTATTTAACATTACATCACTAACGTCACGTTACTAAGTTTATCCATATTGTGGCATGTCATAGTAGTTAGTCTGTTTCGACTAGCGTAATATTCTCTTGTATGGACATACTATAGTTTATTTATTCACTCTCCTGTTGATCACCGATCACACTGCTTCCTGGTTTGTTTGTTTTTTGATTATGAACAGTACTGCTATGAACATTCTTGTACATGCCCCTTGGTACATTTCTTGCTGTGTATTCCAGTGTATATGAGTGCTGGGCTTTAGGAAGTTATTGGAAGCTGACTGCCAATGTGTTTGCCCTGGTTTACACTCCTGCCAGAAATGTCTAAAAGATCTTATTGTTCCATATTCTCTGCAACACTTGGTATTGTCAGCTGTTTATCTTTTATTGAAGTATACTTGACTTATAATATTAGAGTAGTTTCTGGAGTACAGTATTATGATTCAATATTTGTATATATGGTGAAATGATCACCACAATAAGTCTAGTTAGCATTTGTCATCCCCACATAGTTATAGAATTTTTGTACATGTGATGAGATCTTTTAAGATCCACTCTCTTAGCAACTTCCAAATATGCAATACAGTATTATTTACTATAAGTCACTGTGCTATATATTACATCCTAGGACTTACTGATTTTCTAGATAGAAGTTTGTGCCTTTTGACTCCTTTCACCAATTTCACTCCCCCAGAACCACCAATTTGTTCTCTGTATCTGTGAGCTTGGTTTGAAAGGGGTTTTTTGTTTTTGTTTTGGCTCTGCATATAAGTTGTCAGCCTTTTAATCTTTGCCAGTCAATGGTGTAAAAGGGTATCTGTAGATCCCTGATCACTAATTATCTGAACTTCTCTATGTGTGTTCATCAGCCAAATAAGTTTTCTTCCCTAAGCAATTCTTTTTTTGTGTCTTTTGCCTATTTTCAGGAGATTGTTTTGTGTCCTTCTAATTGATTTGTAAGAGCCCTTTCATACTCTTCATTCCAGCTTTTTGTGGTTTATGTCTATTATAAATACGTCCTCAGGCCCCAGACCTTTACACATGCTTCCCTGCCCAGCTGGGATGCTCATCCTCCTTTTCCACTTCATCCGGTGAATTCCTATTCATCCTTCAGATCTCACCTCAAGTATCACTTCCTCAGGAAAGTCTTCTCTGATTTCCCTAATTTGATCAAATGCTACTATATTATGCTTTCCTAGGATGAGGTAACACTCCTTAGCCTTTCTACAACTCTAATCTTTACATGATTTTTGTGATTCTTTCAAATACACCCCACAAGGGCAAAGATACATCTATTTTTGTTTGCTTATATTTATTTACTTATTGTGGCTGACACACACACACAAAAGCCCTCAATAAGTACTTTTAGATGAATGAATAAGTGTTACATTTGTATGTGTGTTATCTCACACCTGTTCAAAATGTAGTCCTGGCCATGCCATCTCTTAGAGATCCACTGTCTTAGCAACTTCCAAATATGCAATTCAGTATTATTTACTATAATAATAGTATATATTATATACTCCCTTTCCCCCTCCACTTTTCTTTCACTGTCTTTATCCACACCTCTTCTTGCTTTCTTCTCTCTTCCCTGCTTGCTTATAAGCCTTACCCAGCACACGGAAGGAATTCCAGTATCCACATGCCTGTTTGAAGAGTTTGTCATTCCACAGATGGAAAAAGTAAGATGAAAAGGGACCAGATCTGAAAGACACGAAAGATAACCCAAGAGGGACCACTCTTCCACCCAGTCACAGCTATCTAGGGAGACTAGCCGTGTGGAGGCCGTGCTCGTTAATTCTCTTATTAACTCATAGCAAGAAGGCCACCGCTCAAAAGGTATTTGGCTTTATGTGCAAAATGCCTTCCATTTTATGGAGCCAGAAAGCATTTTGGAGAATGATGGTAGATGGGAAGTGGGCTCTGGGAAGGGGGAGGGGCAGGTGCACTGCGCACCTGTTGCTCAGCTTCATTAGAGGCAGAATTACTCTTGGAAAGGCCAGACCACTCGGGCAGACACCGATCCCGCATCCGTGCGTTCCAGGCCCTCACCAGTCAGGTCCTCCAAACAGGCCTGTTAGAGACCCCACAAGACTTGTCTCCTGACAGCCATCCCTCCTTTGCTGCAAACACAGATACCTCCAAGCTGGCCTCCCTGCAGGCAGTATTTCTCAGGTTCCGTTTCATTTCTGTCAAAGAAAGCAAAATGGTCGAGAAGATCTCCTTCACCCCCTTTTCTGCCCCTGCATCATCCCTCTGAAGGCCGGGCCCTGGCCTGGGAGCTGCGCCCCCCCCCCCCGCCCCCCGCCCCCGGGCCGCCAGAGGCTCACCCCCCAGCCCAAAACGAGGAGCGCGACTCTCAGCTCAGCGTTGCCGTTTCCCCTTCACTGGGTCGGTAAACATTCTGGCCATTTTGAAGTATTATTTCCCCCTTTAGGACAATGTACTTGGGTTTGGGTTCTTTTCACTTTGTTTATGCAGTAATGTTTACGGCAAGAGGGATGCACCTGTTCCACAGGCCCATTAGACTCCGAATTGCTCGTCCCCGAGCAGAGGCATGGAGGAAAGCGGCCTTGGCACGCGCGGCGGGCTGCGGGGGGACACGGGTGGCGTCGCCCAGGCCGATGGAACCTTGAGGCCAGAGCCAAGTGGCCCGGGCGGGGAGAGCCTGAGGCTCAGGGAGCGGGAGCCAAGGGACGTGCCCAAGGTCACGCCGCCAGTTGGCGGCCAAGGCGGAGTCGGAGCACGGAAGGCGGCCTGTCTGGCTCCGAGCCCGCCCTCTCCCCTCGCTGCTGTCTCGCCGCCTCGGAGCTGCCGGAGCAGGGGGAGGCGGGAGGCGGGAGGCGGGAGGCGGGAGGGCGGCCTTCGCAGCCAAGCAGGGGTCGGCGCCCCCACCGCCCGCCCCCCCCCCCCCCCCCCCCCCCCCGGCTCTGATCTAGTCTCTGGGAGGATGAGACCCGCAGAGGGAGCACTCGGGGAGCGCTGAGGGTGGACTGCGGGTCAGGGTGTGAAAGGGAGACGGGAATGCCTGGGCCCTCCTCCTCGTCCTGGGAGCCTCCTCCGGCGAGAAGACCCTTTGGTCGCTGTCACTCCTGCTCGCATGTTTCCCTCCTGCTGAAGAGGCCAAAGGCATCCTGATGCTGGGGGCGAGAAGGGGGGAATCCGGTGCCCCACTCGGGCCTCCTGCATCCAAGATGCCCACGTCGGGGAGGGGAGGAGCCCCGCGGAGAGGCTCCCGAGCCTTTTGTTTGCAGTGTCAGAGCCACAGCCCCGACACAGAAGCTGCTCCTGGGCCCCGGTGACTTACTTTGTCATCTGCCGCCTCTTGTGCAGGTGTGCGTATTTTAGCTGGAGGAGCCCAGGCATGGAAATCGCTCTCTCTGTGCCCATATATTATCAGTATTTTTTAACATGTCGCTTTCCAAGCAGGTAATGCATTTGCAGAGACAGTGATCTTTCATCGGGAGATTACGATGATTTGTGTTCTCTGTCTAAATTCCAGCATAAATTTCAGAGCCAGCGAGGCATTGGCTTGTGGCAAGAGCTGCGTTCTGAGATGTGGCAGGCTATCTGTGCAAACCTCAGCCTCGCAGCCATTTGTCCTGATTAGGGAAAGGCTTTCAAATTCCGCCTTGTCCCTCACCTTCTTTATTTTTTCCAGATCGTTCTGCCGGCAGGTCACCTCTGCAGCTGGTTGTAAGACTCAAGTTGTATTTGCTGGGCTGGTCCCAAGCAAAGTATTTAAGAAATGCAACTCTAGAACTCCTGCTTCTGCTGAAATTAGCAGTGTGGCTTGAGTCAGGTCACATAAGCCTCCGGGCTTCAGTGTCCTCATCAATAAATTGGAATTTGTGATCCCAAATCCACAGGGTTAAAAGGAGGATTAAAGAAAGGAGCATAAAGGAGAATCCCTCCTCCTCGGGAGGTACTCAGAAAACCACCGGCAACACCCATGCAATCATCGTCCACCTAGCCCTCGGATTCCGTGCACACCTTAGGCCAATACTGCGCCCACACCCTGGGTGGATGGTCCCTTCAGTCAGCTCCGGTTCTCTCAGTGGGCGATCTGAGATTCCCCCAGAGTGTCTCTGTAAGATGCCTATTAAATCATCTTGCTGTGTCCATTACTTTGCTCCAGCTGCCATAACAACATACCACAGACTGAGTGGTTTAAACAACCGAAATCTATTCCCTCCTGGTTCTGGAGGGCTGGAAGGTATCAGAAGGTCAGATTTCTTCTGAGGGCTCTCTCCTGGGCTTGTAGGTGGCCGCCTTCTCCCCGTGTCCTCACCTGGCCTTCCCTCTGTGTGTGTGTCTCTTTGGTAAGGACACCAGTCATACAGGATTGGGACCCACCCCAACAATCATTTTCATGACCTCTTTGAAGACCCTATCTTCAAATATAGTCACATTCTAAGGTGTGGTTGGGGGGATCGTTTAGGATTTCCACGTATGGATTTGGGAGCCATACAATTCCACCCCTCACACCATGTGGTTAAAAGCACAAATACATGTTGCACAACTTTGAGGATGTCTCAAAGTCAGGCTGAGCATGATGGGGAACCCCGTCTCCAAAAGTAGCAGTGCCTTCCTTCTGTGTCGTGATGATGCTTCGTTTGCAAAGTCCTGTCACTCCGTGCTGCCCCTGGACTGGCCAGTGGAAAAACTGCGAGAGAAGGGTGAAGGGAGTTATTCTGGGTCCCGCAGGCAGCAGTGAGCACAGGATCAGGTCTGGCCCCATGTGTGTGGCTCCTGCCTTTCTCAGCACGTGAGTGCCCCTCACCCAGGAGAGGTTTCCAGCACCCAGGAGCACATGCCCAGAGGGCAGATGGTCCCCATGCTAGACGTGGAAGTGCCCAGGACAAACCTGCTGCCTGTGCCATGTGGCTGGCCTGCCCACCTGCCATCTCCCTGTCCTGCCCCACCATGTCTAGAGCCGTACAGTCCAAGCAGTGACTACCATCCAGCAGCTCACTCATGGAAGGTGATTGTGCGAACCACCAAACCCGCCCTGCTGCTAAGCCTAAACAAACCACTTCCCTGGATCTTGGGGGGTTGTTTTGCTTTATTTTGTTTTGTTAAAAGGAGAGCCTTTGTACCCAGCCACTGCTGAGTCTGCAATGGGCCACGAGGTACACGAGAATAGTTATGTGGCCTGGGCAAACGCAGGGGCTCGGCTGTGGCAGCAACAGGCTCCAGAAGCAGGGCTGTGAAAATTCTTGACAAAGCTGTAGGGGAGAAAGGTACAGATGAGGCACTGAAGTACTTCCAGCTACTGCACCACTGTGCCCAGAAACAATTCTGGATTCAGGCCACCAGCCCCAAGGACCACAGCCAGCTTTGTTTCTGATCTGATTATATATATATATTCTCCTCAGTGGCAGTATTTACTCTTCTCCAAAGTCCCCAATTCCCCAAAGCTTTTTATTTACCAGTGAGTGAATGTTCTGGGGAGGACAAGTGTTTACTTGCCATGGACTTCTGGTGGGTCAGGTGGAGAGCAGCAGAGGAAGACGGAAAGGACTCAGGTTCAAGACCAGTTCTGCCACCAGCTGGCTCTGAAATTGGCCCAACCTTAATGTCAAGTGTCAGCTTCCTCAGAGAGGTTGAGAAAGCTGCCTGATGGGATTTTGAAGAGCATACCCTTTAGGGTCAGATAGGCCTGTGTCCAAATGACTAAATAGATAAGCAACTTTGACCCCATTGCTTAGCATCTCCAAGTGGATCTCCCCACTGATTAAAAAAAGAAGAAGAAGAAGAGCTAATAATGCCCACCGGTCAGGGATGCTGTGACAAGAAAGGAGGCAGCATTTGTGAAAGGACCTATCACGTCACCAGGGAATCTGTCCTCTTCCCTGCTTGGAGGAGCCTTACTGGGCAGGAGGGAGGGTTGGTAATGGCTGGAAGCCAACCAACAGGACTCACATGCCTCTGGTGCCACCATGGCCACCATCCATCCGACTCCCTCTCCCTGTGACAAAGCCCCAATCTCCTCACTTTTTCTTCTTGCTGCCCCCACCAGAGCCCGGCTGTGTCCAAAGACAACTATTCAAAGCCCTGTAACCACCAGGCAGCCAGATTATGGGAAGCAAAGCGGCAGGCCCTCTGGCTGTGGCAGGGCAGGATCGTGCTCCGTGCAGGGACGCCTTGGCCCAATAGCAACAGCATCCCTTCCACAGCTGCTTGGCCTCCCGTCCCAGCCCTGCTCAGCCTTCCAGTCGTGGAAGCAGGCCTGGGTTCTCCAAAGTGGTTTTGTCTTCTGAATGCTCTCTCAGGGCACATCCACAGGGCTGGAGGAAGGCCCAAAAGGCCGGGGGGGGCGGGGGGTGACTGGAGAGACAGAGCAGAGAAAGGTCACTTGAATGGAGGCGGGTTGTGACCTGCACCGTCATCGGGCCCCAGAGCAGCTGCCAACACAAGTTTTCAGACAGCAGGGAGCCGGTGCCTGGTGAGCAGCCGGTTAGAAGCTGGACTTCAGAGGTGTCTGAGGACTGAATGAGCCAATGTCCGACCCCCACACCACAGCCCAGCTCTGCCTCCGCTGGAACCACCTCTCTCCTCCTCTTTCACTATAGTTCTCTGGGCCTCTATCACCAAAATCACGGATCCATCAGTAGACTCTAAGTACCTCGAGGGCAGAGACTTCCAGAGGCCTCAAACTCACGCTCAATTATTGTGTGCTAGTTTACTTAAAGGTACTATGTCCCACCAAGAGTCCTGCCCCTGAGTCCTCACACGCTCCAATTTCCTGGGTCATTCACTCCTGATGAAAGTCATCCTTGCTCCAGCCTCATTGTTTATCTGTTGTATGGTAGTCCAGGACTGCTCTTGAGCACTCAGCACCAGGAAGGTCTCTTCAGGGTTTTAACCTCAGAAGCGTTGCTAAGCCAGGGTAGGAGGACACTCAGGGCTGACTCCGTCTTGCAGCCTCCTTGTTGTGTGTATAGGGAAATATTTTAAGAGCAACTGATCTCATCTTTACTTTCTTTTCTGTTTGCTGTTGTTGTTGTTTGTTTTCTCGATGGTTCAAACCATAGCCAGCAAACCCAGAATTACATGCTGGAAGCTTGTAAGCAGTAAAAAGCAAAGGAGAGAATAGCAGGTGAGGAGGGCTTTTCAAATCCATCCGTGGGAGGATTTCCCCTATTGTTAGCATCGACACCCTCCGGTCACTGGAAGAGAAAGCACATCCTGCAGAGAGATGCAGGATCTCTACTGTCTTTTCCATATCAACCTAAGTCTGATAACATATCTAAGTAGAGAGACACCTGGGTGGCTCAGTGGTCGAGTGCGCCGGCCTTCGGCCCAGGTTGTGATCCTGGAGTCCCAGGATCGAGTCCCATGTCGAGTTCCTTGCATGGAACCTGCTTCTCCTTCTGCTTGTCTCTCTTCTCTCTCTCTCTTTCTCTCTCTCTCTCTCTCTCTCTCTCAGGAATAAATAAATTTAAAAAACCATATCTAAGCAGAGACTCCCCATGCCAAGCACATGAAATAGGGCCACAACTCTGCCAAAGGGGGACAGAAAAGTGGCTTCTCACCTGGTGTCACAGGTATGCATAGGACAGTGGGAGAGCACCCACCTGTCCCTGAACTACCTTCTTTGAGGTACAACTCCAAACAGGGCCCTAGCCAGAAACGGCTGAAGGTAACTTCTCAGAAAAGGAAAAAAAGAAATATTGCTTTAAAACAGCATGGAATGAAACACCCCACCCACATATCCACCCCCCCCCTTTTCATCCACCACACCCCTCCAGAGGGACTCTTTGATCAGTATCTGCTCCAAGAAGGGGAGGGGAGGTGGAGGAACAAGACGAGAACACTCAGTAAACAGTATTATTAACCCATAGGCTGGCAATAAATCAGGGCAGGAGGTGACCTCAGCAGGCTGGAGTAATCCTGCATGTCAGGATGAATTTATGAGGCCAATTTTATTGGCCTGCATGACCCAGGCTCCTTGGAGACGTCTCAGTAACAAATCCAATCCACTTCATTTATGAGCTGTGTACAGTGTCAGCCACGGGGCCCAGCCAGAGCGTCCTGACCACCCTCCCCGAGGGGGTGCCCGGGAGTGTGGCCCTCAGGGAAGCAATGTTCCCAATCCATCCTGACTGTCACTCCCTGCGAGCCAGCCAGACCTGCCCTGGGAGTCGTCACCTTCAGACTGCTCGTCCTAGATTCTCATTCTGCGCTGCCCTGAGAGCCGGTTCAGCCTGCAGCCAGTCATTGCCCCTCTCCTGGCCTGCTTCCTCCTGACAGAAGGAAAAGGTGGGACTCAGTGTGGCCCAGTGGGGGTACTAGAGGCACGTGGGGGACTCCAGATCTGGCTTATTGCAGGACTTAGAATCTTTGATACCAACTGGGGCATGCTTGTGGTTTCCCCACCCGGTCACCAGATCAACCAACGGTGCCTCCACACATTTCCAGAGGCTCACACTTGACAGTTATTGGTAGGTAATAGCAAAGGGCCCTCCCTGGGCACAGACATCCCAGCTGGGTCCGTGAAGGAGTTGATTCTCCCTCCACTCCCTACCCTGGGAGCAGAAAAGGAGATACTCTTGCCAGTGGCAGCTAGAGGGACCTCGGGGCCAGCCAGGAGCCTTCCCAGTGAGAAGAGGGAGCAGGAGCGGGTAAAGTCCTTTGAGCAGAGGGCCTGGTGTGTACCTGGCCTTCACCTGCTCTCTGTTGGCTCCGAGAGCTGGGCGGAAGGCGCTTAAGTCTATTTGACTGTCCCTGTCATCGTAAGGTTTACGGATGGTTAATTTATTCTTTATAGCACAGTCATTGATGGCTGTTAAATCACAAATGAGAGCCAATAAAGGGTGAATTGCAGCCGAAATTACACTGTTTATATGACAGCAGAGTGCCGGCTAAAAGATTCATATGCTGCTGATGAAGTATGTTATAAATTTTAATTACCATAGTTTGTACAAATGACATGTTTGAAATGCTATTGAGTAATGTGACCCTGATAATGAAACTATAAAATAAATCATTAACTTTCCGAATGAGCTTTTTTATTTCACTGCTGCACAGAGTAAACTTTTCAGTTTATTCCAAATCCGTCTCTTTACACCCCCATCCTCCACCCCTGGCCTAACCGGCTTCTCTCTCTACAAGGGCTGGGGATAAGGAAGCAGAAGGAGGCTGGTGACCTGGGGGCATGCCTGGAGAAGCAGCCTGGTAAGACTAACCCTACTGGCCAAGGCCCAGGAGCTGGGAGGGAGAGTCAGCCAAGGGTAGAAGCACTGGATGTGTGCCTTGAATAAACCCCATCATGATTCCCATCTGCGAGAGGCAAGGACCCTTTTCTGAGCATCCATCACAATGCCCAGATGGATAAGTCTCTGGGTGGGGTTGGGCTGCACCATGGCTGAGAGAATTGCAAGGAAACTAGGCAATTGTCCTGGCCCATGGCCCAGTTGAGAGTCCAGAAAAAGGCCAACAGGAATTTGGTAGGTTTTCTCCTTGTTAAAGCATCCTTAATCCCATGCCATGGGCTGGCATGTTTATGAATTAGCTCCTCACAACCTCTACCCCCACCAGGCACCAGTCCCTGTGGTTAAATACATCTTACAGAAAAGAACTTGAAGTGCGAGGAAAAATCTTAAAGAATGAACCTCACCAAAGGCCATTTGGGGCACCTCTTGCTCCAGTCACCATCCCAAGAACTCTCCAGCAGACAGGGCCCCTTTAGTCTTGCACGACAGGAAACACATTGTTAAGTTTGACAAAACCCTGGCTTTGTAGGGTGTTAGCACATCAAGCACTTTGGCCAACCCTTCATCTAAAACTCAATGTGAGTGGAAAGGTAGGGTGGTGGGGAGACAAAACACAGGGAGGACGTTTCACTCCCAGCCATATATAAATTCCAGAAGAAAATACGGTTTGAAAAAGCCCTCAGACGTTTCTTCACACCCTTCTAGGGCATATCCAGCCCCGTCCTCCCACTTTGGTCATGTGGAAATGGAGTCCCAGTGGGGCCACAGCAGAGCTGGGGTGATAGCCCCCAAGACCAAGGAAAGAGCGGAATAGGATGGTTTCATGCACTATGGCCAGATTACCCCAAGGCCAGCTTGAAGCAGGCAGCATCACCTTCCTAATAGTGTAAACACAGCCAGCAGCCTCTCTGTTCCTCTTCTGGAGAAAGGTCACTAATATGTACCTCTTCCCTCTGCAGACAGGCCGCCTGGCAGGAAGGCAGGCCTGGCTTGAAAGATTGCTCTGCTCTCTCCTTCCTTCCGTTTCCCAGAGCAAATCTGCTCTCTAGAGTGTGCCAGACGAAAAAAAGGTCAAACTCAAAAGGGCACGCTATGGGACAGCTTCTCGAAGATTCCTCCCAGGGGTCTGCAGAGGAGAACTAGGCATGACAGTGTGGCTTATTAAGAGACACTACACTGAAAAGTCTACTAGCACTTCAGAGGCCTTGCTTCCAGCACCCAGTGACCGGTGACAGAAGAGAAGGGGCGCTGACTGTATTTTCCATTCTGCAAATGAGCAAATGGAAACAAATTGGGAAGGAATTTGTCTTAGGTTCCAGAGTATGTGAATAGCTGGAGCAAGCAGGAAAGCCAAATACATTTATGAGACAATCTGGGAAATTTGGAATCTGACTCAGTATTTGATGATGATATTAAGAAATTATTGTTAATTTTTACAGTTGAATAGCAATACTGTAATTATTCTTGTAAAGGATCCTTAATTGTTACAGATGCATACTGAAGTGATAACCGATGAAATGGTATGCCATCTGTGATTTATTCGAAAATAATCTAAGATGGGAGGGGATGGGGGAGGGCTGGCTGGATGAAACAAGATGGACCATGAGTTAATAACTGCTAAAGTTGGTGATGGTTACTTGGGGGTTCATTATACTATCCTTCTGTGTATGTGTTCAATTTTCCATAACAAAGAAAAATTTTAAAATACTCAAATGCCCTTGCCTCCCAAAGTCTACTGCAATGTCCATTTTCCTATGTGTTCTAAGCAATGCTAGGAAAATAGATTGGACCACTTGCCTCCGGAACATGCTTCAGTGATGTAGGAGGATATGAATTTTCACCTTCCTTTTGTTAGAGGAAGTCCGGAAGGAGTCTGGCATTGGGATGTGTGCAGCCCACACACTGGAGAGAGAAGGCCCTGGTCTACATAGCTTTCTAGCACATACACAGCCAGAAGCAGAAGGTCTGCCTGAGTGGGACTCAGCCCCACTGCATCAACCTGAACAGGCCCCCTCATTTCTTGGAATCTTGGCTGTTTCATTCACCAGCCTACTTCAAAGGATGTTAGGATCAACTTAAATAACTAAGGGGGACTTCTAGAGAGAGGGTATAGGGTAAAAGAGCAAGAATGCAGGTTCTGGACTCCCTGTATCCAAATTCCTAGCGTTGTGGCTTAGACAAGTTTCTTAGTTTCTTCTACCTCGAGGTCCTCTGGAGGAGAAGTGGGGTTGTAAGAATTCAGTGACACAATATATGCCGACAGCTAAGAATAATACCAAGTCTCATGTAAGTTTATTATTATTATTATTATTATTATTATTATTATTATTACTCTATAATGATATTCTAATATATAATGTCAATATTATGAGAAGAGCCACAGAACATTACATCAGAAAGGGACTTGAGGGCAGCCTGGGGGGCTCAGTGGTTTAGCACCACCTTCAGCCCAGGGCCTTATCCTGGAGACCCGGGATCGAGTCCCACATCAGGATCCCTGCATGGAGCCTGCTTCTCCCTCTGCCTATGTCTCTGCCTCTCTCTCTCTCTCTATCTCTAAAAAAAAAAAAAAAGAAAAGAAAAAGAAAAAAAGGGACTTGAGAAGTCATTGATTCCAAGCTCCATCTTTTAAAGCATTATAAAAGTGATGTGATTTATCTGGTGCCACATCCCAAGATAGTGACAGAGCCGAACCTACAGCAGACTCCATCTCACTAAGTAGATGGCCACTTCTTGCTTATTATTCCCCACTCATGAGGAGGCCCACACTGAATTGCGTCCTCAGTCCTGAGTCTCATGCTGGCCAGGCACATCCAGGAGTCCCCATGCCCAGTCCTTCGCCGGATTTGTAATGGGGGAGGACCACGGGGTTGGAAGAGAATCCTACGCGCGCGCACGCGTGTGCACACACACACACACACACACACACACACACTGCTCCTTGTGCCACACTGATCCTGGGAGGACAAAGCGCGGGGGATCAGAAGCCCCTGACGTGTCTTTCTCCTTCCAGGGTGTGTTTCCAAAGAGTGGGTGGCACTTGGAAGGCCTCCCCTCTGACTTATCAGCCACCACAAAAACATTTTCAAGGCGATGGCACAAGCTGCCCTACTTACCATTAAGAGAAAGGACCACATTATTGCTGTTATAAACCATTGATTAAGGTTTATAATAGCAATAATCCCCTCGAAATTCATTGTTACTGCAGTTAATGACCAGTTTATTAGAGCGTTAACCATCCTTGGCAATGGGCTGAGTCGTTTAATGTGGGTAACGACCAATTTCTCAAGGATTATTGCTTAAATAACAATTCTTTGCGAGATGTATGCGCCACCACAAGTGCAGATCTGGCTGGAAGCTTCTCTTCAGAAATAAGTGTTAATTATTTCTTCAGAGTTGCACCATACCTAACAAACCCCAAGCAATGAGCTTCTGGTGGCAGTGCTTCAGTGACACCAAAGAGGCCAAAAGTTGGGCAAGGGCCTAAAGATAGCACCACACCCTTCCATGAGGGAGCCAAAGCTGGAGCCACCACTGGGATGTCTTGGGGCCTTGCAATCGAAAGCACTATTGGGCAACAGTATCTGGCTCTTAGACTACTTTTTCCTCTTCACTTGGCTTCATTTCCAGAACTTTCTACCTGCCCAAATCACCCATCTGCCCCCTTCACAGGTGGGAAAAAGAAGAATCAGCCAAGCAGCTGGGGAAATAGCTAAAGAATGTGAGACCTAGGCCTCATGAAGGTTTAATACGCTCTGAGGCAAATATTTGCCTACACTTGCCCACCCAAGTCCTAGAAGCCCTGGAAGAACATGGCTGCAAAGCAATGAATGGTCTCAACTGTTTGCACATCCACTTGGTGGCTTTGGGGTTGCTCCAAGGCAGGAAAAAAAAAAAAGAAAAAGAAAAAGAAAAATGGGTTCGGCTCACATGCCTCACAGCTCAGCTGGGGCTCTGAGAAGTCATCATGTCATTAAATCATGGTATCACTACACCAAGGGACCTCATTATGAGCCAGGTCACCCTCCTTGTTTTACAGGTAAGGACTAAGGGCCCAGAGAAGGCAGAAGGCTGACCCAAGTCACACAGACACTTAAGCAAAGTTGGAATTAGAGCTCCATCTCCATCTTCTGAGCATTATGGACCTCAAGACCACCTTTTTGGACACATCTCAGCAGAGAACTTCATCTCAAGAAACAGTAAAAGGATCACAGCCCCATAAGGAAGAGAACCCAGGGGCAAGCTGCCTTGAGTCCACAAGCACTGAAACAGGAATCTCAGAAGAAACCAAAGATCTGATTCTCCCACTCTACCCACTCCCCAACTTTCTTTTCATGCCTCCCTCAACTCAAGCATTTCAACCATTCACTACTTTCCATCACTTTACATTAGCACTGGCATTTCAATAACTTTTTTTTACATGATCTGAAAGCTACTGATACGATGACACTCTAATTGCATTATATTAACTAAAATAAATACTAATAGGGTGTGAACCTAGCATAATAAGCTAGCAACCTGCTATCACAGTGCCAGGGTAGGCTAGAGAGAAATCTGGTGCTTCACTCAACAAACACATATCAAGGCCCTGTTTTGTGCAGAGCGCAAAGGCAACCTCCTTTTTTACTCAATATGGCCAAAAATTAATTTGGTACAAGAACAGAAAGTGAGGCACCACAGCCTTTTTGATCTAGGACTTCTTCAAACCCTATGTTTTGACTTAATAGCAAGAATGATCACTGCTCAATAATGGCAAGGGGCAAAATGAACACCTATCCTAGGAATTCAGTGAAGGACGTTCCCCTAAGCCATCCCTTCTCTTGTCCTTCAGACACACAGACCCACCAGCATCGTGGAGCCAGATGAATCAACGGGATCTGACACAGCTCCCTCCCAACAAGAATGTGTGGAACACAAAGGATGGGCCCCTCATCTCTCTCCTGCTTGCTCGCTGATACTCTGGCCAGCACTCTGACACCATAGTGATGACATTAGACCCCATTTTTCCCCCAAGTTATAATGTTTATGAGTCCAAATGTCAGCATTTGTTTCTTAAGCCATCAAACTGAATTCATGATTGTGTGGATTAGATAAACACTCTCACTAAATCACAAGAGTTCAGTGTCTTCTATTCAGATTCCCAACTGTATTGCTATCCATATGCTTATAGGATATTATGAAATTTTTATTTGCAGCCATGCAAGATAATAGCATCAATTATAGATCATGTTTGAGCTGCATATAGTTTTGTTGTTTCAAGTAAATAAGTTAATATATGTAAAGTGCTTAAAAGAATGGCTGGCACATAGCAAGGGCTCAATAAATGTTAGCAGTTATTTCTGCTGGCTATGATGCAATGCCTGACACTAAATACGATAAAAACCAGTCACAATTTCCTGTCCATAATCATAAAAACAACGCACTAAGTCTAATAACTGAAATGAAACCAATACAATTTAATGTGTTCAGTCACTTTCTGAATTGTGAACAGTTTACCATGGGGGTAAATTTCATGTATCTTATCAAAGATAAGATGTATATACATAATTTATATCAGGGTATATTTTTGATCCGTCACTCCTGTCCTTGCCTTCGATGGTGGTGGAGGATCCACAGAAGGTCTTCAGTCTATGAGCAAGAATTACTTTCCCGGGCACGTGGGTGGCTCAGTCGGTTAAGCATCAGACTCTTGGTTTTGGCTCAGGTCATAATCTGAGGGTCCTGGGATCAAGCCCCACATCTGGCACTGCACTGAGCAGGGAGCCTGCTTAAGATTCTCTCTCTCTGTCTCCCCACCTCTCTCTGCCCCACCCCAACCCCGCTTGTGCTCTCAGTCTAAAAAAAAAAGAAAACAAACAACAAACAAGACTCCATCAAGACTCCAAAAATCTTCTGTAGTTTTCATTCCTCTACTCTGAACTCAGCAACTTCACACCTTTTCCAGGGGTCAGAAACTGGGTGAAGCAGCAGAGACCCAGAGAAGCATGGTGGCATCCTCGCCCTGGAGCAGCTGGCTGGTCAGGGAAGACAGACAAACAGGCACATAAGGAGCTAAGTGAGATACAATGTGCTAAGAGTACACCCTCCTCACGTGTCTGCAGGGTAGACGACAAGTGAAGGGAGGAGTGGGAGCACAACAGAGGAGCAATTATTTCTGCCTAGCAAGAGGAGAACCATTCCCCAGGAGGTATTGTTTGAACTATACCCAGAGCTAGAACCAATGTGTGGGTGAAACACCTGTGCCAGGAGCCAGCGCAGCAGAGACACAGAGCGGGGACAGAGAGAATAGTTCGGCTCTGATGAACTTCTCCTAAAATTGAATTAGAACATCAGAAGGCCGGGGTGGGGGGGGCATGGTAAATGCAGTATATAGATGCTTGATGTCCTATCAAAATATTTTTTTTCGACTTCTATTAACCTATGAAGGGGCAAGAGTGAATAGTTAGGGCCTGGAAAGGAATTAATAATGCAGGCTTCCTTGGATCTTCAAGGATTCCAATAGCATTTCACAAGGCAGGAAAGGAAGGAAGGTGAGTCAAACAAAAGGAAACCAAAGGGATCTGGAAGAGCGTGGAGACGTGGCCCATTCTCCCCTCGGAGGCATGACTCAAACTATCCAAAAGCATTGCTCGCCCTTGACTGAATTCCCAGGAGGCTCCTTCCAATATTTATGGGAGGAGTCATACCTCACATGGAAGCACCTGATAGCTGACAGGGATTTGAAACAAACAGAAAAGGGTGAAGGGGTGAGAAACTAAGCTCAGGTAACCACCCAGTGTATGGCCACGAAAGAACGGTGGCTGCTTTCCTGGAGCTCCTTCCCTTTGCTGGCTCCGGAAATGTCATAAAAGATGCTACCAAGCCTCGCTGCCTCCTAGTGTCTCCAACAGAGCTGTCACCTCAACAAAATGATTTTCCTTCCCCTTACAGAGATTTCTTTCCGTGGGGCGGGGGCGGGGGGGGGTGGGGCTGGGGCAGCAAGGGGCTTGTTTCAAACAAAGAGTATTGCAACACAGCATGACCTTTCTTGGTCTGCCTTGCTTTAAAAATGTTGTATTTCTAGGTTTTTATTGTCATTATTTCTCCTCTTTGTTTTTCTGGCTTCACTGGGTCCCTACGCCTTCCTGGCTCTGGGTCTCGGCCCACAGCCAACAGTGACACGGACCCAGCCTTCCTTCCAGAGCCAGGCGGTTGGAATCGTGTTGCAAGTCACTCGTGCTGAGCCAGGAGAGGGTTCTCGCATCGCATCGGGGTGCATCCTCCAGGATGAGCCTGACCCTGGAAACGGCCCTTCAGACTTTCTCAGGTGCTCACCATTTCTCCCGGCGCTCACAGGGATCGTTTGGTTAAAGTAGGTGGGGGTGAGAGGTCAGAACTGGATTCCCATCCAGCAGGTTTGACAGGTACATAGCATGTAGCAAGACTAAAAGCCCCAATTCCACTCCTTAATTAAAAACATTTTTCATTCCAAACCTATAAAAGGCAGATGTGCCGCATTCCTCCGACCACAGATCGCTGCTCTGTATTGAGTGCTACAGCCCAAATCCTTCTTTCTCAGGGCTTGAAAATACAAGGCCATCAAAGCACAGCGCAACCCTGCCTCTTCCCCCACTTCTCGCCCCCTCATTTCCTCTTTTGCTGAGAAATATTCATTTCCATCTTTGCAGAGGCCACGTGTTTTAAGCTTCTAGTGACACCTCCATGCTGAAATGGAGTGGGAAGGTATCCTATCTTCCAGGATAGACAGGAGGCAGCTTGTATGTCTTATGATTCTAAGATAGATTTTTCACCTGAATTTAAAAAATAAAAAAAGTCCAGGCACCAGTCCCAGCTGAATCAGCTCACTGAGGCTGTGAATTCATTCAGCTTAAGCATCTCGGAGAAGAACGAGTGAAGCACTGGCCAAGTGTAGGTCAGGCAAAAATGGTGTAAGTACTTGTATATGGTGGTTTTAAACCTTTGGTGACTCCTTGACTCCTGAATCACCTAGAGTTAAGACACTGGGTTTGATTGCCTGATACAAAAAGTTGCAAGTCCAATGCAAGGTGTGTTGCAGGTAAATCTGCCATCCAGTCACTCTGCTGGGGTGGTGGGAGGGAGAGGATCCTTCCATCCATCTGTTTATGTTTGTATTTATCTGTTTTCTTTTCTTTTTTTTTTTTTTTTTTTTTTTTTGCTGTATTTATCTGTTTTCTTAGAGGATCCTTAACCCTCTTTACCTGGGAGATTCTCTGCTTTATTTCCAGTGACAATCTACACCACAAAGGCAGGAATGCCAAGCCTCCATTCATAACTATTTCCTCACTGGGCCCAGCTGAAGTCCTCAATTCAAAGGCAACCTAGGAAAGGCTGATAGAATGAGGTGAGATCTCCCGCGGAGCCTACTGCCATAGCTCTCTTATTTTGTGGACTTTCTCTTTCTGGGTTCCAACCAAATGGTATTAAATGTCAAAAAAAAAAAAAAATCATGCTCTTGTGAGTGATATCAAATACAATCAATAAACCTGAAGAAGGGAGCCCAAGGCATTCACAAGACACTTTTAAGATTTAATTGTTCCACAGAATTTTAAGCAAGTAGCAGAAAGGAACTAAATTGCATGAAACCAAATATTTTGCTCTAGGCTTCTAATTCATCTCACTTGCTGGTTCCCAGGGGCGAAAGCCAGCACCGCACAGACAGGGATTCTACTTCCTGCAAGCTAAAGAACCTCCCTGTGTCTTTGAAATAGGGCAGTTCATCAAAGTCCTCTTTACATGAAAATGCTTGGGTTCAAGGACGTACCACACTGAGAAGGGCTGCAAAATAAATGCAGGGCATGACTTCGTGCTACTTTCTCCAAAAGGGCAAGCCCTGATAGAGAAGATCCTGAGATAGATCCTGAGATAGAGAAGATCCTGAGACCCCAGACTCAGTGCTGCGTGAAGGGGCCAGCAGACACCCAGAAGCAGCCTCAAGGGCTCCTGGGAGATGCAGACCAGAGTCCTGGGAGCTACAGGGTCTAGAAACCTCAGAATGTTTCATGGCTTCTTGAAGGCCAAGGGGACCTGTTAATGAGTCCTATATGTTGGAATAGAAGGCATCCCTCCATTTCCTGGGGAAAGCCTGCCACGAACACTCCACAGACACAGAGGCCAAGCATGGCCACGAGCCCCTCCTGTCCTATCATAATGCAATGATTCTTTTTCTGTTCACACCAGACACTGGGTCAGAAAAGGATACCACAGCAAAAGCAGCATGGGGGCTGAGTTCCGTACTCATTGCGTTTGGAAATGTGTCACTGCAGAGGGAGTTTAGGCCATGGGAGAGAAGTTCAGGGAATGGAGAGAGTACTGGGAAGGAAGCTGGAGACCTGAGAAGAGCAGGCATTTGAGTTTGGTAGAATTTGCAGAGGCCGTAGGTTTGGGTAGACCCTTACATCCAACCTTGAGAAAGTTATTTATACTTTCAAAACCTTAGTTTATCTGAAAGCAGAGATAACAAGGGTTTCTACAGGGTGGTGTCATGCGATGATTACTGAAAGAGCATGTGTAAAGTAGCTTGGGCTGTCCCTGGCACTGACTAGGTGCTCAATAAATAATAGATATTGCTTTAATCATAGTAATTAATAATTACAGGCTGGAACACCATAGCATATGGAGGGAGGCCATCTGGGCCTGGGTTCAGTGGCCTTGACTGCATTAAAGGGAAACGAGGGTCCGTGGGCCTGCCAAAAGGCAGCTCCAAGACTGATGAGCCTCCAGCTCCCCACGCAACTCTTTCCAACCAGGCCTTTGCTGTGTCCAAACTCGGTTCTGGCGCCTCTCCAGAGGCTCAATTCAAGAGCCCATTATAGCAATAATATAGCTCCTATTATCCACCAGCACTTAGATAAGGAAGAAAAATGGGCCTGTGGGTCTGAACCTAAGCATATTTCAAAAAATCCCTGCCACTGGGTGCCCGAGATCCTGCCATAAAAACAAACATACCGATTTCTGACCAATGCACCAAACATGTGGCAATTTCATAACATCGACGTGGCTGTGGACTGCCCACAGAGTGGTGGCCCAGCCCTGTGCCTAGAGTCCACGAGCGGCCAGGCTCCTCACCCCAACGCCCTGTGTGGCCTTGGGTGGACCGGGGGCTTTGTCACGTCACGGAGTAAGAGGTGTTGTCAGAGCCTCAGGAGAGTGCTCAGCACAAGGCAAGTGCTCAAAGAAGTGATAGCTCCGCCAACTTTGTTACCCATTATTCTTGCTGTCTCACTTGGAGAATGCGAAGTATAAGCAAGTCCGTACAAATAAACCAAACGTGCCACTCCCGAGAAAGAAAAAGTAGAACATCAAAGCAGAGCGAGTGACCAGAAGGCCCAGGTGTCCCTCTGACTCCTTGCCCGAGGAGGGGAGCCTGGCAAGTTTGGTGTCATTGCCAAGATAAGTACTTTGCCGTGTGTGCCTCTGTGTAGCACGTTTCCATACACTGAGGATTTATTATGGTGTGAAAGGCCAGGAGGGCCTAGAGAGGGTCTGAAGTTTGTAAGAACCTGGCCAAGCACTCTTACACACTCACACACACACTCACACACACACACCCAACAATTTGGTAAGTGCTGCTAGGACAGGATTTCAGAGTTCTCATGGAGAGATAATCTGCCCCGGAGCCCATGCGCACCCCCATCCCACCTCACTGTCCCTGCACCAAGGATTCCAGTGACAAAGCTCTTGGTACCCCGGGACGAGGGCCGTGAGTGCAGACAGGGTCCCCGGTGCTGCCCAGTCCAGCCGCACACAGGGGACGGCCACTCCCACACTCGGGCCATCTACTAGGGGTTGTAGGAGATACAAAGGTGGGGAAGACGAGGTCCCTGCTCTTGGGTGGTCCACGGCCGAGGCCCCTTGAATAGCAAAGAGGGAGGACAGCAGGTGAAAGCAGCCCCGGGGGCCAAGCCCCGGAGAGCTGGTCTGCTCTGCTCAGTGCCTGGTGGTAGTAACACTAATGGATTAGAGTAGATGTTGAAGCATATTTTCAATTATCCAGGAGGCTCACTTGTACTGGGCCTGCGTTTCTTACACATCTGGGGAGTGTAACTGTGCTTGGCTAGTTCAACACGGAGTGTCACAGGGAGCCCGGTGGACGCAGGGCCCCCGCACTGCCGCCCGTTAGGCTGCTGCCCACAGCTGCCCCCCGCCGGCCCTCCGCACGGCCTGAGCGCGCCGCTTGGCCTGTGCCCACCTCCCCTGCACCCTGGCCCCCACTGTGCCACCGGCAATTTTCCAGATCGCTGAGGAGCTGATGACTTGTTTGTGTCACACGGCTGGGGCTTTCAGCTCCCAGTTTCACTTAGTCTTGATGGTCCGGGACAGCTAGGAAGGAAAAGGAGAGCACAGCTTGTGGGGGCCCTCCCAGCACCGCCCTCCCTTGGGATCTCAAGGTGAATCAGTGAATGACTCTGAAGCTGGCCCTGGCGGGGCGGCCTCTCTTCATTCCTTTGAGGATGAGAGAGTGAGAGCCCGAGGCTGTGATTGTTGTCTCAGCTGTGGGGAGAAAAGAGGAGAGCCCTGCCAGCACCTGGATACACTGGCCTTGCCATTCCAGAGCAGCCTGCATGGGTCACTAGGGACCTGCCCCTCTTTCCCACCTACATGTTATTCCAGCCATAAATCCAAGTGACAAGCTTGAACTTTCCTCAATTGACATGTTTACAAGGGAAGTCCACATTTGACAGGAAAATTAAGCCTATCAATCACTTAACGAGCTCGTTAATGAATGGTTCTCTGATCTCCTCTGGTAGCTGGGTTTATTGATTAAGGAGGGGGTGGCCCCGGCCCCCAGCCCTTCCCCCCTGTGCCATCACCCAGCTCCCCACCCACTCCTCCTTCTGCCAGATGTTGCTGCCCTCTGACCTCTCCCACCACTCCCAGCCCCCTCTTCTCCCTGTAGCTCGGCAGAGGGTTCTGGTTCAGGGTTTATCGGGAGGTCAGACCCCCTCCTGGCTCTGTTCTCTGACAGAACAAAGGGAACAGATGCAGGCTTGGCCTCCGAGCACCCACTCGGCATATGGAAGCTATCTCCTCTGTCCCAATAATCACCCAGGAGCTCGCTTGTTCAATGGCTTTGGTTTTTATTGCACAGAAACCAACCTATTCCCCAACATAAAACACTTTAACGGTATCTCCCTCCGGGGTTTCTGGGAGAGGTCCTGTCAGGTATAAAATGTGCAGAACCCCTCTGACAGCCCTCAGGAGCATGGCCTCCACAATTAGAAAGGGGGACAGGGCAGGGAGGAGGAAGGAATGCAGGATGGAAGGGGCTGGCTTGCTGGTGGCAAAAGGAGTCGGAGACAGGGTCCCGTGGCATCTGGAGGATCGTGAAGAACTTTCTGGAGCTTCTGGCCCTGGTGTTAAGGACAGGTGGAGAAGCTAGGATCAGTTAGAAACACCAATCTACACCTATTCCCAACACACAGGAAGGTGAGGCCTAGAGTCCAAGTCAGGCAGCCAACATTTGTTGAATGACTATTTGACCTAAGAATAAATGGTAACATAGACCAAGAAGGCCTGGAACCGAGTGTATGCTCAATTCACATAAATAATATAGTTCTGCTCTTGGAGATACCACCAGGATGAAGGGAGTAACCTCTGACCTATGACCTGAACACTGGCTAAAATGGATGGATCTTAAACCTAACAAAACCCCTAAGCTACTGCCTCAAGAGTGAGAAACAGGGGGACCTTCCTGGGCTTCCTCTGGGAGTTTTCTCTGGGCCCCCTGGAAGAGGTAGCAGAGACCTCAGCCACCTGAGAGGCTGTGTTAGCTTCCTAGCACCACAGTAACAAACGACCACAAACTGTGTGACTTCAAACAATGGAAATGCATTCTCTCAGTCCTGGAGGCTAGAAGTCCAAAACGGAGGGCTCCCTCTGAGGGCTGTAGGGATTTTTTTTTTTTCTTGTTTTTATGGCTCCTGGTGGCTCCCAGCGAGCTTGGCATTCTGCCAAAGCTTTCTGCCTTCACCTTCACATGGGTACCTTCCCTGTGTGCCTGTGTCCTGTCCTCTTCCTGCAAGAATACCAGTCATTGAACTGATGGGCCCCCGCTAATCCAGGATGGCCTCATTTGAGTCCATCACCTACAAAGACCTTATTTCCAAATCAGGTCATATTCCGGCATTACAGGTTTTCAGGGGAACACTATTCTGCCTAGAAGAAAGAAAGAAAGAAAGAAAGAAAGAAAGAAAGAAAGAAAGAAAGAAAGAAGAAAGAAAGAAAGAAAGAAAGAAAGAAAGAAAGAAAGAAAGAAAAGGAAAGAAAAGAAAAGAAAAAGAAAGAGAGGTTGAACATTAATCAATCCAGAATAAAGAGGGTCAAAGAGCTGGGGAGAGAATGGGTGAACCCCTTGCCAATCTCCTGTGAGCTGGGGAAATGTTGAAGCCTGGAGCCTTTCCAGAGGGCAAGAGGAAAGACGGAGGTGTGCCGGACGCAGTGGGGGAGACGGGAGAAGAATTGTATTAAGGTAAATTGCAAATACTAAAAAATATGAAGATGGCAGTTGAAGTGGTTAAAATGTGCTCTGGGTAATTCCAAACAAATTTTAAAGCCATTTTCAGACCATAAAATCCTCTGGTCTAAATCACCAGCTCCCAGGCAGGTCCCGGTGCTCAGGCTGCAAAACCTCCCCCAGACGGAGGCTGGCAGGTTTGGGAGTCTCCAGCTAATCTGGCAAATGAGTGATGATCCTTTCTGGTGATTGGAGAGGGGCCTTTCTCGATTTCTCTAGACACCTGCTCTATTTCCAGCCTGATTTGCTGGTGCTTTCTCCGGGGCTCATTCCCTGAAGGGCGGCTCCGTCACAAGCAACATAAAGACAAGCCTCACTGATGACACGTCCAGCTTGACTTCGTTAGCCCAAATCCGCTTCCGTGGGTCTGTACTTTCCAATCTCCTTCCAGTCAAGACAGCAAAGACCTCTGTGTAAACTTGTTCTGAGTATCGTGGGGCCGGCATTGTGGAGCCCCTCCGATGCCAGCGTTAAACTCCGAGATCATGGCACGTTGCAAAACTCATGGACTTCATGCTTTTAAGAGCCACTTCAAACAGCATCTTTTTGTGTGTGTGCTGGAGGGTATGAGGAGGTGGGTAGGGGTGGGGCAGGCTCTTACCGGAGCTTGAGGAGAAACGTACACTCTATCTGACTATAAGCTAGTCTTGATCAAGAAATTCACTGTTTAACAAGTTCCCATATAATGAAAAGAGTTCTTAGAGGTGAAGAGAAAAAGCACAGTTTTTATATCAGACAGATCTGGCTTTTTTACACCTGTCTCTGCCTGCCACTTATGAGCTACATAAACTTGGGCTTCTCTTTTGCATTTCTGAGCCTTCGTGTCCTCAGCAGTAAAGCAAAAACTATGGTAAATAGTGTGAGTAAGGCCCTGGTCATAGTAGGCCCTCCGAGAACAGAAATTCCTTCTTTCCCTGTGGCTACTTGTGTTGGGTAATGTATTTCCTATCTGCAAATTGTTTGTAATTTTCGGCAGGATGGGGGGATGCAGTGCGGGGAGGTGAGCGAGTTGATGACCATCCAAAGAATAGTTTACCAAGGTCTAGATACTCTCCCATGGTTAAACAATAGATTTCCAGGAACCATCATCCATAAACTGAGTTTGTGTGGACTGAATGATACTCAACAATCCTGTCATCCAAGGGAGCCTTCTGCTGCACCATTTCTCAAAGAGAAGTAGGCAGCAGTTCCTGTATCTTCGAGGTAAACCCTTCTTTTCATGTACGAGAGGATGCTCACCACCTGAGGAAAGTTCAACGGTGATAAATGAGTTGGCTCTGCTCAGAAATTTCCTCCAGGAATCCTCCTGCCCTAGCTCCGAGCTAAACAGAAGCTTGAAAGGGCAGCTGCTCAAGCAGTGTTGCATTGCCACACTGAGAATGATCCATCCGTGTTCATGCGCACGACACCTGCTGCTGTCCAGGTTGCACCCACCCTCCCCTGGACATCCAAGGTGACGTCCTCCCTGACCTCAAGCTTCCAGTGTTTCCCACACCTCTCCATCTTCAACCTAACACCACAGCTCCACCTTCAACATCCTCTCCTTAAGCTCAGCTCTTATTATGACCATCCGGACTCAAAAAGAAACAAAAATAAAAAACCCAATAATGCCCCATACTTGCAGAAGGCATCTGAACTCCTTAGGGGACAATGAAGACTCTCCACCATGTGTCCACAGATAACTGTCCAGCTCTGTCTCCCATCCCACCCCCCCAACCACACATCCACACTGCCCTGGCTCCATCATTTTCCTCTTAGTGTTGTCTCTGCCTGCAAAGAGAGGGCCCTTTCCTGCACCACCACGGGATCATAGCCTCCTTTTCTGCAGGCGTCCTGTGTCCCGGACAGAGGTGATTTCCCTTCTTCTGGATTCCCTCAGGCTCTTTTATGCTTCTTCTGGGTCGCCCATCACCATTAGTTACTCACACATGTGTCTTTCTCTAGTCTTTAATCTCCTGAAAGCCAAGGCCCAAGTTAGATTCATTTCTGTTCTCTTCTCATGCCCAGCACAGTGCTTTACAGCCAATAGGTGCTCAATAAATACAGGTTGGGTGGGTGGGAGAAGTGAATGCAGATTAGAGTGAAGGTGTTATGGGCTGGGTCCCAGCAAGGAGGTCTGGGTACCACAGCTAGCTGCGGGGAGATGAAGCATGTGTGAGTCCGTGTACCATGGCAGTGCCTGGTTGCAGGGGAGGGGGGGGGCAGTCAGGTGAACAGGAGTCTTGGTCCCTTGAGGCCCAAGAGGCTTCAAGACCAAGAAAGGACCACAGAGGCAGGTAGGAGAAGGCACAGTCCCAAAGGGAGCAGTGGAGCAGAAGATGCCCTGCCCAGTGCCAAGAAGGGAGTCAAACTCAGGAGCAGGAAATCATTTTGGGAGCTGAAGGGCTAAGAAAATGAGCCAGCATTTGATTCACCCCAGATACATATGTACAGACCAGTGTCCGGAAAGCCGGGCCAGGGTGGAGCCCCCCCAGGTCCAGGGCCCAATCGCGCGGGCTTCCCAGAGAGGGGAAGTCCCTGAGCCGGTGCGTTCGCCCGCCTGCCTCCACCTCTCCCTCACTCCCCAAATCTCTTCTGTTTCTAGGCAACTGAGCTCCGGCCTGGTCCTTTTGCAAAAAGTCTAATACCCCGGTGCTGGGCTGGGTGCATCCGCTTCGCCAGCACCTTCCCGCGCAACTGCAATGGAAAGCGCCCCCGACGCCAAGGAGACTTCTCCGGGGCTGCGGAATCTCGGGGACTCGGCCGGTGCTGGGGACACCATCTCTCACTTCTTTTCTCTTCTGCTTGAGCCCTTCTTTTTCCTCCCCACCCTTTCCCCCCTTTCACCAAACAGATGTAACTATTTATTCCTTATGTCCTAGCTTTCCTGTAATTTCATAAAGTGCAAATTTGCTGTCCTGCTCCCAAATGCCGAGTCGGTGGTTTGTCATAACAGTCATCAGTAACTGTCGCTTTCTGCCGCGGGCTTAATTAACCCACTCTCTCATTAGCATGTCCGTGCACTTGTAAGGAATGAAAGCCTGATTATTTTCTACAACAGTCGCAGCCAATTACTGCATCCAAATGGAACCACATTAATCAAATCTTTAGTACGGTGGCAAATTCAGAGATATCAGATTGCAAAAGACTGCAAAACTAATATGTCACTGTCAGCGGGGCTGCGCAGGCATTTAGCGAATTGCATTAAATAGATGGCTTCGCTGAAGCCGCATGAATTTAATATGTGATGGGATCTGGAAGCTATTAGTGTGACATGGCAAAGTAGTGGGAGCTTTGGCAGCTCTGGACTTTATCCATGAACTCAGGAAACTAATATGAAAACTTCTGTGTGTGCGCACTGGAGCTTCAGTGCACGCATGCGCTTCCCAGAGTGTGTGCAACCGCCAAGAAGTCTTGTGGGTTGCGTTGCGGGGTAGCAAGCGTTGTTTTATCTGCACCCATTCACATTTAAACACAAACCCAGGGACTACTACAGCAAACTCGGCCCTGGTGAGGTGCTTTCGGCTGGAGGGGTAGAGACCACAGGCTGCTGAGTCCAGGGGCCAGAGGGCGGGCTGCACGCCAGAACTCCTCCCTCTGTGCTCTGTGCTGCTAGTACAGGGCCTTCTGACCCTGACACACCACTGACCAGGTCTCAGTTTGTCAATCTGCAAAACCCAAGAAAGGTCATTAAGTATTCAGTACAGAGCTGCTGCCTGAAGGCAATATTATTCTCAGGAAGCAGGAACTTTCTCAAGTGCAACTTTCTGGGTCCCTTCATTCCCACCCTACCCCCCACCCCTACTCCCCCGGCAGCTCAGTCCCTCCCCAGACTTGCTGGCCACAGAACTAATTGAAGTGTTTGCTCACCAGCATAATGACACAAACTGCTGGGGAACCTTTTTCTGCTCTGATGTCTAACTGCAGAGATTGGGACATGCCAAGAGACAGAGTATACCTCCTCCCCAATAAAACTGGAAATAGCAAACTAAGGTCAGCCTTTTAAAAGGTCCTGCCCTAAACACACAGCATAGCACAGGGGTGTCTTTGTACAGCTATTGAACTTGGTGGAGTTCATCCGGACGGTAACTCTGCTGCAAAAATAAATTAGCTTATTTAGCAAGTAACCCTGAACACTGGAAAGGTTACATCCACCTCAAAGAGCTGAGTCCCTCCTAAGGACCATGAAGTCGTAGGGCCAAACCCACCCCTGTGAAGTGCCCGTGGACTTCCTAGGTGGCAGGGCTCCCGCGGCCCAGGTCAGAGGATACAGGCAAATCCCACACCAGACTCAGCACGGGCCCAACTTTATAGTGTATTTGTGCATCTTATTAGTATTTATAATTACATACAATACAGTATAAGAGGTGGATTCACCTACTTTATCTCCAAGAGGGTTTGGACACGTTAGTTGTTGTTGCTTTTAATGGGAGGGAGGCGAGGTGGGGGTGTGTAGAATGAGATTGGTTTTGTGTACTTGCATGTATGTGTATGTGCGCATGTGTGTATGCATGTGTGTGCATGCATGTGTGTGTGCATGTGTGTGTGCGCGCATGTGTGTGCATATGTGTGCATGTGTGGGTGTGTGCACTAGACAAAGTTCAAGAGGAGTAAAACCAAAGAATTGAGTAGCACCCTGGAGGGGAGGATTCAGGAGTAGCAAAGAATGACTTCGGCCTCCTGAGTTTGCCAGCTCCGGAGGGCAGGGGGAAGACCACAATTCCTGGGGGGGGCTTTTGGGTGCAATGTTAGCCCCGGATGAATAGTGTGACCAGGAAGTTCCCCTGGCCACTCTTGCGACAGCCTGCTCCGAGGAAGGCTCTGGGGCCTCTGAAGACCATGAAGAACACTTTGGGAAGGTGATGCCCCGGCCACGGCGCAAACAGAAAGCCCCCAACTTCATCAGCTCCTTTCTACTCCCCTGCACCGGGAAGCCCGTGCCTCTGGGGCCCAGTGAGGCAGGATTCATGTGGAGGGTGGGAGGAAGAGGAAGGAAGAAGACACAGGGAGCCCAGGGCCGCCTGCCTGCCTCACAGGCAGCCAGGGAGAAAATGACAGCAGAGACAGATGGGCCCCGGCAGCTAGGGCCTGCTCTTACACAAACTGCCTTCATCAGCAACTCGCTGCTACCACCAGTTCATCTTCTTGGGAAGGTACATTTGTACATTTCCTCTCCCACTAACCTAATCTACCATCTTCTTTATGCATCCGTGCTCTGAGGTTTTCTAGGGGATGGCACCGGGGGTGGTGGACTCACCAGGAACCAATCTACCCAGCTAGGAACTACAACTGAATTTAAATATGGGGAGGATTCATTGCATTAGAGCGAGCCAAAGAACATCAGCCAATCCTTCTTCCCCATCCCCCACCTGTTAAAAAAAGAAAAAGACGGGCCATGCAAAGTATTGAAGAGATTGAACATTACACGTAGACGGATGTGTAGATGGATAGGGAGAGCCTACTATTAGAAATAATATGTAATCAATTAGATGTCGTTTTTCTACAACTGCATTCTTTTATAAGAGAACTTACCAAATTCATTTTAGTAGTAGCATAAATAGTAGTAGCATAAACCTGAGAGGTTGTGGGGTGGAAGCCCTCCCTCTCTGGACACCCTACCCCCAACACACAGCACAGACACACACATTCCTCTTAAGTGGATTTGGAAGGAGTCTGATCCTCTTCACTCATGTTTTTAAAAGATTTTTAAAAACTATTTGGTGATAATATTGTCTAATAACGAAAACCTCTTCCTGTTCCCAGCCTAGGAAGACAGATTTTTGAGCGTGACTGAGACAGGCATATTGGCAAAAACATGAACACAACGCACATGCATACAAACACAGACCTCAACACTCCCACTCGCCGCCCACCCACCCTCACGGGTCCCATGTGCCCAAACAGAAACAAAAAGAGACAAACATTCTGACATCACGGAGAAGCCGAGGGTGTGTTTCCTACAGAGTTAACTGCCGTGTGCTGAATGGTTCCAACCTAGGAATTCTCTAGCCACCTAAAATGATGGAATGTCTCTTGGGGCAGATGTACAATTTCTGTAGCTCTCTCCTAACACAGGCAAAATAAGAGCGGGTAGGGATGAAGGATGGGATGGGAAGGGCAGGGTGATGGCAGCTCACCCCATCTCTTGTGGCCCACCTTCCCCTGCAAAATGCCTCCACCCTGGGCCCCATCCACTCAGAATCCCTTTGTCTGCTAACCGCCAATGCTGCTGTAGGGTTTAAGGGGTAATGTGTACAGGGCCTGACTCTAGCAAGGCCTAAGCTGACAATATTTGAATGCAAAGGAGTGATCTTAATAACCTTAATAGGATTTTAAGCCACGTCAAAGGTCTTTGGGGGGAGATACTGGGAGGAGATATGGTAGATTGTTTTTTTGGCTCTGATTCCGCATCCTTTTACTGTCCCAGTGGTCTTGGCCCAGGAGTTGTGCGGGGCCCTCCCCCTTTTTCCCAACCTCCTGGCTTCGGTTCGGCCACATGATTCACTTTGCCCAATAAACCTCAAGCATTTCTACTTACACTCTTGCACTTTGGGCATTGCCATGTAAGGAACACATCCCGGCCAGTCCGCTGGTCCCCTGAGGAAGAGGAGAGACACGTGGAGCGAAGCCAAGGAGGCCCGCGTAAGTCCAGCTCAGATCCACCCAACCCCAGTGAACTCCAGCTGACCTGCAGAGTCCTGAGAATAAATGATTATTACTTTAAGCCACTGACTTTTGGGCAGTTGTTATGCAATGTTTTGGTGTCATTGACTAACTGTTACTAGAGCCTTCTGGTATGTCTCAAAACATTCCCCAAAGGTGGAGTTCTCTTTCCTACAAATGGGATCAGTCCTGAAAAAGCCTACCTCCTGGGTGGAGTCCTGCCAGGAGGAGAGACAAAGGCAGCATACAGGCCCTGGGCATCCAGAGAAAGGGGAATCTGGGGCAGGGAGAAGGTAACAAAAGGCAATCTTCCCTTTCTTATTTTCTGCAACAACCATCTGCCCCCTGACCTCCATGTAGCCATTGATGTGCATGGCTCTTGAATACACTGAAGGGGGCCAAGTGATGGGGGGTGGAATCTTTCCCACACCAGGTTAGCTGCACCCCTGAGTGTACACCAAGGGCCTGGATCTTTCCTCACTGGGTCCTGTGGCACCAGACCACACGTGCCTGTCTGCCAGCACTGTCCACCTTGGAGCAAAGGCAACAGTGTGGCCCAGAAGAAAGAGAATCTCCGGTTACAAAATCAAACTGACCTGAGGTCAATCCCCCGCCCTCCCCTGCCAGCCCTCCCTTGGTTGGTGAGGGAGTGGGGGGTTGCAGAAGGAAATTCGAGCTCCCATCCTTATGAAAGGCATAGATTGGGTTTCCTATGGAGGTAACAGAATGGAGACAGCAGGCCCCTGTGGCACTCCTTCCACCTGTGGCCCATGAATTACAGGTCTTGCCTTTGGGCAAGGAGAGGAGGAGTCATGCAGGTAAGTTTCCTGGGCTGATTGCCTGAGCAGCAGAGCAGCCCTCCCCATGTCCCAGCAAGCCAGCCCCATCCTGCAGGATCAGGACTTTGAAGAGTGCGTCTGGGCTCCTAGGCTCTTCCCTCCACACTTTGGGCCCAGTGCACGCAAACCAGCAGGAGAGGAACAAGTCTTTACCAGGAGCACCAGAGGCCAAGAGGGTTTGACTTCTCTGCTCTTTTAATTTAAGCAAAGAAGAATGAAGGGTGAGTGTCGGGGGTGGGAGTTGATACTGAGACAGCAACCCCACTACTCTGGAAACCAGACTTCAGTTCATACTGAATTCTAGAGCAAATGCCAACCATTGGGCTAAGCCAGAGAGGGGAAGAAGAAAGGAAGAGCCCTGGGAGCACTTCAGAGGGACTCCCCGCCACCACTACCCCCCCCTCCCCCCCCCCCCCCCCCCCCACCACACACACACCCAAATTCCAAGTTTTGCTTTTTTTTTTTGAGCTATCTCCAGACCTGGATACTTCAGCAACTGGGGTTCCTTGTTTGACGGCCGGGAGGTGCTACTCCTCCCCCAGAAACTACTTATGACTTTCAGAGATGACATCTTTCCAGTCTCCATTCAAAAAAGGTAGAAGAAAAGCCTGAAAATGAGAATGAGGCACTTAATGAGAAGACAAAGTGTTTGATACGAAAGGGAGATATTGTAAATCAATCTAAAGATTGTCCAGATAATATTATCTAGAGTCATGAGCACAGCAGTCAGAATGCTCCCGTTGAGCAAACACTTGGAGGCAAACAGTCAGCATTCCCAAACATCATCCAAAATCTCTCTTCAAAATGAATATTACATGATATTTTAACTAACTAGAAAACTTGAAACATAAAAAAAAATGAAAGAAGAAAAAAGAAAATCCATTTTCAATCCATCTTCATGGAAAGCGTCATCTTCAATAGAATATGACTTTTGTTTTTCTGGGTGCTCCAGATTGTAACCATTTTCAGAGGACTTATTGTTTTTCAAAATGTAGGTGATTATTTAAATGCTTAATAAGAGATACATCTTGTGTTTTGATTTGCACACTAGGTTTCCTAAGAAGTACATAATAAAATTTCGTAAACCAAACCAAGCAACTATGACCCACAGGTCAACCCAGCCCCTTGTGAGTTGTGCAACCTGTAAGCTAAAATAGTTTTTATATTTTTTTATGGTTGGAAAAATCAAAAGAAGAAGAATTGGGGTGCCTGGGTGGCTCAGCGGTCTGGCACCTGCCTTCGGCTCGGGTCGTGATCCCAGGATCCAGGATCAAGTCCCGCATCAGGCTCCCTGCATGGAGCCTGCTTCTCCCTCTGCCTATGTCTCTGCCTCTCTCTCTCTCTCTCTCTCAGTCTGTGTCTCTCATGAAAAAATAAATAAATCTTTTTTTAAAAAAAGAAGAAGAATATTTCATGACATGAGAAAAATTATGTGAAATTCACATTCCAGTGTCCACAAATTAGGGTTTATTGGAACACAGCCATGCTGATTCATTTAGGTACTGTCTATGGCTGCTTTTGCACCACCGTGTAAAACTGACTACTTGTGACAGAGACTATACATCCTGCAAAGCCCCAAATATTTGCTACCTGGCCGTTTACAGAATGTTTGCTGACCCTTCCTCTAAATACTCTATAGGAGTTGCCTCCTTCATGGGAGTAGATGAATAGTCCTTCTCTAAGGTGAACAACCCTAATTCACTTTGGCTCTTGAGTTTTTTTAAAACAAGTTACTCCTGCATACTGGCATACCTTGTTTTATTGTCCTTTGTTTTATTGTGCTTCACAGACATTAGATTTCTTACAGATGAAAGGTTTGTGGCAACCCTGCTACAAGCAAGTTTATGGGTGCCACTTTCCCAACAGTGTTTGTTCACTCTATGTCTTTGATAATTCTCACAATGTTGCAAACCTTTTCATTGTTATTATATTTGTTATGGTGAGCTGGGATCAGCGATTACAACTCGCTGAAAGTTCAGATGGTGGTTAGCATTTTTGAGCAATAAAGTATTTTTAATTAAGGTGTGTACATTGTTTTCCTAGACGTAATGCTGTTGCACACCTAATAGACTACAGGATAGTGTGAACATAGCTTTTATATGCAGCAGGAAACCAAAAAAAAAATCATCCAACTTGCTTTATTGCAATATTCACATCATTGTGGTGGTCTGCAACCAAACTCACAGTCCCTCTGAGGTGTGTCCATATATAATTCATCTTCCACCCACAGTAAATGCATAGAGTTTGCCTCCACCCTATTGGGAAAGAGGCTAGAGAGGGAAGAGGGCACAAAATCCCCTGTGTCTAAAATGTACCATCTTAGCAGTAAAGATCGGCCTTGCATTCCAAGCACAGATTGGAAAGGGGGCTCCTGGGTGCTCATGAGGAAAGCAGTTGTTCAGTGAAATCCACTGCCAGTGCTTAGCCTCCTTAAGTGGCAGGACAAGGAACAGCATCTGCTGAGGTTCTTCCTTGGAAATTCAGCATGGTAGAGCAGAAAGGACATTAGCTTTGAGGTCAGGTACATCCAGTTTAAATGCCACCTTCATCAGTTACTGGCTGTTTGACAAGAAGTTACTTAATCTTCCTGAGCCTCAGTTTTCCCATCTGTAACATGAAGGTTATACCTGTCTCACAGAGCTGTCATTGCTGATGATATCATGAATGAAGCACCCAGCTCAGCAAATGTGCCATAGTGGTCTCACTGTCTTAGGTGGATATAAGAAGTTGCTTAAGAGGACAAAGATGCTCTGCTATTTTAGTTGTGTGACCTTGGGCAAGTCCCCCCACCTGTGTGTGTTCCAGTCCTTTTCTTGGTAAAATGGTAAAAGACCTACTCTCTTGGTTCATTGTGAGGATTCAGTGAAGGGCTTAGAATAGTGTTGGACTCAGGGAGAGTGTTCAGCAAATGTCAGCTGTAATTGTGACCTTCCCCTGGGGATACCTAGATGATGCTTCAACAAGGTGCTTTGCTCTGGTTAGCAGGAACACACTGGCCAGGAGTGGTGACTTTCAGCCCTCCCCAGGTACATCAAAACAAACTCTTCCTTGTCCAAAGGGACACTGCCAAGCCTGGCCACCAACCCTCGTGGTCTTCTTCAGGTCAGATGACATTTACAAGGCTCTTCTGGAGCTAGTGCTTGTACCAATAGGCAGAACCCAACAGACCTTTCCATTATCTCTGCACGTTGGACCCTGGGATTTGAAGAATAAGATCTAGACAACAGAGCAGCTAGAGATTTACTGGTTCTTCGACTCACCTCCTGCTTACCTGTGACCTTACCTGGCAGCAAATTACAGACTATTTATTGTGGTCACGAAGCTATCAAGAGCAGTTTGACTTTCCCATACACTAGTCACTCCCCTGAACCTTTGCTTGTGCTGTGCCCTCCATCAGAAACATCATTTCTCCCATGTCTACAACTGAGACAAATACTACTCATCATCCTATCCTCAGCTCAGATGATACCCTTGGGAGTCTTCCCCTTTCCTCTATATGGCGTCTCCCCATCTTGTGCAGAACTGTGCTCAGATTTTGATCAGTAGTGGTTTTCACACTACGTTATAGTTAAGGAGTTTGTGTCTATGTCTTCTCTGTTCACTGTGTCTTGAGGGCAGGATCAATCTGTTCCTTCTTATCATCTTCAGCACCTGCCACCATGCTTGGTACACAGTGATGATGCACCCAATGTCTGGTGCCTAAGTAAATACATGAACGAACAAAACATACATTAGCAACTGGGAAGAAGAGGGAGATAATTTTTTTTTAATTCAGTGTGGCTCAGCATCCCTTGAGAGCCACAACAGGGACCAGTGTGGTTTTAAGATGTTTCCTTGAAACCTCACTCTCTCCAAATGGGGGTGTTGGCTGTTAGGGCTTCTCCTCAGGTCCTTGCTCTTGGCTGCCCAAGTCACCGGGTGCTAATGCACTTCCAGCTTAGACCTGGAGTGTTCCCGCATAATCTGTTAATGTAAATGATCTGTCATCTTGACCAGCAAGGTTAAAGCAAGGTACCTCTTAAAAGAAGAATATGAAGAGCCGCTGAGCAGCATGGAGAGTTCAAGTACAACTGTTTTATAGGAAAGGTCAAGTTCACCTTGTGTCGGGCACTTAGGCTAACAGTTACCGATTAAAGGAGACAATACCATAAATTTTGCAGGCTTTTTAACTCCTGGCTTACTCCCTGCTCTCCAAACCCCTTGCCTGGAAAGTCTCTCTCCTAGGCTTCTGAGAATGTGGACCCCCTCACGATGTCTTCTTTTGCCACAGAGCCCACACGGAGCTCAGTGTTTTTTTGTTTTGTTTTGTTTTTGCCCACTGCTTCCCTAGTTAGGTTCATTTCCAGAAATCAGCTTGGATCCACTTGATACCATTTTTTTTTTTAATACAGTTCCTATTTCAAAGGTAACTTTAAAAAAAACAAAGTGACAGGGCTGCAGTCTGCAGCTGGACCAGAAGGGGGAGGCTGAAGGAAGTGGATTTCTGCAAGGCAAGTCTATTAAAAAAGTACTTTATGGGGTGGTGGGAGGGTGAGGGGAGTGGGGGTGGTTAGAAATGCGGAGAGGAAGAGAAGGAGGGGTAGCGAAATCAAAATAATAATAATAAAATAATAATTGCAGCCATCATTTTAGTGTGCTCGATGCTTTACATATGTGGGCGCATTTAATCCTCCCGACAACCCCAGGAGGTAGATATTAATATCCCCATTTTTCAGATGAGGAAATCAAAATGCCAAAAAAGAAACCCTTCAAACTTTCAATTTGTACACTAATTTTAAGGCAGTTGGATTGCCGGGCTATAACCAAGTCATTTCGTAAGTAAATACTGGCGGTTTGATTTTTTCCCCCCTTTTTTTAATTCTTAATGTTCACCATTCCAGGCTCCAGGTCAGTAACTGAATATGTGGGAAGTCTTTTAAAATACCAATGAAAACGTTTGAAATAGCACAGCTGAAAACCACTACTTTTCACACTGGGCTTCATTCAGAGTTCAAGGTTGTACATTTTTCTCCCACACAAATTCAACAGAACAAGAAACCACAAGAATTGAGTGTTTTCCAAGTCTAAATAGGGGAATATGAACTTCAGGAAAAAGCATGAGGAGAAATTTATTTGAAAGCACTTCTCTGAAAAACATTGCCCCTCCGTTTCCTGGCTTCAAGGCCCTGACTCTGTCTAGATGGTTAACAGATACCAAATCACCAGTAGCGCTCAATAAATATTCGGCAGCACACGTATTGTGGTCAGTTCCTGATGGGTCTAATACTTGTTAGAATTTTCCAGACGAGTCGCTTCTGTCTTATCCAGCGTCCATACCAGGACCAGCGCCACACCTGCCCTCTCTGTGAACTCCACCGAGATCGCCCACCAGGTTAAACTTTCTCAAAATGCACTAAACGGCAGTCATTTTTCTGTCCAATGCATCTCTGCGACCAGACTGCATTTGCCCTCAAAGTGTGTCCTACAGAGATTTCCACAGAGTAAGGATTTAGTGACTGTTGCTGAAGGAATAAATAAATGAACTTCAGCAGACTGTATATCTGTACATTGAGGTTTTCTTTTAGCGTCAGGGCTTGGGATTTGGGAACAGGAAATCGGGTGTGGGAGGGGCTTTGGTGGGTTTTTTTTTTTTTTTTTTTAATCTTCTTATTCCCCTGTTCTATTTCAATTGAATTTGTCAAGAGGCTTGGGGTTTTATTTTCCCAACATGAATCACTGATGATCTAACAAATTAATTACCCATCCATCCTGCCCTACTGAGTGAGGTCATGGGAGAATGGATGGGTTCAGCTGACCTCTTCTGGACAGTAGTGTCACAGGCCCCATTTAAGAACTTGAGTTCAATGCCAAAATTGCCAGTTTAGGTTAGAATCAGACTTAAATGTATCTTATTATACACAGAGGCACACAAATGCAATATGTCATCTTTAATGGTTCAGAACAAAGCCTAAAAAAAATAGTGTCCTAGCACAGATGAATTTTATAACCTTTGATATATGGCTTTCATTATTAACAATAATTTCTGTAACTGCATCCAAATTCGGGAAGATACCCGATGAATATTAATTTTATTTTTGATTTATTTTCTGCGCCCGGTGGCTCCCTCTAGGGCAGACCTGCATTCCCAGCGTCCCTTTTGCCCTGAGATCTTACATCCTCCGGAGTGAAATCCTCGTGGTCGTGGGGACAGCCTGGTTCCAGGAACACAGCACTTCGGGTTTTGCCTTTCTGCTGGAAACGGAGGGCTTTTTTTTTTTCCCCTTCCCACTGCATTTTCTTACCTCTTTATATTTTACAAAGATTTCCCCCTCATCCACCCTTTGTCATTATATTAAAATCTAATTGCAAGACAACTCTCCTCACCTAAGTCATCAACAAAGCCCAATTATTTCTAATGCATGCAGAAGGGGGAAAAAGTGCCAAACAATAAAAAGGCATGCAGTAACCTAAGCCTTTTTCACAGTCAGGCTTCAAGTTCACATGTGAATTTATGCCAGTTTTGACATTAGCCGAAAAAATTAACAGTTCTCAAAAATGAAACTCTCACAAAAGGGGTTTTGTGTTTCAAGCAGAATAAATTATAGTGTGATGTTATTAAAACACTTAGTTGTTAAGTTGCCAAGAAAATCCAGTATATTCACACAGACTCGAGGACCTGTCTCCATGCAAAGTAATTAAATTAGATTTATGGGCTGCATTACATCAGTGTTTGATAGTTCATTTTTCCTTTCTTCATATTTTGCCCTGCTTTATTAGAGCATGTGACAGATGGTAAAAATAGTGTGAAGTTTCTTGGCCCCGTGCTAAATCCCCTTTCGGTAGTATATCTCTCTTCTGTCAGTTCTCCCCAGCGATGATAAATTAACCTCTCTCTTTGTATCCCAAGTGTGGCAGTAAAGCTCTCTTTGACACAGCACTATCACTTTATCTTAATCTGTGCTGTTTCGAGGAGAGAGGGAGATGATGCAATCGCCACCATGAGTTTAAAGAGAAGATTTATTGTGTCAGAAAAAGGGAGGATGATTAATATAATATGCATCATTATATTTTTCATTTTGTCTCATTTGTCGCCTTCTCCTCAGCCAAGGCAGCGAGTTCGCCAGGGTGGGCCGAGCTCTGGACAGCCCTTCCCTGGGGCTGGTTTGCGGGCGAGCCCGGGGAGCGGCAGGTGGAGGGTGGCCCGTCCTCCTGCTGGCTCCCCAGCCTCCGCCAGGCCTCCTTGAAGGGGGCCAGGGCTTCCTCTCTGGGCCCTTCGCTGGCTTTCTGCCCCTCCCCGGAGGGAGGCAGAGGCACCTGGGGCTCCCTCGTGGGAAGGGAGTATATGATTTGCGGTAGATCAAATCATCAGAGTGTGTCCTGAGACTAAACAGGAGTTGAGGTGACCCAGCCCCTAGGAGACACTGCTGGTGGGACCAGAAGAGGCAGTGCCATATTTACATGTGTTTCTGCAGAGAGGGACATAATATTATTATTCCCCTTACTTACAACAAAGCTATAGTCTCCTTAAGCTACTCCTTGGCTATGAATTGCTTTTATCTGGAAACTGGCTTTGTGCATTCAGCTCCCTAAGCATTTACTAGTGTGGCCACAAGACAGACACAATGTCGGACTCCGGATGGATGCAAAGGTGTGCGGAGGGCCTATCCTGCCCGCAGGAGGCTCACGTTCTAGCCAATGGGCAGCCGGCGGCCAAATGCAATGCAGGGTCACCTCCCTCCCAGGTCCTCCCTGCACAGAGGGTGCCTCGGGGGAGAGGCCCTGGCTCCCACTGAAGGAAAGTCCCAAGATCAAGGGAAGCAGATTCATGGCACAGAAGATGAGCATAATTCGAGTATAAAGGGAAAGTACCATCTAGAGTTGAAAGGAATCCTAGTACTTCTCCCCAAAAGTGAATAATCTTTTTTATGAAGTGAGTGATCACAATTCCATTTCTCTGCTTTAAAAAAATCTGGATTTTTCAATATGTGCTGGAAGCAAAGTAACCCTCTAGAATCCCAGCCAACTGAAATATTTTCACCTGGTTTTCCTCAAAGGCTCTGAAAGAACCACATGACTGGAGGCCTGTCTTTGCTAATCTTACCTAGCGAATCAGCACTTTCCCTCTCCAGGGCAGCCCTCCCCACCCCTCACCCCAGCAGGGGCACCAGCAGCCATGTTTTCACTTGCACTGTGTGACACGCACCACCCCCATCATAATCGATTGGACCAGACCTAGACCGGTTGGGTTCTCTCTCTTCCAGGGTTTTGGAATTTGGGCAGAATAACAGCCAGAGGGCTGCAAAGGGAAGGAGAGAGGCCAAGTTGCTGGAGGCAGCCATAAGAACCATAAACCCAGACGCCAGAGCAGATACATTGGCAGAGAGGCACAGATGAGAGACTCGGTAGAAGCCTCCTGGGTCCTGATTATGATTTTCCATGAGCCTCTTGGGTCCTTGAGTCCCAGGAGACTCCCTTGTGTCCTTAAAATAAATACTCCTTTTCTTTCCTTTCTTTCTTTTTTCCTTTATTTACAAGGTGTTGGAGCACCATGTGGGGAGTTGAACAAAAGAATGACAGAAGCAAAGCTCTCTGTTGATATGAAAATAAACAAGTGGGGACTCATGCAATTAAATCATTATGATTTTACAATGAACTCCCCAACAGGTTAAAGCTAAAATGAGATGGGATGCCTTGCAAAGCCATGAGCTCCCCATTATTCAAACAAAAGCTGAATTTCAAGTCCATGTAAAGGAAAGCTTGCCTTCATTAAAAGATAAGACACTTGGGGGTATCTGTCTAATGTACTAAAAGAGGGGAAATACCAAAGTTAGTCAACAGAAGGACAAAGAAAATATAAAGAAAGAAAATGCGTTATCCAAATGAGCCTCTTTCTTTTCTTTCTTTTTAACATATTTAAACATTTTATTTTCCCTTAGAACAGATAAATGGCCATTAATTCACCACTCAATTAGTGTGAGGCACAAGACCTCCAGGAGTGAGGATCCACTGACTGAAATTAAGCATGGATCTCTTTCTTAAGGAGAAAAAAATGTAAGGAAAGACATGGAAAAAAAAAATAAGTTAGGAACTGTGGAGGAGAAGTAAAAAGGTAAGAAGCCATCATAAGATACTTTAATATGTCCAAGTTCCAAGTGTGGTGAGCTGGACTCAATCTCATGTCCCATGAGACTCCCTTGTACCCTTAAAAAGATAATAATAAATTCCCTTTTTTTCCCTTAAGCTAGACCAGATTGTTTTCTATTCCTTGTACCTAAGAGTCCTGAAACACCTATATTTCCCACCACTCCCTCCCCTGGTGCTTCTGGTCCAGTCAGACTGGCTTCTTTCGCCATCCTATAACTGCCTTGCTCGTGTTTGCATTCTCCAATTGGCTCAGGTTGATTCTTTCACCAGAAATGCTCTCCTTTCCCCTTGACCTATCCTACCCATACCTCGGACACACCATCCATCATGAAAATAACTCCAACCTCATGGATGATCAGCCCCTTGGGTTTCTCCTTATAGTCTCTGCCACAAAATGTTAGCAATTAATTTGATTTTGTAATGTGTGCTATGTGAATTTTGTCTCCCCCAAGAGACTGGGAGCTCCTTGAAGGCAGCAACATGTCTTCAAGGTCTTAATCGTATCTGTTGCAGTGCCAGTGCCTGGCTCCCCAGCTGAACTGACTCTCTGGCCAGGCTGGACACAGGAGGCTGAAGAATGGGAAGACTTCATTTAGATGGAGCTCCCCCATCTCTTCTCTCGTCCTCCCCCCCAGCTCTGAAGAGCCTCTTCTCCATCATCTCAAACAGGGCTTGTAACCTCACTTTCAGCAGGATCAGGAGTAAAATTCTTGCCGGGGGACATGGAAAAGGTGACGCCATTTACAGGAGAACCGACATCGTTGTCAGAAAAAGTAGGGTTAGCCTGCAGAGATATGGGGTGATGTGCATAAACCCAAACTTTGGATGAACTAAGCATCATTTCAACTTAATTTTGGAAATCTAAATATATGGAATGCATTAGCTGATTTTATTTTTGGCAGCAGACTTAACCATTCTAATCATGTTTTGCTCCAGCGAATTTTAAAATTAGTTTGCATTTCCTAAGCACACATCAGCTGGGTGAGGGCTGAGGGAGGGGGGAGGAAGGAGAAGGGAGAGAGGGATGCTAGGAAAAAACCAGGCTGGGATTAAAACTTTCCTAGCAGATGCTTCATTAAGTGGATAATCCACATGCAGATCCATGAAGCTGATTAGACTCGAGTTCTTGGTCAAGGAGAATCTGGTTACTGCCCTGCAAATAGGTACCTGTCCACCTGCCCAAGATAATTAAAAAGTACCAAGGTAAAGAAGGAGGGGAAGGGCAATTCACTGCCTGTGTACCTTCTGGAAAAAGGGGAAATGGCAAAAACAAAATTTCATTTATTTATTTTTTTAATTTCATTTTTTAAAATATTTTATTTATTTATTTATTTATTTATTTGAGAGAGAGAGAAAATATGGGGGAAGGGGCAGAGGGAGAAGCAGACATCCCACTGAGCAGGGAGCCTGACCAGGGGCTCCATCCCAAGACACCAGGGTCATGACCTGAGCCAAAGGCAGATGCTTAACTGACTGAGCTACCTGGGTGCCTCCCCAAAACAAAATTTCTGGGTGATGATAAATTTTCTCTCCTTATTTGTAAGGTTGAATAATCTATTATTGTCTGCTAACATGGTACTGATTTTAAATGACAGAAAAATCCATGTTTCTTTCGAGGGTTCAGTGTGCTTTGCAAGCGTGGTTTCTTTAGTCACAGTCAGATCTGAGAGGTGGGGGTGGGCCCAGATTCCTATTTCTGAGGTGGCTGACATGTGTCAGAAGTCTTTTCCAAAATCTGCCCTCATCTTCGAGGATATTATGGTAACAGTCACTGCCATGTGTGGGACTGCTGCTGTGTGCTAGGAAATGTATGTATTATATCTGACATCTTCACTACAAACCTGCAGCTTTGCCTGAACAACCATTTATAGATGAGGATACTGAGTCACGGAGTGGTTATGTTAACTTGGGTGTAGTCACACAGCCAGAAAGTAGTCGAGCCTGTCCCCTACTGATGGAGCTGCCTCTCAAGAAACACAGACCACACTTTGGGTTGGAGAATTGAACAGGGTTCATTCTCCAGCCCCCTGCTAGGTAGAGAGGAGATGGAGGAGTTCCAAAGGTGGCATGCAAACCAGTGCTCGGGACTTCTGTGCTCCACGTTACCTAAGGGATGATCCTTAATGGCCAGCTGTGCCTCGATGAGCTGCTTTGGCCTGGAGACTGAACCCCCAGCACTGCTCACTAGCCAGTGTAAAGGGGAAAAAGAAAACCTGTGAGCTAACACATCTGGCCTTCATCTTCAGTAGACTCTGTGGTCCCTGTGGGCTAATTGTAGGGAGACGTTGTTAGAAGGTTGAGGAAAGATCGTCAGAGAGTAGCCTGGTTAGAGTTAGGGCAGAAAACGCCAGCAAAATTTGTAAGATTGAGCCAACATTAACCTGAGGACTGTTTAAAAGAGAAAAGTTTAGTAGTGTAGCAGTCAGGGTCTTCGAGAAACAGAGCCAATAGGAGATACATGTCTGCGCATGTTTATATATAATATATATGTGCATATACATATATGAAATAAAGAGGTATATTTTAAGGAACTGGCTCACATAACCATGGAGATTAGCAAGTCCGAAATCTGTAAGGCAGACTAGAAGGCTGGAAATGCAGATATGAGCTAACTGCTGCTGTCTTGAAGCAGAACTTCTCAAGGAAAACTCAGTTTGGGATCTTAAGGCCTTCAACTGATTGGATGTGGCCCGCCCACCTCATCAACAGTATGCTCCTTTACATAGGTCAAACTGTAGAAGCTAACCACATCTTTAAAATACCTCCACAGCAACACCTAGATTAGTGCTGGACTAAATTACTGGGTACTCTCATCAAGTGGATGCAGACAACCCTCACAGTAGGATTACTCTAACACAACTCTTCTCACTCTTTTGTGTTCTCTCCCAATAATTATATATATTTTTTACATGGTTGTAAAAAACTGTATTACAAGAATTTACTAGTTTTATTATATATATAAGACATGTTCATTATGGAAAATTTGTATACATAAAAATTTGCCATTCTAATTTCTTATGTAATTTGTAAACTCTTTTTCATATTTATAAGGTTGTCTCCTTCATGGGGCTATGGGTACCATAAGAACGGGGGACCATGTCCCATTGTCTTTTTATGCCTATGCATTAATTATGGCACATACTAAGTGCTCAATATATATTGGTCAGAAGAATGGGCTTTGTTGCATAAAGACCACACTTACTATCTGTACTAGCTACATAATAATCGAAATAATGTACTTAGCTTATCACCCATTATTAAATATTTAGATTGTTTTCAAGTGTTTTGCTTTTCCTACGATAAGTTTTATGATCTTCTTTGGACACATACATTTTTCTTTCATTTGAATAATACAAAAAAGCTTGTTTATACATGGTTTCCTTTAGAGTACTGTGGCCATAAACTATCACGCTGATTAGTCAAACTACTGATTAATTTAAAGGAAAGTATGGGTCAAAGTGATTATTTGAAAGACTCATTGAGACTAGAACAATAGCCATCTAATAAAAGCTGGTGATTGTGAAGCTCCCTACAAAACTGTCCCAGATAACATCGAGCTTGGTTAAGTATGGCAGGTTTTTGCCTGTTATCTCTCTATCCTACAACTGCCCCCTACGATAATGGGGTTGGAAGTCTCCAAACTACTTTTCCCAGCTTCCTCTGGCACTTGGCTTCCTGTTAGGTTTTGCCAAACTGGCAGGAAAATCAAGATCTGAGAGGAGAGGAATCATTATTGTTTCTCTCTCTCTCTCTCTCTCTCTCTCCTCCCCTCTCCCTATGTCTCAGTCTACTCATTCCCTGCCTTCCTCTGACGGTGTTTCTTACATTATCCAATCTTCTGAGACTGATCCACCCAATGACCCACCTTAGGGTCTGGAAACCCCATCCACACCCTGTTGTCCTCCAGCCTTAGATTATCTCTGAATTACTTTTAATCTCTCACACTCTCTTTCACTCTTTGATTTTCCAAATTCTTTGTAATCTATACCCTGTATTAAATATGCTCTTTTTGAAATACCTAGGTTGGCTTCTGTTTGCCTCATGAGACTCTGAGGAATACAATAAAGATAATTCTTTATGAGTAACTGCTGATTTGCCCACTTTGGTCTCCAAAATCTTGACTTTAAGGGCCAATCCGGGTACACTCTTCCCAAATGTCTCCATGTACTATATTAGTCAGGTTTCTTATTATCTGTATTTTATGATGTTTTCTTTCTTTTTTTTTTTTTTTTAAGATTCTACTTTAAGATTCTCCTTATTTATGTTTGAGAGAAAGAAGGAGAGGGCACACACAGATACTCATGAGCAGGGGGCGGGGTAGGAGGCAGAGGGAGAGGGACAAGCCGACTCCACCCTGAACACAGAGCTCAAAGTGAGGCTCAATCCCATGACCCTGAGATCATGACCTGAGCCAAAATCAAGTGTCAGATGCTTAACCAACTGAGCCACGCAGGTGCTCCTGTTTTTTGATGTTTTTACATCTTAAAAAGCTTGCTGGCCAGAGAGAGCCTGCCTCCTCCCCCAGGACCAGCCCTTAGAGCTGGCAAAGGGCTCACCCAGAGCACATCTGTCACATCAAACCAGCCACCCCTTCTCTAACTCAATCCTCTCCTGCTCTAATGCACCCCAGTGCCACGTACCAGGCAACTAGGGACCATCCCTATGACCAAAACCCACCAGGTATTCAGGCTAGCCCAGCCTGCACTGTACGCTCTGTGCTGCCTTGCCTTTCCTACAGAAACCCCAATAGGCTCTGATTCAGGCTGCCTTTCACCTCTTTCTTCTGCCGGCTGACCCAACCTGCCGTTTCTCCTGTGCCCGTGTGGCATGTGGTGACCCCTCTCTGGGACCTGTGTCTTCCCTGCAAGCCTCATGCCCATTTCCTCCTGTAGCCCCATTGATTCTCCCATGCCACAGCCAACACCTCCATTCTTGGAATGGAAACCACGTTCCCTAAACTCTACTCCTCACATCACTTGTGTCCAGGAGGATTTTGACAGGTGCTCATTAAAGAAAGATTTCAGGGGCACCTGGGTGGCTGAGTCAGTTAAGCATCTGCCTTCAGCTCAGGTCATGATCTCGGAGTCCTTGGATCGAGTCCCGTGTTCAGCAAGGAGTTTGCTTCTTCCTCTCCCTCTGCCCCTCCCCCAATTCATGCTCACACTCTCTCAAATAAATAAATGAAATCTTTTAAAAAAGGTTTCAGAATCAAATGAATTTGGGAGATGCTGAGTCTAATATATTTCAATAAATCTCTTTACTATATATTGACATACTAGTGTGTTTTGAATCTCTATGAGTGTTTCCTAATTTTTTAACCAGCCTTTATCCACACGTTGTCTAGTTGTATGCATGTATAATCTACTTGAAAATATCTTAAGTTATATACATCTATCTTCAGTGTCATATATACATATACATCTGAATGATATTTATCTGCATACATACATAGACATCTTAGAAAGCTTGCTGGCTGGAGAGAAACTGTCCCTCACAGGGCTGGCCTTCTCTTAGAAATAGCAATGGAATCTCCCAGAGCACAACCCTTATATACAAATCGACCAATCCTGAGCAACAACCGATCCTTCTATCACTGTCATTTCAAAGACTTCCTGCTTTCCAAGCCTCCTTCTGGTTTGCTCCATGTATGGATATATAGAAATGCTTATCTACAGTAATTCTTTAAAAAGTTGTTTTTGGGGATGCCTGGGTGGCTCAGCAGTTGAGCCACGGTGTCTTCAGCCCACGGTGTGATCCTGGGGTCCTGGGATCGAGTCCTGCATTGGGCTCCCTGCATAGAGCCTGCTTCTCTCTCTGCCTATTTCTGCCTCTGTGTGTGTGTGTCTCTCATGAATAAATAAATCTTTTTTAAAAATTTAAAAATAAAAAATAAAATAAATCAAAAGTTTTTTGTGTATCTTCATGAAGATGTGGAAAGGTTGTTGTAAAGACTGGAACTAACGCTTTGTGGCGAAAATCAAACAGAACACAGAGTACCAAACATATTGACACCTAACTGACTATCAAGATGACAGCATTATCAGATTTTGGTTCCTCTTCTTTCCCTAAAGATGATGCTTCACCATTGAAGGGCCCAGTTTCTGCTCCTGTCCCCTTGCTTTGGGCAAAACTGCCAAACCTCTTCTTTGAAAGCCCTTATTACAAATCTCAGACCTGACTTATTCCCTGCAAGAAGGGCAGGCTTTAAGTATGAAACAGTCACCATTCCCATTATTTTTCTTTCTTCCCTCAGGAGGTGAGAAAGGGGTTCATTGTAAATCTACAAGCATTCCCCCATAAAAGGAATTTCATGGAAAACCAAGGACAGAAGAACATGAGCTTGGCAAGGCCTCACAGAAAACCCTCTCTCTCTATCTCTATCTATCTCACCCTACTTACACCAGGTCTGCATCTTGAGGAGGTTGCTTCACTGCCCTCCCTCCAGTGCTGGGCTCTAACTTTGGCATGCCCATGATTTCCGGTGGCCATCAGCCTCAGTCTGGCCCAATTTCACCTACCATCCCTGGCTGCCCAGTCTCTGGGCATTTCCATCCCTGGATTTCTGTGGGGGGTTTCACATCCCCCTGTGCTTTGCGAGACCCAGACTGTGAGCTGGGTGATAATCAAACTCTTCCTCAAACCTGAAGGCTGACTTTTTCTCCTGAGCAACAGTATTTCGCACACCAGGTTATGGAAGGAGGGTTTTAAAGCCCTTTTTGGCAGAAGAGATTTTTTTTCCTACCTTCCCAACTGAAGTTTGCTTGAAGCCCAAACTTAAAATGGCTCCTCACTGGCATAACCAGCTCTGCACTGCCTGCTCCAGGCCCTACCTCACTTCTCCACAGCTGGTGCTCTCCCTTGGCCCTGCCCACCCAGCCGGTCTTCCTTCTATTCTACTCCTACATCTACATAGGCTGCTCCCTGGGTTAGCAATTCTCACCCTCTCTTTTTGGCTGGTTAGCCCAACTCATGCTTGAGACCTCAAAGCCTCTGTCACTTCCCTGGGGGTGCTCTCTCTGCTCTCCCTGCTGAGGTAAACCAGCTCCCCACCCCCACCACAGGCACTGGTGACATCACATTCCATTTTAGATTTGTTGGAGTGGTTAGTTTACAAATGACTTTCTCCCTCCTATTCTCTTTTGCTCATCACTGTATCCCCAGCCCCCAGCACCTGGTGTTCTCTTAATGAAAATCTGGCTGCATCCATTCTGTCTTCAGCAATTGTACTATTCATTTCTAAGTGTCTTAATTGGTCTTTTGTAAAAACAATTTGTCCTTGTTTCATAACTTCCTGTTCTTGTTTCATGGACATAATGTCCTCTTTTATCTCCTGAAGATTATTAAATATAATTGTTTTAAAAGTCTGGGCTCAGGGGATCCCTGGGTGGCTCAGGGGTTTAGTGCCTGCCTTTGGCCCAGGACATGATCCTGGAGCCCCGGGATCGAGTCCCACGTCAGACTCCTGGCATGGAGCCTACTTCTCTTTCCGTCTGTATCTCTGCCCCTCTCTCTCTCTCTTTCTATGTTTATCATGAATAAATAAATAAAATCTTAAAAAAATAAAATAAAAGCCTGGACTCTGTCAGTTGAATGTCTGACTCTTCATTTCATCCCAGGTCATGAGCTCAGGGTCATGGGATCAAGCCCCGTGTTGGGCTCTGTGCTGAGCATGGAGTCTCTCTCTCTCTCTCTCTCTCCCTCTGCCCCTCCCCCTACTTGAGCTCTCTTGCTCTCTCTAAAAAAATTAAAAATCAATAAATACAAGCCTGTGCTGCTGGCTCTATTGCTTGTTTCCTTTTGTGTAGAAACTTGTTTTATCATCTCTTGCTCATTTTGAAGGCTTTCCTCAAATGTTTCATAGTTTTTCACTGAGTGGCGGTCTTCTGTGGCAAAAGTTGCTCACAAGTAGCCGGAGTGACCGCACCCCTCTGCAGTCTTTAATCACTTCCTGCTTAGGATTCTACAACATTTCCCTCTCACCTATCTTACCTTAGTTTCTCTTCAGAAGAACTCTAGGTGGTAGAAAGAACATGTATTAATGTTATCTACATTTTACAACTTAATAACATAAAATAAAATAATATTCTGAGAAATCATCTTTTCCAAAATCAAGTAGTTAATGAACTATCAGGTCCAAACTCAGAGTAGACCACCCAATTGCATATTCCATGTTCTTCATACCACACTACTGCTTCCTTTCATGTGGATCTACTCAGCAGTCAGCATGTTGGTCAGGGTTTCCAGCTGCAAGGGACAGAAACCTGGTCCAAACTAACATAACAAAGAGACAATTTCTACAACCCGAGTAAGGTAGTACATGACCACAACAATGGCTGGACCCAGGGACCACAGAGCTTTCAGGATTCTTTCTCTATCTTGTGCCTCTGCTCCACTGGGTGTTGGCTTCATTCTCTCCTTTTGCAGATTCTTTTCTCCACGTGGGAAGGTGCATGGCCTCCAGGGTCCCAGATACGCATCCCAGCAGCCCTGCAGCCCCAATCCCAGAGGAAAAAGAGAATTTCTCTTTTCCAGCTTCAGTTTTTAAAATTCTCAAGAAGGACTCTAGTTGGTCCAGTTTGTGTCACATGCTCACGCCCTGAGCCAATCACTGTAGTTATGGAGATAGGATATTATCATTGGCCTGATCTAAGTTAGGGACCCACTCCTATAGCTGGAGGGCAGGGTCTAATTGTCAGCTGATCACTAAAATCACATGAGTGGCTCCTCAAAAGGAGAGTGATATTTCCCCCTTGTTATGTGGCTCACCTAATAGGGTTTGCATTGGCTGGCTGCCCAGTAAGTTTTGCACACATAGGAAAAATGATTAGCAAATGGGTCCAGAGACATAACTATATATTATGAAAACCAGTCACACTTCAGCCCAATGTAGTGGACAGAAGCTGAACTTGGGTTTCAGACTCCAGGTTCAAATCTCAATGCTGTTGTTCAAGAACTGTGTGAACTTAGACAATAAGCTTAACAAGGATACTTGAGTATTTGTTATTCTTTTGAGCAATCTATTTAACTTGGCAGATAATAAGCCCTCAACAGTTACAAATATACCTCTCCTAACATCTGTACTATCTATTTCCTTCCTCACTGTCCAGGAAGCAATGATTTCTAGCCAGGATTTTGCAGCATTCCCAGAAATATCTTTGCTGTTTCAAAATTTGCCATGAAAGTCTCAAAAATGTTTTAATAAAAGTTGCTTTTGGTGCTTTCACTTAAAAAAATTATATTTGTTTCTACTTTGTAGGTAAAGAAGGCATGGACCCAAATAATCAGAATTAAAAAAAAACAAAAGGGGTTGTTGTGGGTTGAACTGTGTTGCTCTCAAAATTCATATGCTAAAGTCCTAATTGCCAGTACCTCAGATGATGACTGTTGCTGGAGATAGGGCCTTTAAATAAGTAAGATTAAATAAATATGACCGTATTGGTAGGCCCTAATCCAATACAACTGGTGTCATATTAGTGCCTTGTGTTCTTATAAGAAGAGGAAGAAATATCAGGGGTGTGCCAATGGGAAAGAGGGAAAACCACGTGGAATGGCAGAAGAAGATAGTTATCTACAAGCCAAGGAGAGAGGCCTCAGAGGAAACCAATCCTGTCAACAGGATTGGTCTTGATCCTATTGATCTTAGACCTCTAGCTTCCAGAAAGATGAGAAAATAAATTTTTGTTGTTTAAGCCCCCACCTGTGGTAGTCAGCCTAAATAAACGAATATGGGGATATGGGAGTGTCACAACTTTTAAAAATGTGGGAGTCACTGTCTTTGATCAAGAAGTCCATTTCTATGCAAATTCTGTCATGTAGAGATCAGACCCTACTCTGTTTCCTCCCAAATTTATTTCAACCCCATTAGTTACAGGAAAAAATTACAATAGCAGATTACGTAAGCTGTAATTGGCTATTTCCATTAACCAATAAATTGTTTCTAAACATTTCTTTCTACCGTCTTATCCTAGCCTCATCTTCCCACACCCACTGGAGCCATCTCTTCCTATGCTGTTCCCTACAATGCCACGTGCAAGGGATTGCCCTTCATGGACCAGACATGAGTCGCTTCGTTAAACCAGCCTGGGCATTGCTGTGCCAGTGGGAGCACATTCTCTTGTTCAGAAAAATGGAAATAATTATATTTAAGGACAGCTCCCTTTCTTCTGTTTGCAGATCCCATCCTCCAAGAGTTTGGTCATGTAAAAAGAATTTATTTGGGTTTTATGATAGGTTAGATGAGCAGAATCAACAGCTCCGCCAAGGACATAAATGAAGCCTGGAGTAGGGGCAGAGCAGATTTTTTTCCTTCTCAGAGCCTACTTTTATTAGGACAGAACTTAGAAGCTGGAGCATCTCTTTTCAAATCTGTAAAACGAGATCATATTTACTGTAAACAGTTGTTATAAGGACTAAATAAATATGGAGGGGACCTATCAAACACAAGTGTTCAATACCAACTAGTTCACTGCCCATTTGTTTCTTCATCTGAGGAAAAGAGAGACAGCGAGAGAATGAAAGAAAGAGAAAAAGGAAGGGAGGGAGGGAGGGAGGTGGAAAGAAATCAGAAAGAAAGATTTGAAAAAAAGAATACACTCTGCACCATACAGAGTTAGGATCCAATAGCATCATATGTGTACAGACTGTATATACGATCCACAGGGAAGGTGTAATGGGGATCATTTTTACTTATTTGACAAATAGATGACACTTAGAACATAGGGCTTCCCACATGCCAGTCTATGTGTTAAGTACTTTATAAACATTCACTTCTTTACTTTCCACAACAACCCTGAGGTAAGTTCTCTTCCTTAGGGCCCTTTTCACAGGAGGGGAATCAGGCACAGAGAGCTCAAGTATTTGCCCAAGCCCACAGGGCCAGCAAAAGGCAAAGCTGTGTGGAAACCCAGGGAGCCAGGCTCACAGAGTCTGTGCTCCTCCCCAAATTCCATGCTGCCCTTGACCATGTGGCTGATAGCCCTGAGGACCCAGAGTCTCTTCAGTTCCCAGCATTTTCTCCCTCCACCTCCACCAGCACCAGTGAAGGGACTGCTTGATCCAGTTACTGGAGTCCCAGTGGGAGGTTTGGAAAGGAAGATTCCTTCTTCGAAGAATCTTCGAAGAAGCAGGAAGAAGACCTGCTCCTCACCCCTACCCTCTTCCAGGCACCAAAGAGCAATCTGCAAGGAGAACGCTCTGCCCCCTACCCGGAGGTGGGCTACAGGGGCCCCATAGCCAGATGGGCTGCCCAGGGGATGGGGGGGTGCACCAAGAGGGGGACAGGAGGGTGCCAGCCTGCCAGCCTGCCAGCCGTGCCTCTTCTCTTCTCAGCCAGAGCTCGGCTTTGACAGATTGAGGCCCACCAACACCCGAACTAGAACTGAAAAAGAGTGTATTTGTCACAAGCAGGAAGACCTTTGCTTCTCACTGCCGCCCAAGACGGTAGCCCCAGGATTCTGCAGGTTACCCTCCTCCGTGGAGACTCAATCACCGCCCCACACACGGAGGGCTCTGGGGCTGCAAGAAGAGGAGCTAATTTGAAAAGAGGACCTGGGAGGCACAGGTGAAAATGGACAGGGAGACAAAACTGGGTTTCTCTCATTCATTTATTCACTCCATCTACAAAGAATTATTGAGTCTCTACTCTGTGCCAGGCCCTCATCCAACACTGTGGACACGGCAATTAATGGAGCACGGGCCTGGGGCACCTGGGTGGCTCCAGGGGTTAAGCCTGGGACTCTGGATTTCTGCTCCGGTCATGGTCTCAGGGTCCTGAGATCAAGCTCCAGGTGGGGCACAGCGCTCAGTGGGGGGTCGGCTTGAGGATTCCCCCCCTCTGCCCCTACCCCTGCTCACTGTCTCTGTCTCTCTCTCAAATAAGCAAATAAACCTTAAAAAAAAAAAAAAAAAACCGTCCTTGCCTTCTTGAAGTTTAAACTCTTAAATAAGGGAATTTCAGAGAGTCTTAAGTACCATGAAGAAAATGAAGCAGAACATTGAGACAGTAACGAGAAAGGTGCTAGGTGCTTCTATACTGAGGGCGGTGGCTAGCAAGGCCTGGGGAAGAGCATGCCAGGCAAGCGGAAGTGCAAGTACAAATGCCCCAAAGTGGAAGGGCCAGGTGTGGCCAACTAGATATTGGGAAGAGTTAGGAGAAGCACTGTGCTCAGCCTATAACCCTAGTTCAGTGAAGGAGGGGAAAGTCATAGGCCACAAGAGCAAACCTCCACTTACAAAAGCCATCAAAGGCCTTTTGGTGGGAAGAGGCTTGCCAATCAGTACATTTTTTTTCTTTTTCAAGTCACTTATTTATAATTTTCTTATAATGTTATTATAATTTCTTACAATCCATATTTATTAAAAGCAATCAGGAGAACAAACAGGAGACAAGAAAATCATTTGCCAGTTGGTAAATTATTGATACTGAAAAATAAGAGGAGCACCTGGGTGGCTCCGTTGGTTGAGCTGCCGACTCTTGGTTTTGGCTCAGGTCGTAGTCTCACGTGTGGTGAGATGGACCCCCCCCTCGGAGGTGGGGGGATTCGCGCTCAGCGGGGCATCTGCTGAAAGATTCTCTCCCTCTGCCCCTTTCCCCACTCATGTGTGGGCACTGTCTCTCTCTAAAATAAATAAATAAATCTTTTCTAAAAAAAAAGAAAGAAAGAAGAGAACACTAAAATACGGAGATCCAAATTAGAAAGCAAATGACCTCGAGTTACCTGATCAGATCACTTCACTTCTTTGAGTCTTCTTTTCCTCATCAGTAAAGTGGAAAAACAATACTTACTTTTTAAATATATATTATATCTTTTATGAAGGTATAATTAACATACAACTTCATGTTATTTTCAGGTGTACAACACAGTGATTTGACATTTGTGTACATTGTGAAGTGCTCACAAGGAGTCTGCTTACCAGCTGTCACCATATAAAGTTCTATAATATTATTGACTCTCTCTCAAAAAAACAAATAAACTCTAAGTTTTCCCCATGCAATATTCCCCGTGCTGTCCATCGCATCCCCAACACTTATTCAATTTTTTTTGACTTATTCATTTGATAACTGGAAGTTTGTACCTCTTAATCCCTTCACCCATTTCACCCCCTCCAACTCCCTTCACCTTTTGCAACCACCCATCTGTTATCTGTGTCTATGAGTCTTAGTTTTGTTTTGGTTTTTTTTAGGTTCCATATATGAATGAAATCATGCAGTATTTGTCGTTCTCTGTCTCACTTATTTCACTTAGTATAACACTCACAAGTTCTATCTATATTGTCACAAATGGCAAGATTTCATTCATTTTTATGGTTAAATAATATTCCAGTGGGGGTGTGTGTATGTGTGTGTATGTGTGTGTGTATGCCACATCTTCTTTACCCCTTCGTTTATCAATGGACACTAAGGTTGTTTCCATATCTTGGCTACTGTGAATAATACTGCAGTGAACATAAGGGTACATATGTCTTTTGCAATTAGTCTTTCCTTTTCTTCAGGTAGATACCAGTTGCTCATATCAGATGGCAGATTTATTTTTAATTTTTTTACATGACCTACTTTTGATTTTTTGAGGAACCTCCCAACTATTTTCTTTCCATAGTAGCTATACCAGCTTACATTCCCCAATAATGCACAAGGGTTCCCTTTTCTCCACACCCTCACCAACACTCGTTATCTCTTGTCTTTTTGATAATAGCCATTCTGACAGGTGTAAAGTGACATCTCATTGTGGTTTTGATCTGCATTGCCCTGATGATGAGTGATGAGCATCTTTTCATCTGCCTGTTGGCCATCTGGATGTCTTCTTTAGAAAAATGTCTGTTCAGGTCCACTGCCCCTTTCTTAAATCATATTATTTGAGGGTCTTGTTGGGGTTTTTTGTTCTTGTTGTTGTTGTTACTGACCCGTATGAGTTCTTGGTAGACTTTAGATATTAGCTCCTTATCAGATATATGACTTGCAAATATCTTCTTTCATTCAGTAAGTTTCCTTTTCATTTGTTGATGGTTTCCTTCACTGTGCAGAAGCTTTTTGGTTTGATATAATCCCACTTGTTTATTTTTGATTTTGTTTCCCTTTCCCTTGGAGTCAGATCTCTAAAAAATATCACTATGACTGATGTCAAGAGGACATGCTTATGTTTTCTTCTAGGAGTTTTATGGGTTCGGGTCACACATTTAGGTCTTTTATCCATTTTGAGTTTATTCTTGTGTGTGGTGTAAGAAAGTGGTCCACTTTCATTTTTTGTATGCAGCTGTCCATTATTCCCAACCATTTGTTGAAGAGACTGTCTTTTTCCCATGGGGTATTCTTGCCTCCTTAAAGATGACACTTCCTTTAAGGGTTTTGGGGAGAATTAAATGTGGCAGTGTACATAAAAGTACCAGCATGTTGTTTGGCACATTGGATGTTCAAAAACTGAGAGCTACAAGATATACTACATACCTGTGAGAATGGCCAAGATTCAAAAAGCTGACAACACCAAATGCTGAAGCAAGAGGATCCCCATCCATTGCGGGGCGGGGGGGAATGCAAAATGTTATGGCCTCTTTGGAAAAGAGTTTGGTGGTTTCTTACAAAACCAAACATACTCTTACCATGTGATCCACCAATCACATACTTTGATATTCCCAAAGGAGTTGAAACAGTTTCCACATAAAAACCCACACACAGGAACACTTGGGTGGCTCAGTGGTTGAGTGATCCCAGGGTCCTGGGATCGAGCCCCATATCAGGTTCCCCGCAGGGAGCCTGCTGCTCCCTCTGGCTATGTCTCTGCCTTTCTCTCTGTGTCTCTCATGAATAAATATATAAAATCTTCAAAAAAAAAAAAGCCTTACACAGATATTTATACCGGTTTTATCTCTAAAACCTGGAAGCAGGCAAGTTGTTCTTCAGTAGGTGATGGATAAAAAAACAGTGGTATACCCAAACAATGGAATACTATTCAGTATGAAAAGAAATGAGCTACCAAGCCATGAAAAAACATGGAGGAACTTTAAATGCATATTACTAAGTGAAAGAAGCCAATCTCAAAAGGTTATACACTATATGATTCCAACCATGTGACATTCTGGAAATGGCAAAACTATGGAGACAGTCAAAAAAAAAAAAAAATCAGTGGTCGCCAGAGTTGGAGAGAGAATTTTTAGGGCAGTGAAAATACTCTGTGTGATACTATGATAATTGAAACATATCTTTATACATTTGTCTAAATGCACAGACTGTGCAACCCCACGAGTGAACCCTAATGCGAATCTTTGTGTGATGATGTGCCAATGCAGGTTCATCAGTTGTAACAAATGTACCATGCTGTGGGGATTGTTGATGATGGGGGAAGCTATGCGCATGTAGGGGAAGGGGGCATCTGAAAAATATTGGTGCCTTCCTCTCAGCTTGGCTATGAACCTAACACTGCTTTTAAAAAATAAAAGTCTGAAAAGAAAAAAAAATAAGAAAACAAAACACTGGTGCTAGCAGTATTTCTAACCTGGGCATTACAGAACCTTGGGCAAGTTACTTAAGAAAAAGTGACAGCTATTATTTATTATCTACATGGGGCTGGCCCTGATCTGAGCACTGTTCATGAGTTATGTCTGCGTCCCCATTTGTGCAGGATCAGGTGATAGATATCCAAGACCCAGCTTGGGTGTCTGCCATTAAGAGGGGCTGTGCTCAGACCGCCAAGCCAGGGGAGACTCAGAACAAGGCAGCCTCAGGGAGGGCCTGAGCTGGGGGCCCTACAAGAACTTCCCAGAAACCCACAGGGCCCTTCAGAATCTCCCAGAAATCCTGAAGGCCAGCCCTGTGTCACAGTGCAATAGCCACATTTTCAGCTGGGACCTGCCTTATTCAATAATATGGTGCTCCAGGAATTTACTTTCCCATTTTCCTCAGCAAAGTTTCTACTTCACACCCTCACCTTCTACCCAGAATGCCCCACCTGATGCCCTGATCGAACTACCGCTTCTCGTCCTCAGAATTTACATCAGCCACCTTGGCACTGTGTCTGATCTCTGCATTGTGACTGGATGGCAAAGACCAGGGGGATTGGCACCATGAGTGCTCCCCAGTCCCTGCACAGTCACCCCCATTCTACACCCATGGACTTTTACATCAGCGGTGCCTTGGTGATAAGGACAGTTTACAACCTGAGAGCTGAGGATGGAAGAGGTAAAAACTTGGCTCCAGGTTCCACATAGTTCCATCCTCTTGATATAAAAAATGAGTCTTGGGTGCCTGCGTGGCTCAGTTGGTTGAGCATCTGACTCTTGATTTTGGCTGCAGGTCATGATCTCAGGATGGTGGGATCAAGTCCAGGGTCGGGTTCCATGCTCAGCATGGAGTCTGCTGGAGATTCTCATTCTCCCACTCCACCTTCCCCTGCTTGTGCATGCTCCCTCTAAATGAATGAATAAATGAATGAATGAATGAATGAATGAATGAATGAAATCTTTTTTAAATGAGTCTTTCATGGACTTCCTACATGTATGGAATCTAGGAAGACCGTGCCATGGCTGGGAAATGGTACTGTTGTTGATCTGAGTATTCAGAGCACTTGGGACTATCATTTAAGTTCTTATAAAGTCATTTCTCTGATTTTCCTGTGGGTTTGTGGGCATGTGCTAATTTCCAGGCCTTCCTCCAGACAAGAAGCTTTCCTCATATTTACAACGGTAGTTGTGGGAGTGGCCATGGTTATTTTCTGAGCACCTAAAATGTCTCAAAACCCTACACATATATAATTCTCACTTACATCATTAATATTGAAGATTCACAACACTCCCAATCTCCAGATGAATAACTTGACACTGAGAAGTGAAATATCCTGTCCAAGGTCATGTGGCTAATAATCGTCAGGACAAAAACTAGAACCCAGGCCTGTCTGGTTCCAAAATCCAAATTCTTTCTGCTGTGCTATACTCTCTCTCATAGTGAAATGAACAGTCCTGGGGTACCTAGGTGGCTCCGTCAGTTAAGCACCTGCCTTCGGCTCAGGTCATGATCCCAGGGTCCTGGGATAGAGCCCCATATCGAGCTCCCCGCTCAATGGGGAGTCTGCTTCTACCACTCCCTCTGCCACTCCCCCTGCTTGTGCTCTCTAGCGCTTTGCTCTTTCTGATAAATAAAGAAAATCTTTTAAAAAAGAAAAGAAATCTTAAAAAAGAAAGAAATGGACAGACCTCACAGCTCTACCAAACGGAGGCAGACCCACTCCCAAAGTGCCCAGAGAGGCGGCCAACCACAAAGGCAGAGCCAGGAGAAGCGGGCAGGGGCTCAGCTGGGCCTGTTGGGAGGGCTTTTGCTGAGTCCCTCCGGGGAACACACCTCAGGTCCAGAGGTGCCCCCTGAACGTAGAAACAGAGGACACCTTTACCTTCCTCCCCTAGCAAAATATTTCCTTGTCTGTGGGAAATGGGATCAATACAGCCCAAGTCCAGTTACCCTTCAGGCAGACTTGGCCTTTGCCAGCTCAAGGCGAGGCCCTGTTGGGGGCCCTTGCTTCTTTCTCACCAGGGAACCCTGCCTTCCTGCCTTCCTCCTCCTCGGGTCCCCTTCCCTATCTTCCCACTGAAAATCTCCTGGTTTCATTTCCACTGGAAATCTGGGGAGGACAGGAGGGAAATCCCTTCCTCGTTCTGCCCTCCCCACACCCAGGAAAAGCGATTTTTCTCCTCAGCCCCGGGGCTCCTCTCCTGCTGCTCAGTGCTTCCCCAGCCTTCACAAAAGAGGCTGCGGGTGAAGGTTTTTCCATTTAATTTCATTTTTCATCATTTTTACCCCTTTTGGATGGTTCGCATCTGAGAGTCTCGGTGGATTAACTGGCCAATCAGATTTCATTATGAGTCCAAGTAGTTCTTATCATTAAACCTGTAATTTATTTCTTCTGTGTTTCATAAAATGTGAAATATTACCATTCTCCAGGAGCTTGAAGAGAGCAGAGATGCTCCATTAAGTCCAACACTGCTCCTCCATAAGAGACCGTAATTATATGCGGATTTTTTTCTAGCAGCTAAGTTACTACTTGCAGATGCTAACAAAAGAAATAAGCTTTTAATCCAAACATAATTAATATGAATTACCTCCCCAGTACACCCTGGCTTTGCACCATTAAACTTAATTTTTGTTTTGCATGATAATTGTGTTATCATTACCGTTTATAGGAGAACTCAGGGACCCTCACTTTGTTTTCAGTCAAGACCAAAGGGACTGAAACGACTTCCCTCCCCTCTGCCAGCCCGAAGCCCGTTGGCCAGCCTCCCTGACCTGGCCCTTGCGGCCCCTGCGGCCCAAGGAGCCCCGGGGGCCAGGGGCCACCTCGGTGGCCACAGACCTTTCTCCACCAGTAGGAGGAAATGGATTCTTCCTCCCACGGTGGCGGTTTAGCCAGGGCTGCTGCTGGATCATCAGCGTCACCATCCCCATCACCATCGCCATCATCATTATTATCATAATTGTTATTATTGTTCCGTACTGTAACGAGCACTGTGCAATTTCTTTGCAGCATGCTCCAGCTACCCTGCTACTGGTTAGCTCTCCTAACTATCTGGGGAGTCCAGACTCTGAATTATTCAAGCAAAGCCCCAGAACATCTTAGATGGAGCACCAAAGCTCTGGGTTTTATTCAAGTTTCTGTTCAAGACTCTGTGTGAGGCCGCTTTCCTGTTTCTCGCCCCTGTGTGCCTCATTCATCCGCTTTCTCTCCCATTCTACTTTATATGAAAGACTCTTTCTTTCTTTTTAAAATAAATCTGAGAAGGGAACCAAATACCTTTGGAGCTTGGCACTATGTTTATAAATTGGCATTCTTTCATTGATCAAAGCTTTATTGGATGGGTTACTGTGGTCTACTACAGACTAGATGCTGTGAGGCACTTTACATATATATATATATATATAATGTCTCCCCATGACTCCTATCATCAAGGAATTTACAATCTAGTTGAGGGAGGAACACAGATGCCCAAATGTTCAAAAAACATTTAATACATTTAAATACCAACCCAAAACGACAACCCCAAGGATGAGAAATGGAGTGCCTGCTGGTGTGAGCATGGTGGAAAAACAGAGGCAGACGTGGTCAGGGAAGATAGTGTGGGGACAAGAGCTTGGGCTGGACTTGAAGGGTGTGTAGAGGTGACATCATGGAGCAGATGTGGGTGGAGAAGCAGGAGCACAGGCAGGGAGGAAGGAGGAACACAGGCATGGTCTAGGACAGTAAGGGACTCAAACAAGCTATGGCTAAGTGGCACGGGAGAGGAGCAGTGGGAAATAGGAAAGGTCGTTTGTCAGAATACAGAGACTCCTGAACACCAGGCCAGTGACAGGGAAACATGGAATAACTGTAAATGGGAAGTGGTTGGGGGCAGTTTGGTGGGAAGGATTTCTTTAACTGGCCAGTGTAGAAGCACCTGCAGCGAGTTAGACAGGGAGAGGCAGAGGCCATTGAACCATCACAGCAGTGAGTGGAGTTGAGGGGCTTCAATCAGATGGGACAGAAGGAATTGAAAGGAAGAATACCGCAAAGAGAATCCGCGGAACTTGGTAAGGAAAAAGAGTGAGAGAGTAGCAGACGGGATACACGGTAATTCACATTACTTCATAGACATGATCACTCTAGATCTACCTCAGAGTTACTCAAAACATAGCTCATGGTGCTGGGCACAGGGCAAGCACTCGTGACTATTAGCTTTTTTTACTATTATTGGAATTACTATTTTGTCCCAATTCATCCTCTTAGTGTCGCTGTGGGATACTAAGGATAGCTCTGTTACGCATTCTCCATAGCTGTGGGCAAGGAAAGCCAACTGAGGAACTAAGGAAAGACTGATGTGTAATTTTTTTTAAATGACCAAAGCAACAATAATTGGTTTTCAGACTCTTTCCTCAACAATATTGTTTTTAAAAATCAGGGTGACAATAACAAGCAACATCCAGGCCAGACTCTGAGATGATGACTCCTGTCTTCAAGGAATGGGCAAGATTCCTCACATGTTTTCAGGTGCAGAAACCATGCCACCAAATGGTACCCTCTGATATCAACACACTTTCTTTTCTCTAGGGTGGTGGAGTGTGGAGTTGACATCCTCATTGTTCTTCAAGCACACGACATTGTAAGGGGCTGGAGGATGTTGCTGATGTCATTTTACCATGATATTGGCACCATTTTTCTTGTCAAGTCTGGCCACCAACAATTTGTACAATGCATTCCTCACAGAGAAATTTTGCTCCAGGAAAGACCCTTCTATGAAAGCAAGACTCATCATCAATGGCCCAGGAACTGTAAATAGGGAACACAGTTTTAAGTGAATACAAAGATTAATTTGACACACTGGGTACCTGGTCCAAAACAGACTCAGTAAAGTTCAGTGGTAACCAGTGCAACATTTTAAATCTATTAGAAGGGGGAGGGAGTGATACCATTAAATAAATAGGTAAGAATTTTTAAAAAGTGGAAATGGTAGGAAAGAATAAAATCTAACCAGAAGAGACCAGCAGATGCAGAGTGCATAACAAGGCAAGTGTGAATCAGCAGACAAGTCTAATGCTTTGTGGAGTGCTGGGATCGGGCCTGCTGCGTGGTACAGATCAGCTGAGAACAGTAAGCATGAATGTAGGATGAGTCAATATTTGATAGAACAACCCAGGTCCAGCTAGCAACCATCCCATGAGAATCTGGAGTCGACACCAACTGGCTTTTCATCCCATTTGGAGCTGAGCAGCTGAAGGGAAATGGGCAAAAGACAAGGGTTTCAAGGGGAAGAGAGTAGGGCCTTGAATTCTGGAGTCCAGAGTGGAAAGTCTAGGATGAAGCAGGTAAGTGGCACTGAGCTGATTTCACAATAGGTCCAAGCCAATGAGAGGCTCTTTCTGGCAGACATGGTACCCAGTCTGTCCTCCCCATTCTTCCGAGGGAGAAAGAGCAAGGAATGGCTTTGATGAACTCCATCCAAGACTCCCAAGCTCATATTCATCTCCTTGGGATGCCTGGCTTTTAAACCTGTGTAGAATGGGTTTCTTTCTCCTGTTTCCTTATCTAACCTCCCTCAGTCTCTCCCATCCAGGATGTCACTGGACTGTAGATGGCAGCTTATATCAGCCACACTCCTCAGATACCTGGTGGCCAAGATACCTTCTTCACGTGGCCACACCTCCCCCACCTTCACATAGAGGAGAATATAACCAGAGGAAGTGAAGGGCCTGTGTGATTCCAGCTTCTACACCCAATGGGGTAGGGTAGGGCCATTCCTCAAGCAGGAATGGTTTCATGTCTAAGTTAAATCAGCAGCTGTGAAATCCTGTCCATCAAAACCATGTCTTCACTGGTCTCTTGGCAGGAGGCAGCTCTAGGCATTGAGGAAGAGTCTGGTCTCTGGAGACAGAAGGCTTGGAAATGCAGACAAGTTACCTAACCTCTCTGTGGCTTAGTTTACTTATTTTTAAAATGGGGAAAATAGTAGTACCTACCTGTGGGGTCACCATGAAGATTAAGTAAATAATATGTATAAAATGCTCTGCATCAAGCATGGCACACCTTCAACTACTAGAGAGATGTCCACCAGTTGTTTAAAGATTGTTTCTTTTTCACTGTGATGAACTAGGTCGATCTCAAATCCTAAATTCACACCCTGGAATTGTCATCATGCTACCATATATACCAGCCACAGGACTCTTTATTTATCAAATATCCTATCCTACTGGATTATATGGACATTTTATTCATTAGGCAGAAAGCACAAATGCTCAATCTGCAGTTAAAAACTGTAGGAAGACACAATCTTACTTAGAGAGAGGTCTTTATAAAAAATTTTAATAGAATAATATATGCACATTAAAGAATTTTTGGCAAATGCACACACAAAAAAAGATTTTTAAAAAGTTCTTTTCCCATTCACTGCTACCCATGGTCCCTACTTGCATTTTATCCCTTTTTTCTTCCAGTCCTTCCTCTGTATTCCAATGGACATTTTAATGCAACTATAACCATTCAGTGTGTCATCATGTCCCAAAACCCCATTCTGCAGAACTCTCATGCTTGGGGATGATAGTAGATGTTGGTTGGATAAAGGCCTATGGAGTGAATTAAGTCCAGAAGCAATAGATTAAACCACAGAACTTTTTAGAACCTTCATTGTTGATGAGCATTGATAAGTCCCAAGTAGAGTATCTGATACTGAGCATTTCCCCAAATACATTTGACTCAGAAGTAGGATTCCAAAAGAGTAGTGGAAAACCACTACTCTACAATTTTATACCCTGCTTGTCATAAGCATTTCCACATTTTTCATAAATGTTCTTCACATCTTTTTAAAGCACTGCATAATAATCTACTAAGAAGATATGCCATAGATTACTTAACCATTTTGCTAAAGTGAGACATTTAGATTAATTTCAAATTAATTTTCAATTTTGCTAATATAAATAAAACTGGGTTTTTTTATTTCTTATTTTTTTAGTTTTTTGCATCACAGGTTTGAAAAAAAAAAAAACAAGAATGTGTTTAGGATTAATTTCTTAGGACAGATTCCCAGAAGGAGAATTACTGGGTCAGAGGGTATTTCATGTTTTAAGTTCATGGTACACGGTGCCAATTTGTTTTTCAACAGGTCTGTATCCATTTTCACTACCCAGCACAGTGTAATAGTGCCCACACACCTCACCCAGAGCCAGGCGATTGGTCAAAGGCTAAAAAAAGTGGGGCTGCTGATGGTTACTTTCATCAGTCTTCATTAGCACCCCCTCTGGTGACAACTTTTGCAGCTGTCAGATCTGGTGCCAGCCCCTCTACCCTTTCCCCTGCTTCTCTCTCTCCCAGCTCCTCAAACACAGGCTCCCTGAGTGCCTCCAGTCTGTGCAGATTCTGAGCTTATTGCAGAAGAAAGACCACACCAATAGCCCCACACCTAACACTAGGGAGGCTCGAAAAAGGTTCTGGTCCCAGTAGGGTGCTGGTAAATATTTAACACAAGCTCTCCAGGGGAGAAAAGGCCCTAATTGGTGGCATTTGCCACTGTGCAGTATTGATACTCTCCCGGTGGCTGATTTCAAGCTAACAACCTATAAACCTAATGTCACTGGGCTTGAACTCAGACCAGGTGTACATCAGAGGCTCCTGTGAGTTGGTATGGCAGGCTCCAGACCCCACTGCCCAGCTACAGCTGCTAGCCCCCTGAACTTCCTTCTTCTCTCCTCCCTACATGGTCCCCCACCCCTTCTGCATTCCCCTCCATGTGCAAGCACACTCAGGATCCACCCGATCCCCTGGTGCTCGCACAGCTCCTGAGCTGCAATCCTATCTACACACATCCCAGACTAGAGTTCAATTCGATTCACTACACATGTCTATGGGGTTCAGCTGCCAAGCACCCTAGCCCATAGATACCTACACTCTGTGCAACCACTCGGGCTGACAGGATTGTGCAGCTGTCCCCTACCCCATCACTCTGCTCTGGCCAAGCAGTCTTGGCCTATCTTGTCTCACACACATCCCCTGCTGGTTCCTTGCCTCTCACTCTACTTCTATATTAACCACACTCCTGACCCTCTTTGCCTCATTTCTTACCCAGGATTTACTCCATGGATCTGGTGACAAATTCAGTTTCTACCTTCATAAACACTTAGATGATACTTATAAATCCTTTTCTTTGGCTGTTGCAGAAACTCTATTCACCAACCCCTCTCCCTCTGCCCCTTGAACACTTACACACCCACTGAGGATTAAACAGTCCCTCGACCTGATGAAGAGGCCCTGGTATTTTTCCAACCCTCCACTCCCAGGACCAGGTGCCATCCACTGTGTCCTCCACTCGGTATGGTCAGGGATGCTTAACTTCCAGGCTTGAGGCCATCAGACTTCCAAACTAAACTCTTAATTGGAACATCTTGCTCTGTGCCCCATCCATCTGACTAGATAACCCATAAATGTTCAGCCCAAAATAACCACTGGAAATCACTGAGTCGCCTTGAGAAACCCCAGCTGCTGCCCAAGCCATGCCATCAGAGAGGAGTGGAGCCTGCCGTTCCTAATGTCATGAGTCCCAGTGGGAAAGCACTCTCCCCACCACTGCATGTGTTGTGTCCTGAATAAGGCTTCCCTGGCCCTACTGCTTGCTTTCACTCCCATGGTCCATTCAGACAACCTCATAGTTCTCATGTGTCAGCCTCAGCCAGGATGAGTAGGCTGAGATTGCAGAGGAAGAAGGAAAAAGTGAAAAACATTTTTATGTTTTTCATAAACATAAAAAGACAAAGAAAAGGAAAAGAAAAAGTGAAAAACATTTTTATGTTTTTCATAAACATAAAAAGACAAAGAAAAGGAAAAAAGAAAAAATAATAATATGGAAAGGAACAGTAGGGTGCCAAGGGTAACAGAACAAATTATATTCTCCAACATTCTACTGGGATTTCCAGACCCTAGAAAACATAAATAATGGCTTCTACATAAAAACAAAACAAAACAAAATGGATGAATTACTTTTAAGATCCCAAACAGGATCCAGATTCCAACTATGTGTGTTGTCACCCCATCCAAACATGTGTATGAAATAGTTAACAGTAATATTCCTGAGTTGAAGCAGGGAGGGTGCTTAACAGTGTTACAAGGAAGCATATGGATTCCCATATTTTTTACCAAAGGCAATCTATTCTGAGCTCGGACTCAATCTGGAAGTTACTCTTCCCCCAAAATGAGTCAAGCTCAAACCCCTTCACCCTATCACAGTGCAGGGCACTGTGCTGAATACAGGAGCAGCAGGCAGGAGGAGGCAGCGAGAAGCAGAAAGCTAAGATCATTCAAATAGAAATCCCATATAAAGTAGCTAGTAGTTGGCATTTGGTTGATTATATTGGAGGATAGGCTGGTAGGGATTCTTGACTTCAGTGAGCCTGGAGGTTCCTCTATGGAGGAATCACATAGAGACAGATGATTTTCTGGGGTTAGTAATGAGGACCTTGACAGAAGAAACACAATATCCCAACCCAAACCACTAGGGCAATAGGCATAACCCAAGACACGGGAGTCGGGGGAACAGTACAATCTAAAAGAGGGAAAATTGAGAGTAAATCATAGTAAAAACTATCTCCTCCTCCCTGCCCCCAGCCACGCACGGTTTGGTTAATTCCTTAATGAGGATAGATTGTAATTAATATCAGAACTACACAGTATAATTATTGCATATAATTATGCTTGAGTTAACTGTAGAGTAAAATCATATATAGCTCAATTCTATAGTGCGAGTTTCCAATTAATCTTTTTGCGGGTGGGGAGGATGCTTCATAGGTCCTTCGATAAAGAACATCTCCAGGAATATACATATGTCGGGTGGATCTTTGGCTATTACATTCGAGACTGTGATGCTCAGAATTGCCAGAGCCAGCAGCTGCATCTCCTCCAGATTTCTGCCTTAATTAGACGTATTCCTACCTGATAGGCCAGCCCAGAAAAAGGGGCAGCTACTGGCTGATCTGGAACCTGCCTCAAAATTAAGGTTACCTCTTGGTCATCAGGTTGCTCTGGCCTCACGTGGGCTCTGTGGGCTGTTTCTGTGGGTCCCTGGCCCCTCACCTGTAGAGGCCGCATGTCCTAAATGTGTGCCTCTCTCATCCCACTTTCTCCCCCACACCCTCTGGGACCCGAAAGCTCTTTCCACTCCCTTCCTGGTTCTCAAAGTGCAATCCATGGATTCCTGATGGTTATAAAGTTCAACCAAGGAAGAACAGCATGCATGGTTAATGAAACCTCGACCTCTCCATGATACAGTCTGTTGGGGGGAGTAGTGTATGGGGAAGAGGGGAGGCTAAATGGGGGAGGATGGAGAGTAAGAGAGGGAGAGAGAGGTCTGGTCAGTGGTCTCCAGATGAACCCCAGAGGATTTGGGGCTGGTTGTGGGAAGGGGCAACTAAATTTCCTGGGCCATTCCTCTTCCTCTCACTTCCCACCAGCAATGAGGAGCTGTTTCTGGCCACAAAACCTCTGCCACTGTCTTCAGATAGCTTCTCATCCCCACCCCACCCCCAGGCACTGCTTTCATACCCAGCACCACTCTCTCTCTTCAACCCCCTCCAGACCCCCCTCACAACCTTATTCCCCAGAGTGGCTGAGAGGCTCCTTTCCAGGGGCATAGGCATCATCTCAGGCAAAAAGACTTCTTTAAAATTAAATTAATTAATTAACTTGGAAAACACTTCTAACCCTCCCTTTTCAGCTCAGTTTCCCTGGACACACTGTGCCTTTGCTCTCCAAAATCCTTCACTCCTCCCCAACGCTCAAGCCTCTCCATCAGTTGACCTTCTGGCCACCAGATCCCTCCTTCCCCTCCCGGCCTTCCTGCCAGCGCAGGGTCTGGGGTGGCTGAAGTTCCTGGGCCCAGGCTGTCTGTCTGCTTCTCCATGGCCACTAAACAGCAAGCCCCTGACCCGGTCCCTTCCAGCTTCATCACCCTCTAGAACAGGCTCAAGTCGAAACCCCTAACCTCCTTCAGGAACCAGCCCCGGCAAGCAGCACCCCCACCTCAGGAGGGGTGAAGAAGGCAGAGCCCTGCTCCCTGGCCGGTGCACATCCAGGGCTTCCCTTGGCCCTTCCAGCAGCCTGGAGTTCCACCCCCAGGAACCTGCCAGACACCAGGGACAGACGGAACCACCCCTTTCTGCCCCCACCCCCAGCCTCCTGTCCCCTCAGCCAGCTCGCAAAGGCCACCCTGTAGACAGAATGACACTAAAAACACCAATTCTCCCCACACACACACACTCCACCCCCTCCTGCCCACTGATAATAATGGGCCGAGACACTTTTATTATCATTATTAATTAGCACTTTCAAGCAATGGAATTAAATCAATATGGTGGACTGAAACTAATTTTAACAAGCCATTGAGATCAATCATTGGGACTTTTATCTACATAAATGCCACTAAACTCAGCTCGTTAGTGTAACATTAGCTGGAAAGAAAAAGAAGCGAGACTGGCGGGGTTTTAATTAGGAAGACATAAACCGAGCCACAATTTTTCTTCTTTGATTTGCTTTTAATCTCGTCTGCAAAGCTCTTCTGGTGCTGCCCGGGCTGATTTTCAGTCCCAGGCCACTTGGGCAGGAAGGGGAGGGACGATGGAGTGAGGAGAAGCAAAGGGCAAGCGGGCGAGGAGCACTGAGATGGGGGCCCTCCCCAAGACAGACCCAGTTATCACTCTATAGCCCCTAAATCTGAAATCTCAGACTCCCATTGTCAGAGCTGACCACTGTTCCCTTTTTGTTCACCATTGGTTAACATTTATTCATTTCTGTGCAGCATAAAAATTATTTATGTCCATTGATTCATTCGGTGAACAATAGATGAACACTTAATACATGCCAGGCACCCTCCTCACTGCCCTGAGAGAAGGAAATAAAAGGAACCAGATGTGGTGCTCCTCCCCCCAAGGAGGCCACATCTGGTCTTCTGTTTCTCTCAGCTTGATGGTCCCCGGGGGGCAAGGACTACCACTTCTTTAGCTGCACGCCCCCACCCCATCTAGCCCTGTGCTCTGCACTATGAAAGCCCACTCAGTGTTGGGGTGAGTGATTAAGAACCCCACTTCTCTGCCCTCACATCTCCCCTCTCTAGTGCCCAGGCCCTCGAGCCTGTCACATCCCACCTTCCCCATTCCATGGGTGCGTAGCCCCTTTCTGAACTCTGTGCCTCTGCTCTTGTTGTCACTCGCTCTAATAACATGCTTCCAGGCTCGTTCCCCGAAAGTGTGGCTTCTTATATTTCAAGCCCCGGGTTTCAGGTTGCCATGTGAACAGGACCCACACTCGGGCTGTCAGGACTCCCCCAGCTACCCAGTTCTCGCTCCATGACCACCATTGCCCTGGATTACTGTTCTCTTTCAAATGGGTCCTGCCCCCTGTGCTACTAAATTATAAGCTCCTTGTAGGTAGGGCCTGGACCTCAGCAACCTTTCCTTCCCCTACAGCTCGCACAATGCTTGGCAGGGAGCTGGCACTCAGTGCAGAATGTAGGCAAGCATGGAGTCATCTGCATTGACCAAGATCAGGATGAAAGCCCACATCAGCCTTCTTCAACCCACAGCCTCTCCTGGTGAACACGTCTAGTATTTTCTCCCATTGCTCCCCAACACAAGTCTTCCACTCCAGATGGGCTTTGCACATCCCATTGTCCACATTCTTGCTCACTCTACTTGCTCTTTTCCTGTGAATCTTGTCCTCCTGCTCACCTTTCCAGGCCAGTGTCAAGCCCCACCTACCACCACCACCACCCACCACCCCATGACCACTACTCTACGCAGCCTTTCCTGATCACAGGAGACTCCCTACTCTCTCCCTGTTGAGCCTCCCATGTGGACCTTATCACCAACGACCTTCCACTACTAGATATACCTTGCACCCTGGCTTTCCTCCAGGGCATGGAATAGAAATCTTTCCATGTGGCACTATTTCTAGGGAGCAAATCACTCCTCAGTGCAGCAGAGTGTCTGGCTGGTGTCAAATCCCAGCTCTTTCACCTACTACATATGTGGATTCAGGTAAGCTCCTTAATCTTTCTATATCTTAGCTTCCTCACCTGTAGAATGGGAACCAAATAGTATAGACCTGAGTTTCTTATAAAACTTAAATTCAGTAAATCATACAAAGCACTGAGCATTGTACCTGACATGTAGTAGGTCATCAGTATGTTTGTTATTAGTACCTTCATTGCTATAATTATTATTATTAGCAATTTGTTGTGCTCTGATTTCATCCCTATCCAGCAACCTGTTGATTATATCATTATAATTTGGCTTCCCTATAAGAAAAGCCTCACTGATCGGTTGGCTGACATGAGAATCAGTCTGTGTATTAGATATGTTGCTCCTTGCAAATTAGTGAGTTAACCTCCTAAATGTTATCTATCAATCTTTTATGAGTCAGGCTAGATTAGTCCAGGTTAGCCCTGAATATACTAGCAATCAAATTTCTGAGGCTGAGGTCTTGCATCTTAGCAATCATACCATGGAACCACCAACTTGAAGCTCTGTCTGTGCAGCCAGCAAGGCTTCATGGGCCATATCATATTTTAGGCTCATTTCACTTCTTTCAGCAAGCTGCTTAAAATCTCCAAGCTTAAGTTTTTATCTGTAAAAGAGGGACAATGTAGTAGAACCAGCATCACATGGGTGACCGTGAGGACTGGATGCAATAATGAATGAAAAGACCTAGACCACAGCCTTGCACAGTATCTGGTACCTCTAAGAGCAGTTAATCGTTATTTTACCTTGCCATACTTGCTCATTCTTGCACCAGTTTGAACAATATTTTATATTTACAAAACCCTTTCATTCGCATTGTCATACCTCTCGCTGATGACCAGTCCCACCCACCAGAGAAGGAAAGTGGGAAGGAGCAAAGCCACTCTCTCAAGGTCACACAGTTTGCAAACTCCAGAGATGGGGCTCAAAACCCAGGTCTTCCTCATGTTGTATCCTTTCTCTGTAAAATATCTGCTCTTCTGATAAATATCAAGCAAACAAGTAAGAACTCTACTGTTTGTTTAATTAAACTTTAAAACTATTTTTGAAATATTTTGGCAGCATTCTAGTGTCCCTTCCATGTCCTGCCCGTGTGCCCTTCACTAGTCATACTAATAAAATGCCCTGGTGTTCAATGGAATGGACTAATAAGATGCCCTGGATCAGAACACTAGCCCACTTGCTCTGTGGTGATTGTCAAATATGGGCCAAGAAGCTGAGAGCTGATCAAATTTCCTACATCCCTTAGGCTTTTTCACAGGGCACCTTGCCATCTCCACACATCTCCTAGGTTGTATTAGGACAGGCCTCAGACACAGCAAAGGCCTCCCTTCACCCTGATGTCTTACTGTGTGTTCTCATGTGGTGTGACAAGTTCTCAAGTCACAGAAGCTTGGAAAAAAACAAGTTTACTTGAGAGTCACAAATGTGGTTGCTGTTACGCTGTCTGGCTAAAACTAGAGTTTCCTTTCTGGGGCTCCCCACATCCAGATTCCCCCAAACACAGCTAGTGGATGGCTATAGGCCTTGAGGGTGAGCCCCTGAAACAGATTGGACTGTGTTGCCTCCCAGTGCTCTGGTGAGCTCTCCCTATGCTTAGGTCCCTGGGTGGCCCCATCATTGTCCCACTTTCAACTCACTGCTATATTTTGACTTCAAAACTGGACATTTCAATTGCCCTTATGACTTCTTCTTGAACTGAATTCATCACCATCCCCTCTCCTCACCATCTCTCTGCCCCTACCAAAAATTTCTTAACTTCCTCATGTCTAACAATGATCCCACCATTCTCGGGATCTCCCAGACTCAAGACCCTGTGGCTATTCTTAAAATTCTTTCACTCTAATTCTCCAAATTCAAAGAGTACTGAGTATGGGTGTAGACTAGGCACTAGGTGGAGACTTCAGTCGTGGCTCTTCTCACTTCAGGTTTGAAATCTACAGAAGTTCCCAAATTTGTCTCCTAACAATGGAGTTCTTCCTAGTCAATCCTTCTAGATTAGAGACACCAAACCTCTTCCATGAAGGGCAAGATAATAAATATGTTAGGCTTCACAGGCCATACTATCTGTACTCCACTTGGCTGTTGTACTGTTAAGAGTGGCCATCGACAAATATGAATGAATGGGAGTAGCTGTGTTCTAATAACACTTTATTTTATTTTTTAAAAAAAGATTTTATTTATTTATTCATGAAAGACACACACAGAGAGAGAGAGAGAGAGAGAGAGAGGCAGAGACACAGGCAGAGGGAGAAGCAGGCTACATGCAGGGAGCCTGACATGGGACTTGATTCTGGGTCTCCAGAATCCTGGGCCAAAGGTGGCACTAAACCACTGAGCCACCCAGGCTGCCCCTAATAACACTTTATTTACAAAACAGTACCAGGCTGGATTTGGCCTATGGGCTGTGATTTGCCAATCTTTGTCTTATATTATTGTTGTATTAATTAATCTTTCTTAAACACTTAGATCTCAGTATTGGGCAAAAGTATAAGTAGGTCTAGAAATAAAACTACAGTTCTAGTCTTCTGTAACAGCCACTGTCAATGGCCTGCCTCATATTTCCTTAGCCCACCTGTGAGTACCTGCAGCCTCAGATGACAGCTCCCAGGAACACTGATAGCTTCCCACATGAGTTCACCTCTCTCTGCTTCATGGCCCAAGGGTGTTCTGTAGGGTGAGCTTGCTCAGCTGGGGTGCAAAGAAGAAGGGATACTGGGTCTTTAACACCCCAAAGAGCAATCTCACCAATGGGATGCAAATTGATATCAAAACTTTCTCATTCCTTGGGAAGACAATTCTGAGTTGTATTCTGTATGGATCTACAGAGGGTCCTATTGAGAGCCAATTGTGACAGCAGTAACCTGTCAATCAACAGATCTTCATTGGCTTTTCTCCCACTGCTGTCACATTTCCTCCACCCCCTTGATTGCTACCTAAGATCTTTGCTCTGGGACTAAACTGTCTTCTGACTCCTAATTCAGGAATTTTCTTCTCATTTTATTCCGTCTACAATGGCACTTTTACTTCTGACAACATGACAGACTAAGTGTTCTAAAAATACCTTCTGTATTACTCAGCCATAAAAAAGGATGAGATCTTGCCATTTATGACAACATGGTTGGACCTAGGAGGTGTGTTATGCTGAGTGAAATAAGTCAGACAGAGAAATATAAAAACTATATGATTTCACTTATATTTGGAATCTAAAAACAAAATAAATGAATAAAGTAATAAAAAGCAGAATTGGACCTATAACTACAGAGAACAAACTGTTGGCTGCCAGAGGTGAAGGGGTGGAGGGATGGGCAAAAATGGGTAAAAGAGAGTGAGAGGTACAAGCTTCCAGTTCTGGAATGAGCAGGAATACAGTCAGTGGTATCATAATAGCTTTAGATGGTAACAAAGGGCAGCTACTCTTGAGGTGAGCATAGCATCACATACAAAGATGCCGAATCACTATGTTGTACATCTGAAACTAATATAACATTGTGTGTCAACTAAACTTAAATAAAAAATAAAATAAAAATATCTCTGACCCTTGATTAACTAATTAACTAATTAACTAATTAACTAATTAATGTGGCTTTTTTTGTGCATAAGGAAATGGGAGACTAGACCTCAGCCTTATTCAAGGTTTAGGAGCTAAACCCAAGACCTCCACATAAAGCTATATCCTCAATAAAAGGACAAACTAAAGAAAAAGTATAACCTTCTAACAAAGGAAAAATGTCTCTGTGATGGCTTTATATATATTTTATATGTATATAAAATAATATTCCTTTGGAATTCATAACCTAGATCTGTTTTCACAGGGGTCAGGAGTTTGGATTTGAACTACCCACATGTAAAAAGAAACCTCAAGCTGATAAATTAAATTAAAATTGTCCAAGTTTGGTAGTGACCCAATTCCAAACAGAAGCAAATACAAACCTTTCTGGGAAAAAGTCCTCCACCCAGAATCCATAGATCTTGTTCAAGCAAATTAGAGCTCAAGCAAAAAATTATCAAACACAAGGAGAAACAAGCTACCCCAAGCCTGCATCAGCAAATGAAAAATAACAAATGTATGCCCCCTCAAAATTTTAATATTGGGCTATCAGAGAATGAATATAATAATACAACTAATTATGTAGTATTTAAAGAGAATAGATAAAATTGGGAAAATGAACAAAGGCAAGAAAGTATCAAAAATGACAAGGAAAAACATGTTAATTGATTTCAAAATATAATAATTAAAAACTCAAAACAAGGATTTAACATCAGATTAGACATCCCTGAAGAATAAATTAGTGAAGTGGAAGAGAGCTGATGATTTTCTGCAGAACCTAGCATACAGAGTTAGGAGATGGAAAATATGAATGAAAAAGAGGTCAAGAAACATAAAGGATGGAATTAGAAGGCAAAGCACATGTGCAACTGAAGTTATAGAAACAGAAATTGAAAGAGAGACAATACCCAAGAAATAATGAATAAGAATTTTCCAGAATTTGTGAGAAACAAATTTCTATATAAAGGAAACACAACTATACAAACAGTATAAATGAAATGAAATGCATACCTATGCACCTTGTAGTGAAACTACAGAACAGCATAGCCAATTAAAACATCTTTCTAAACATCCAAAAGACTGATTATCAAAAATAAAAACACAGGGACGCCTGGGTGGCTCAGCAGTTGAGCGTCTGCCTTTGGCTCAGGGCGTGATCCTGGATTCCTGGGATCGAGTCCCATATGGGGCTCCTTGCGTGGAGCCTGCTTCTCCCTCTCTACCTTTGCCTGTGTTTCTGCCTCTCTCTGTGTGTGTCTCATGAATAAATAAATAAAATCTTTAAAAAAAAATTAAAATAAAAATAAATAAAAACACAAAAAAGAAATCAATTATTAGACTAGCAACAGACTCCTCACTTAGGACAATGGAAGTTAGAGTATAATGGAATAATATCTTCAATATGCTGAGGGGGGAGGAAATAACTGTTGACCTTGAAAAGTGTATCCAGAAGATTCGTATTTCAAGTTCCTTTCAGATTCAAAAAAATAGTTTACTGCCAAGATATCCTCACTGAAGGATTTAATATAGGAAGTAAAATAATCCCAGAAAAGAATGCAATGCAAGAAGGAACTGTGAGCAACGCAAATAACATGTATATAAATTAAATACAAATATAGTTTAAAATATATGCATATTATATATAGTATTATATAATACAAATATATATAGGTATATGTAAGTATACAGTATAAAATATACAAATTTAATATTATATAAAGTTAAATATGTAACAAAATTAAACCCAAAAGCAAGGAAAATGAATAGAAAATTCAGAATAATGGTCACCTTTGGGGAACAAGGAAGATAACTATAGGGAAGGAGAGCACAAGGGCTTCAGGGGTATTGACTTTGCTCTAATTTTTAAGTGGAATAGAGGATTTACAGATTTTATTTTGCTCTTTATACCTTATGTTCACACACACGTGTATGTATAACTGAGATATTTCATTAAAAGTTTTAAAATTTTTAAAGGGATCTAAAGTAGCCACCTTCTAAAATTTTTAATTGCTCCATTAAGTTTAAATATTGCTAATTAAATTAAATATTGCTAATTAAATTAAATATTGCTCCATTAAGTTTAAGCTCATCAGCCTGGCATTTCATGCCTTTCCCCAGCTGGGTACAACTTCTCTCTCACTCCTGCCCAATATAGGTTCCTTCCTCTAGAGGGAATTCCCTATTGCCATCCTTCTGCTCTTCATTGACACTACCAGATTAATTCACATCTCCAAGACTTCTCATTTTGTCTTATTTGTCCTTTCTTCTATCTACAATGCAAACTCTATAGTTCCTGGAAGAAAAAACATAAAACCTTTCCCCCACGTGAAGCTTTCCTGAATTTACCCCAGGACACAGGGATCTCTTAATAACATGAAATATTTCTGGGATGAATGAACTTTGTCTGCCACACTCTTGGTGTTCAATGTGGGTGGAAGTTTTATCTCCTAAATAGGCAGTGAACTTCTTGAGAGCAAAGAGACTGTGATGTTTCCATTTACATCTCACTACCTCTAGCCAGCACAGGAGTCATAAAATGCACTCAATCAATACCCACTGAAGAAAGGATAGCATGGGATCCTTTCTTAATTCCTAATTCTCATGGAACAGTTTCTGTTTGAGAATCTGAAACACCGTTATGTCTTTGCTTCTCAAGTCTTCCTGAGGTCCAGTTATATCCTGCCCTACCTCCGTTTTCTACTTACACCACTTTTCTATTGTTACCTGTTCAAATTTATTTCTGTTACTTTTTAGCCAAACAGTTCTCATTAAGAAATGTCTGCCCAAGACTCAGGCCAACTCCAGTTCATGCCTCAACAAAAATTGCAAATCATCACAACCATTGATCTTCAAGATCGTTCACAAACAATAAATCTATCAATGGCAAGGGTGCACTGAGTTGAATTGGGTCTTCAAGTTCCATAGCTAGTTCTTTACACTGTCAGAATCCAAACCGAAGTCTCTTGACACTCATTCCATTGCTCATCTCATTTCCCAATGTGTTCATTTATGTTATTTTAGAAGTCATAAGGTTCTTTTCTCTTCTGAAACCTCACAAAGAGGTTTGTGATAAAACAGCAATTAACTAATATCTTTGCCAATAGATACCTGAGAACTGTGGGATGTTCGTTCATTATCCATTTATTCATTCAGCAAATATTTATTGCGTGCTTATGTGGCAGGCATTGTCCTTGGTGCTAGGGACATTCCTGTTAAGGGAGTCTTGACAGTAAAGCAAATGGGTCAAATATATGCCATGTCACATATAAATGTATACTATGGGCAAGAATATAGAGGGAAGGGCATTAGCAATGTCAGGAGGTCAAGATGGACATCTCAGGATAGACAAAAACAATTTCCCTGAGAAGACAACATTTAAACACAAGCACCCTGAGAATGGAATGGAAGCAAGAATAAAGGAAGAATGAAATAAGGTATAAAGAAAGAATGAATGCAAAGTGAATTGCCAGGGATGCCTGGATGGCTCAGTGGTTGAACATCTGCCTTTGGCTCAGGGCATGATCCTGGGGTCCTGACGTTGAGTCCCACATCAGGCCTCCTCAGGGGATCCTGCTTCTCTCTCTCTCTCTCTCTCTCTCATTAATAAATAAATAAAATCCTTAAAAAAAAACAAAAACAAGTGAATTTCCAGTAGCTCTTGGGTAGCCTCCTAGGCCTGATTTCTTGGTCTTTTCCTGGACCCAAGGAGGTAACAAGGATAGAGAGCCAGCAAGGGTCTTCTGCAAGGCAAAGAAGTCACAGGACCAGCAGAACTGATTAGCAAGCTGAGATAGCAATCCTGCCTCCCGAGGAGTAAACAACAGAAATAGAAGCTTTCAGAACCAGGGCTTCCCACTTCCAGAGCAGACCTTTAAATTCCTTGGATTCTTTCTCTCTCATATAGATTTCACACACAACATACACATGCACACACACATGCACACACACACACACACATACACACACACAGGGGTGCATGCAACACATCAGTTCCTAACAGAAAACCTGACAAAACATCTCCTCACTGCTTTTGGAAGCTTTGAGGCAAACTCCTAAGACTTCTCTGATTTCACCAGGTTACTTATATGGGGATTCTAGCAAGACCAAGATACTATTTGAATACACACAATATGAAATCCTACCACTAAAACAATCAAAAAAGCTATGAAAAATAATTCCACCAAATTAGGTAGCAATTCCCAGAAGTTAATCTGTTTCTGCAACTCAGCAGGGTCCCCCTGATGTCATCTAGGAAGGTTCAAGACCCTGATATCACCATGATATCCTGCCTTTCATCCATCCTCTGAATCAACATGGGCCTCCTCCTGTATTTTCTATGGAAAGCATGGGTTTTGGAGTCAGACAGACTTGGGTTCAAATCCCAGTTCTGTGTTTTACAGAAACTTGTTTTTAGGCTTAATTTTTTACCTGTTTTTTTTTTTTTAATCACTGCATAATCTTTCCCACCTATTGTATATTCCCAGAGTCAGACCTTGTTTTCTTGACTATATTTCTCAATAAGCTACTTCATGAGTCCTCCTAGGGGCATTCTGGAGTAACAATGGATGGTCTCAAGCTGTTTCCTAGGAGCTTTCTGTTTCCCTGTCTCATACAGCCCTTTAAAACCCCATCATCCCAAGAAATTCAGCTCTGGCTTAGCTTGCAGGTCATGTTCAGCAAAACAGAAGTTTCAATCTCTCTACTTCACTCTCCCAGCTAATGACTTCCATCCTCAAGGCTCACTCAGGTTTTGAGATGGCTATGGAGTTCTAGCCATCCTAGACATCTGTATTACAAGTCAGAAGGAGGAAAAGCAGAAAGACAACAAGGGGCTCCTCCAAGCTGAGTCACTCTCCTTCAAGACCCCCTTCCAGAAGTGCCACCTACATCTCATTGTCTAGCACTTTGTTACACAGCCACACATCACTGCAGAAAAGGTAGCAACATCTCCTCCACTAAAAATGAAGAGCTGTCACAAGGGAGGAAGAGAATAAATGAGTGGGCCCCCAGTGGTCTCTGCCAAAAGTACTGGAAGCTGCTATTCAGACACATAGAGATGGAGGCCACCCACACATGGATCCCACATTAAATGAGGATCTCATGCCCTCATGCCTTTGCACCTTTGCACAGGCTCATCACCAAGCTGTAGGCTTTTCTACCCTTTCTAGCTAACTCTAGTCTTTCTTTGAGACATCACTGTTATGATACCTCCAGAAAATTTTCCTTAGCCACCATGTAGTTCCTTACACCTCACTCTCTGTTTTTGATTATTGCAGTGCTTTTCACATTCCTTGTAACTCTATCTTTACTGAGCTTACCAGAGTAAGAACCAGAATAAGAATACAGCTCTGTCCTATACTAAGTGCCAGTCATTTATATATTCCTATTATTTCCTGCCCCGCCCCCTTTTTCTTTCTTGCTGCCCACTTTTCTTTCCATATTTTTCTTTCTGTCATTCCTTTCCCTGTCAGGGGCACTGAAGGTAGGTCACCATTGAGTTCCACTGATGGTCTATAAGGTCAAAGAGTATCCTGATCCTGAATCCATTATATCAAAGCTTCAAAGACAGAAATGGGTCACTAATGGGGCTAAAAAGTCAGTATAGCTCCCAATCTGCCTTAACTTACTCTTAGGAAAGAATTTATGCTCCAGGAAAAGGTGGTCCAAACTATGCCATTTCAATGTCCTTGACCTTGAGAAATTACTGTTTCCCTTGTAGGACACCATGACAAAAATTGTGGCAAGGTAAAAAAAAAAAAAAAAAAAATGCTGCATCTTCTACAGAGTGCATGTAGATTTTACATGAACTGTGATCATTCTTGTGTCACCTCAAGTACCTTCTCCCAACTGGACCTTCAGGCCATACCTCTATGGTTGCGACAAATCACCAAAGAACTGGGAAAACTTCAGTTAGGAAAAAGCAACTGGTACACAGGCCTTCTTTCCTTAAGCCCTTGTGGACCAGAAGGTCCCTACTTGTTCAGAAGTGTCACATCTTAGAGGTGGCCTATAGCAGGGGTGGGGCAGAGGTGATAGATGTGTTAATGAGCTTCCTAGGTAATGAGGGCTTGCTCCAAACATCCTATGAAGAAAGGCCCAAAAGTATGAAGGAGAAATTCTCTAACAGCACAACCCGAAGCAATGAAGGGCAAACCACATCTGGAGAGGCACATTATCAGATTTAGTATCAATTTCTAGGTTTATTTCCTTTTTATTTATTACACTCAATCCTTCTGTAAAGTCATGTTTAAATGCTCCTTACTTATCTTTGTGGGCTCTACAGCATAAAGAAAGAGGTCTCAGGTCAATATATGGCTCAGGGGTGAAAGTAGAAATAGTTTCTTCTTCCCATCCCCCTAGGTCAAGGAAGTAGCTGAAATTATAATTCCTGAGGAGACAAGAAGTATTTACTTTTCCTAAGAAAGGTTATAATCTATAGCATAAGAAAAAGAAGACAAAATTGTCTGCTAAAGAACTAACTAGGGCACAATGGAAAACACCTAATATTTTGATCAAAAAATCTGGGTTTGGACCTCTGTCCAGCCACTGACTGCTTCAGAACCAGCTATTTAACCTTCCTAAGAACCAATTTCTTCCACTATAAAAGATGGATTATAAACTCTACTTCAGAGTGATGTGATAAAGATTGAATGAGATTTTAAACCAAAATATAAATAGCATGTCTCATATTAGGATAGGCATCCTTAAATGCACTTTTGAACCTAATTCTGACCCTGGAAGAGCAAACACTAGAGCCTGGACTCATACTCTTTTCCTAAAGCTAGTTATTTTTCCCTCTATCTGGAACATGAGTCTCTCTTCCACCTACCCTATCAGTTAGTTGACTCCTCCTAAATGCCTCAAGACACTGACATGATTTCATATAACTATTATCAACAAATTCATATTGAGTACCTAATACTAAAGTACTCTCCTAAGCATTGACAGGGAATTGGGTGGCATGGCAGGATACAGGGTCAGCTAAGGGAGATTTACTATATTCAGGACCTTACAGTTTATGTGGAAGACAAGACTAAACTACTAGGGAGCATCAGCAAACTATAGCCCTCATTCCAAAGTTTGGGGAACCAAATTGGTATTTCTGCCAAGTTGCTCAGTATGTCTATTCTTTTTATACATTCAGGAACAAGGAGGAAAAGTACAGAGAGGATCCATGGGCGCACTGAGAATTGTGCCCATGTGAGATAGATTTATGCCAGAACTTCATTTATCATCTGATCACAAGAAGTTTCCATTTTGACTAGTGGATCACAGAGGCATTTGGGAACCCAGGTATCAGTGTCAATTCAGAGCCAGTTCCGTGTGGAGTAAATCCCTGAAAGGTCTGAAGATTTCCATTTACCTAATGCACACTAACTCTAGTAAATGGCCAAAGGCCCCTTTGGGGAAGGCGTGGAAGAATATTTACAGAACATGGTTATAGCAGGGTTGCATGTTTATACTCAAGGGAGGCCAGTTTCCCCCTCATTCAAGAGACTCAGGCTCTGAGATCTGTCTTACGCCTGAACAGAAGAAGCTAAGGCTCTATTGGGACCAGTCAGATTAAGTTCCTGGACATCAGATCTACAGTGTTTCTGTTATATAGAGGAAGTAATATTTTAGTAGGCTGCCCATCTATTTCATTCGTAGGGACACAGCAATCAATTATTCATGGTCAAAAAGCCCAGCAGGTTATTCAGTTTACTTCTTTGTCCTTCCTGACCATTACAGTGATTGTGTCTACCTTGTCTCCAGCAGTTAAGAGCTACTTCTTAGCCATAAATTTTCCAGGATCCCCATGGAAATCAGGGAGCATATCTAGGAGTTACATCTCCTCTTATGTACAGAAGAAGACATCATAATGCTTTTCAAAGATGCTCATGTTCTTGTCACTAACATGTTTCCCAATTTCTCCTCTTAACAAAAGGAAGAAATAAAGAGAATGTCCAGGGGCTCTTTGGGCCTATAGCAGGAGTGAAGGGGATGCAATTTACATATGAGAAATTCATTCTCGTATTCCTATTTCATCCAACATTTGGAGTCAATCTTCTACTTTATGCTCCAATATCACTCAATATAGGCCCTTTTTAAGTCAAAATTTTGGCCCACCAATCAGGTAAACTAATTTCCAGAGCGACTTCTTAAAAAAAAAAAAAAAAGATTTTATTTATTCTTGAGAGACACAGAGAGAGAGATAAAGCATGGGCAGAGGGAGAAGCAGGCTCCCTGCAGGGAGCCTGAAGTGGGACTCGATCTCAGGACCCCAGGATCACAACTTGAGCCAAAGGCAGACACTCAACCACTGAGCCACCTAGATGCTTCTCCAAAGCCACTTCTAGCATTAGATCCATCATCTCTGTTACATGCACCTATATAATGAATTTGGTTTGATCCAGTTTTATTTTCTGTCCTCCTTAGGCTAACACCCTTAGAATTTATTCTCACATGTGTTTCATGCACTTTTATGCTGGTATAAATTAGCAACATCTCACATTTATAAGAGAGGATAAACAGGAACGGGGCTGGGAGACTTGAGGAGAATAGGCACCTTGACAAGGCACCTGTTCTAGGTGAGGTTATTACTGGATCTTCAACAAAGAGAGAGCTGATTTCATCAGCCCTAGAAGAGCAGGCTGCTTCCTCTAACAGGGAAGGCTTAAAAAGACTTGGGAGTTCAGACCTCAGTTTCTAACAAGTCAACCCAACCAGAAACTTGGTTTGTCTATGACTTCAACCTACATTATGGTTCTACAACATGACTAAATTTCAAGTGTAATATTCACCATGATTTGCCTTGTACGTGGAAAGAGATCCTTTTTGGCTCACTATAAAAGCACCCTGGTTGTATGAATGTCTTAGTTACAAATTTAAACTTATCATCATTTATATCCGAGGTCTGTAGTACAGTTAGAAGCTTCTAGTCCATATTACAGTTCTTATAGTCATTATTATTGCCATATTAGTCAAATCCAGTAGCTACCTGGTCCTCAAGACACTTGGTACAATAAGCACTTTTTCACAATCAATCATAGGTAGCAATTTTATCATATTATCATTGCACACTATAAATTAGTAGTAACCCATTTTCCATTGGCAAGGAGTTCAATATTGTATTCAAAGCTAGTGAAAAAAAGGAAACCAGGCCCAGATATTTTTGAGTGTCTTTTCTTCTAAACACTTCCATTACCAATATTCTACCAGCCAGTGTCCAATCAGGAAAGTAGATAATAGTAGTAATAGCAACAGAAAAAAATTTAATTAGCTACACAAGTATTGGAAGGCTGAGAAAGCAAAAAGAAAACATTGAGCTATCATGTTGCTATTAACTAAAAGAAGCAGCTACCACAGCTAGGGCTGGGAGACAAAAGGAAGAGGCTGAGGTTATCAGAACAGAAGCCTGAAGGAGGACCCTCAAGAAGCTGGGCTCATACCACTGAGGAGAGGGCATAATTGAATGCTCCTAACACCTAGGAATTCATAACAAGAACCCAGGTTGCTGGGACTCAGATCTCAGAAGAGTTTTGCAGCTGCTGACCCTGCCCAGCTACTGGTGATATCTCTGAAAGGTCACTCTAAGGCTGGGTCCAGTGGTACTGAAAGGAGCTGAAGGACAGAACTAACTCTTGCATACAAAGTGAAATGTTCCTGCTGAGCATTGCTGATAGGTACAGAAGTAATTTAGAAAGCAAAATTACCTTCCAATCTCCTTCTAGAATTCCCTACTGCAGAACCAAACAGGGACACAGATGACAAAGAAATATGTCTTTCCAAAACTGACACAAGAAAAATAGAAAAACTTTAAGTTCAGACCATTAAATAAATTTGAGCAGAAGTTTAAAGTCTTCCTATACAGCAACTGAGAAATCCGATGGATTCACTGGCAGGTGCTACCAATTAGTCAAGGAAAAAATAATTCCAATTATACACAACCTTTCCCCAACTCATTATATGAAACTAACATAACTTTTATATCAAACTCAACAAGGATAGTACAGAGAAAATTATATTTCTGTTTCATTCATGAACATAGATACAAAAATCCTAATCAAAATACTACTAAGATGAATTCAGCAACAAATAAAAATGAATAATAAATCTTACCAAATTAGATTTATTCCAAAAGTGCAAAGTTGATTACATGTTAGAAAATCAATTAGTATAACCAAACACAATGACATGCTAAAGAAAATATAATACAAAAATCTTATCAGATGAATTTAAAAAAAGTACTTGATAAAATTCAATGTCCATTCATAAATTTTTTAAATACTTCGAGTGCTTAGGAATAGAAGTAATTTGCCTGCCATGATAAACTTTATCTATTTAAAAAATTATAGACAATACAGTACTTAATGGCTAAACTCTGAAAGTTTTCCTTTTGAGATATGGACCAAAGGAAAGATTTTTCTATCATTATTTAAGTTCAATACTGTATTAGAGATGCCAGCCTATGCAGTGAAGCAAAATAGGAAAATAAAAAGGATACTGAAGAAAAAGAAGAAACAATACCATCATTATACACAGATGATGTGATGGTGTGCATTTAAAAATCTGGAAGAATCTACAGATTAATTATATGTATTGATAAGAAAATGTCAAGGTTCCTATATATGTCATCAAGGTATAAAAATCATGGTACAAACCACTCTGAGATAAGACAGTAGTTTCTTTTGGACCAATACTCCCACAGATAACATTTATAAAATACTTAAAAACCAACTATTTAAGGGCATATTGGGCAACCAAAAGCAGTCAGAAACTGGTAAAGAGTCAAACTTTAAAGTAGGGAAATTGTGCTCAGTCTGTTTTTGCCTGAGGTTACTCCATAGTCTATATAACATGAGACCTCTAGATTAAAACAGAAAGCTTCTGGCTTACTGGCTTAAGGAGTCAGGAAATGGGCTTCCATAGCAGCTGAGTAGTAAAATGAAACGTCTGGAAAAGACTGAGGCATGACAAGAGCCTCCAAATCTACACTTAATTCCATATAAATCCTTGATCAACTCCTGAACTTCATATAAATGGGAGAGAATCTCAGGAGACCAATGGGGAAACAACAGCTGCATGCCTGAAAGAACTGAGCCAGAGCAAGGATTTCAATTATTGCCTACTCTAGAAGAAAGAGTCTGGAGTTTCAGACCAGCCAAGTTAACTACTTGCTAGAATAGAAATAAACATTCTTCAAAGGAAGTTAAAGAATACCCAGTCTGTACAATTTATCATTAACAATGTCTAGAGTACAATAAAAAATTACTAGACATTGAGGGGGGTGGGGGAATAAACAGAAGAATGTGACTTAAGAAAGAAAACATTGTCTGTATAAGCCAAACTCTACATGTCCCAGATGTTAGTATTAACAGAAAAAACTAAAAGTAATTACTATAAATATGATCAAAGACTTTAAGGAGCAAATTTCACAATAAATAAGCAGATAGGAATGCCACCAGAGAAATGGAAACTATTGAAAATGACCAAATGAAAATTTAGAATTAAAATTACAGTATCTAAAATGAAAAGATGACTAGATAGTGTTAACAGCATATTAGACACAGTAGAAGATAGGGCCATCAAGTATATTGATAAATCATTAGAGAGTACAAAATCTGAAGGGAAAAAAAAAGAAGCAAATATTTTTGAGAAAGGAATAAAATCTCAATACCAGCAGGAAAATATCAAGGAGTCAAACGTTCATGTAATGAGAGTCCCTGACTGGGAGGAGAGAAGGACTGGAGAAGAATAAATATTTAAAGAAATATGGGGCAGGGAAGCCTGGATGGCTCAGCTGTTGAGCACCTGCTTTTGACTAAGACCATGATCCTGGGGTCTCAGAATCGAGTCCTACATCAGGCCTCCTGCATGGAGCCTGCTTCTCCCTCTGCCTATATCTCTGCCTCTCTCTGTGTGTCTCTCATGAATAAATAAATAAAATATTTTTTTTAAAATATGGGGCAAACTTTCCAAATTTATTTGAAAAACATAAATCTACATACCTACTAGGGAGGTCAGCAAATCCTATGAAGGATAATTCCTATGAAAACCACATGTAGGTGAATTAGAGTAAAAATGTTGAAAACTAATGATAAATTGATAATTTTGAAAGCAAAGGGAAATGATATATTGCATACAGAGAACGAACAATAGGAATTATGGCTGAGTCCCTCATAAAAAAAAAAAAATACAATGGAAGCCAAAAGACCATGTAAAGAAATCTTTCAATGTTCAAAAGGAAAAAAAAATCTATCATCCCAGAACTCTGCATCAAATGAAAATACCTTTCAAAACTAATGCTGAAATTTTCAGGACAATGAAAACTGAAAGAATAAACCAGCAATGAACCTGAACTATAAGAAATGCAAAAAGAACTTATTTAGATTGGAGGGAAATAATGCCATATGAAAACTAGGATTTACAGGAGAGAATAAAAGTACCAAAAATGGTTAATAGTAGATTAACATAACAGAATATATTTTTGTTTCTTTCTTTTAAAATCCTTGTAAAAGTGTATAACTGTTTAAAAAAAAAAAACAATGGCAGTGTATTGTGAGATTCTTAACATATGCAGATGTAATGCATCAATAGCACAAAGGACTCCAGAGCAGGAATTAACATATACTCTTGCAAGACTCAAATTTCACATGAAGGGATAAAATATTAACTCTAAAAATGCTCTGATAAGTTAAGGATGCATATTTTAATCCTTATAGAAACCTCTAAGGATACAAAAGAAAGAAAGGTGGAAATAGGAAGAGGGGAAGAGGAGGGGGGAAAAAAGAGAAAGGAAGGAAGGAAGGCATGAATGAAGGGAGGAAAAAAGGAAGCAAGGAAGAAAGAAAAGAAGGGATTCTTGGCTTTGATTTTCCCAAAAGAAGACAGGAAAGGAAAAGCAAAAAAAGCAAACCAGGTGGGATAATAGACAACAAATGGCAAATGGTGGGGCAAAATTAAACCATATCAATAATTATGTTAAATGTTAATTGACTAAAAACTCCAATTAAAAGACAGAGATTGACAGACTGGATTTCAAAAGTAAGTTTTAACTATCTGCTGCGCATGAGAGATGTGCTTTAAATCAAAAGACATAGGTTGAAAGTAAGATGACAGAAAAAGATATACCATGTAGACACTAATCATAAGAAAGCTAGAGAGTCTATATTAATAACAGACAAAATGGATTTCAAAAGAAGTATTACCAGAAATAAAAAGTGACACTTCATAATGATTAAAAGTTTAATTAATCAGAAGGAGATGACAATAATAAATCCCTATGCACTTAATGACAGAATTTTAAAACACATGAAGCAAAAACTGACAAAATAAAGAAATAGATATATCGATGAAAATTGAAGGTTAACACCATTCTCTAAGCAACCACAGGATAACTAAACAAAATAATAAAAATTAGGAGATCTGAACACTATCAGCCACCTTCATCTCATTATCATTTACAGAACACTCCACCAATGACAGAAAAATATATACTTCTCCAAGGCCACATGGAACATTCACCAAGATAAACCATAAATCAAGGCTCAATATATTTCAAAAACTTGAAGGGGAATTCGTGCATCAGCATACCTTCAGGTCTAGCACAGGAATGTGAATACATCATCACTGGATTATAATTTAAGATAATAATTTTGGAGTCTATACATATATATACACATACAAACATGCATATTTATAAATATGCATATATTATGTGATAAACCAAATGGGGCAGAATGTAAATAACTGATGAATCTGGTAAAAAGATATACGGGAATTCCTTGTACCATCCTTACAACTTGTCTGTAATTTTAAAATTATAACAAAAGGTTTTCAAAGTATCCCTATATACCAGCAACAGGAAATGAAATATTTTAAAAGATACCATTTATAGCAAAATATCTAAGAATAAGTCTATATGGGGAGAATTATAAAACTTTGTTGAAAGATTTCAAAGAAGATCTAAATAGAGAATTATACTGTATTCATTAACTGTAGAAGTCAGTATTATAAAGGCTTAAATAATCCCAAATTGTTTTGTAGACTTAGTAGTATTTAAATCAAACTTTCAACAAGATTTTTTTAGAACTTGTCAAGTTGATTCTAAAATTTATACAAAAATGCAAAAAGATAAGATTAAGCAAAACACTCTAGACAAGGAAGAAAAGGTAGGAGGACCTGCTCTACCAGATATTAAGACATCATAAATCCATAGTAATTAAGGTTGTATAATAGCAATGCAGGGATAGACCTCTACGTATGGACATTTGATACATGACAGAGATGTCATTGTAGATCAAAGAGAAATGAATGAATTTGCCAACACGTGCCCAATAAGTATATGAAAATATGCTCAACATTATTAGCCACCGGGGAAATATATATTAAAATACAGATATCACAACATACACTAGAATAGTTAATATTAAAAAGACAGAACATACCAGGCACTTACGAGCATATGAAGCAGCCAGAACTGTCTATAATTAAACATATATGCAATTGTATATTTCATGTCATCTCACAGGCTGATGGCATGAAAAGTATAAAACAGTAGAACCACTTTAGAAAGCTGTTTGGTGGATTCTTTAATCCATCCTGAATTCTTCCTGTGGTTCCTCTGGTTTTTGTGTGTAAAGCTGGTTGGTGGTTTGACTTACAATGTCAAAATTATACCTACTGTCCAACCCAGCAATGCCACTCCTCCATAACTTATCATTTGTCTTGGGAGCTTCATTAATAATTGCTATGGGGCACCTGGGTGGCTTAGTCAGTTGAGTGGCTGACTCTTGATCTTGGCTCAGGTCATGATCTCAGGGTCCTGGGATGGAACCCCACATCTTACTCCACACTCAGAAAGGAGTCTGCTTGAGGATTCTTTCTCTCCCTCTGCCCCTTCCCCCACTCATGCTCACTCGCTCTCTCTCCCTCTAAAATAAATAAATAAATCTTTTTAAAAAATACTTGCCAAAAACTGGGAACATTCAAAATGCCCATCAATGTAAGAATGGATAAACTGTGATCCATTTATACACAGAATACTCCTCAGCAGTAAAAAGGAACAAACTACGGTTACATCCAACAATATGAATGAATCGCAAAAGCGTTCTGCTAAGTAACTAAAAGAACACAGCCACAAAAGAGTATTGTTTGGATCATTCCATTTACCAAATATCTGGAAGAGACAAACCTATGGTGATAGAAAGAAGATCAGTGATGGGAGAGGGAACTGACTCTGCAAAGGGGCAACAGAGAACTTTTGGGGGTGATGAAAATGTTCTATGTCTTGATGGCGGTGGTAAATACATGATGGTATACACTTTGTCAAAAGTCATCAAACTGCACTCCAAAAGAATGAATTCTGTTGTGTGCAACTTAAACCTCAGTAAATTTGATTTTTGAAATTTTAGCTAAAGGAAAAACCACAATGAGATCTCCTTAAATACAGACCAGACTAGCAATATAGTAAATAGGTTGTTATCAAATTTTGGCAAGGATAAGACACTGCAGGAGCAGTTGCAGACCAGGTTGTCAGAAAGCAGGCTCTGAGGTGGAGACTGATGTGGGAGAAGTTCATAATAAAGGGACGGTGGAAAGAACAGGAAAAGAAAAGTTGCTAAGGCATGGGCCTGACCAAGCCCTGATCTGGAGCTCTGGAGTGAGTGTGGCTCATCAGAGTGGCACTCTAGGGATCCAGAATGGCCCCACCTTTATTCTTCTCCCAACGCCCCATCCCCCAGCCATCAGATCCATGCTGTCCCAGGAAGGGCAGGTCCCAAGGCAAAGGCAGCTCTGAGGTGGAGACAGGTCCTTGAAAGAGCCAAGCTGGGCAGCAAGTCTCCCTGGAAGTAGGGTCTACCATGGTAGCAAACATGTTGTATTGATGGTGTTGTGACTTAACACAACCATTTTGGGCATCAGTCTGATGAAGCTGAGATGTGCCTGTCCTATGATCCAGTATTCCATCCTTGGTACATACCCTAGGGAAAAGTATTCTCCCAGGGTCTTGAGATAAATGCTCATCATAGCACTGTTCATAATAGTCCCACGCTGGGCAACAACTCAAAAACTCATTTTGTAAATTACAGTATATTAATATAATGAAATTATGAATAATTTTTTATCTATATATACAATGTATGCAATGTAGATACTGACAAAAATGAACAAGATATAGCAACAAGATTCACAAAGGTGACTCTCATCGACGTCATGTTGACCAAAAAAGAAGGCACAGAAGAATACATACAGTATGATTTCCTTCATACAAAGATTACACATTGGCAGAGCTAATCCCTATGGTTTGGGAATGAATATATAAATTATAGATCTAGGAAGTAAAGAAGTGAAATGAGTTTCAAAGAAGTCAGGATAATGGTTACTCTGGAGGGAGGGAGGGGGTGCTCTGTTGAGAATAGCACACTAGGAAAAGTGACCAAGGTTTTATCACCCATGGGTGTCCACTTTACAATTATTAATCAAGCTGTACGTATATGTTGGAGGTACTTTTCTTTGTGCGTGTTGTATTTCACAACAGAAACAAGGGGGAAATGGCAGATATGTGATGGTTAAAGGAAATAAGCTAGTTTGGGGCCTGAAAAGAAAGAGCGGCTTTAGGGGGTCATATAATGGTTATTGATCATCTAAAGAGCCGCCCTACAGAGCCCAGCTAGGACTTTTGAGACAAAGAATCTTCTAGTGATTCAAACACATGAAATGGGCCTCCGGGCTCAGCTTCTCCTGGGTCTGTGCAATCCGAAGCCGGGATGACTGGCCTGGGACGGAGGGCAGGCCAGGTGATCTCAACCTGTCTTCCAGCTCTGAAGTCTCAGGGACAAAGGAAGGAGAGAGTGCAAAGGCTGATGGTAGCCAGGAATAAAAGAACAAAGAATGAAAGAACACGTGTTTATTTTTAAAACAAACGTCAGTTAATAGATCCTTGCCGTGCGAGCTCATTTACCCTGCCATTTCTCCTTGGAAGTGCCTGCTGTTTGCACATAGGCAGAGCGTGTTTCTTAGCTGGACCTGTTCTGCTGGTGGCCCTCTGTGCTCTCAGTCTCGGCCCTCCAGTGTCTCCCAGGGGAACTCCTCCGGCTGCCCCGAGTCCATCTGAGACTGCGCATAAGGGCTCGTCTTCCAGACCCACTCCCAGGTTGATCACCACCCAGAAAAATGAAGAGCAGAGGGATGCAAGGCGAGGAATACCAATAATGCCACTTTTGGTGATGACGACGAGCTCTGGCCATGTGTTCAGCACACATTTCTTCATGTAAATAATCAAGCTCTGTTTATGTCTTCCACCCAGACTCCCATAAGATGAATCCACCCCTGCATGCCCCAGCAATCAGGAATAGTCTGGCCGAAGGTGAGCACACTTGGGTTCAGACAACATTTAGGGTGCGGGTGGGGAGAAGGGCATCTGGTCCTTATTGCGAGAGGAGCAGGCTGAGACTCTCAGTGCCTAGTCTTCTCGTTTCCTTGGGTGCTGCCCCCTTGCTGGTTGGTTATGAACCTTCCCACTGCCCCCGGTGTAGTAACTAACATTAATACAGCACATCCTGTGGGCGAGATACAGAACCAGAAGTTTATCATATGTATTTCATGTACTCATCCTAACACTGCTTTATTGAGGAGCAAACCTAAGCTCAAGGTAGTTGAGTAACCTCCACGAGGCCACCCAGCTTGTAAGACAAGGGGAGATTTCAAAAGACCTCACATCCGTACCCAGTGTTTTATTACAACCTGACTTCTGCTCCAACCTCCCACTTCTGTCCAGTGGCCGTCCTAATGGGCAACCTGACCTCCCGTTTTTCTCAAGCAAAGGCCCACCTGACCTTCCAGGTCAAGTTCTTTCATATCTTGTCTATTAATGGCATCACCCTTCCTGACTTCCTTAGTAAAGCCCAGGCATGTTCTCCATCCTGCCCTGTAACAAATGCTTCTTACCAGTTGCAAAATGTAAATTCTTGCCATTTTTCCTTATGCCCTTTTCTCCTTAATTTTTGTGAAACCCTAGACAGATCATGAGTCTCTTTTCCACAAAGGCTCATTCCATATTCGCATAGGGAGCAGCTGACAGAGCATGAGACTACAGGTGTTCCGAGCCCATACTGGTCACAGTGAGTGAGACCTATAAAAAAATCAACAAGTCCAATAGCGTGGGAGAAAACGATTTTCGAGAGTGCGCCTGTGCAGGTGTGTGAGTTTAGAGCTGCTAGGGACCTGCTGGGTGTGTGAGGAAGGGTCCTGGGTCAGCTGGGCAAACTCCCAGCTCTGCTCAGCAGCCGAGGAACCTAGCTCTCCAGCGGGGAACCACTGCACCACTCCCCAGGTCCGCCACTCAAAGCACAGGTTCGCCTTCACAGAGATTGCCACAACCTCAGTCGGGCCCTGAATCACGCGTGACTCACTTGTCAGCCGATTTCTCTGCAGAAAGCTCTTAGCAGTTAATTTCTGGCTAATTTATTATCCTTCAGCTTAGCCCTACAGCGCCATTAGCCAGGAGCCTGACACGACTGAGTGAAATATTGTCTAATTTATTATCTTATTACTCCTCTGGAACAGGATCAATTAATTACCCATTAAAGTATTTCAGCTGCGGAGATTTATTAGGGGCCCTCTGCATTTTAACAGATGATTAGTTATACATGTTTGTTTGCTTGAAGAGCAGAGACTAGCAAATGAATAGAGGCGATGGAGGAGAGAGAGGAGAGAGGGAGCCGGTGCAGCAGGAGGCAGCTAATGGATCTCCTCTGACTCCGTGAAAATGGAGCAGTCAATGACAAGAATTATCGACTCATTCACTTGCGGTTTTGAGATAACCATATGTACAGCGGAAGGGGAGGAGGGGGAGAAAAACCCTCACTCAACTGCTTTTTCCATTCAATAAATTCGCTTCAGAATATATTGGATTGGGGTTTGATGGCTATTTCGTGTTTTGCAGAGTGCTGACACTGGTATGATTCAGTAATTATTGTTTCTTTTAAGTTATTGCTGTAATTTTGCTCTCTAAGATCCCAATCAATTTCTGCCTCTCAAGGGCACGCTTGAAAAGCGATATTTGAAAACAGCCCTCTGATAGATTGTGCTGCTAGACAGTGGCTGAGACAAATAGCCTAATCTGGCACAAATTAGCTTGGCTTCCACAGATAGTTTTATACAGCGATGTAAATTATATTGTCAGGCCCAGTCACTTTCCTGCTTAGAGTGCAGCTAACAAGGAACCATGGAGACATTACTGGTGCTGCCATGCACTCCCAGGGCCGCTGCAAAGCCATTTGTAAGGGGAGAGAGAGAGGGGAAGGAGGAGAGAGAGAGGGAGAGACTTGGGGTAACAAAAGCAAGGTAGTCAAGCAGAAGTGAGCTAGAACAAGGAGGAGTGGACCAAGCCCTGAGTCCTCTTGATCGGAAGGAACTAACCACTGGAAGAGGAGGCTCCTAGTGTGAGCTGGGCGGGTCCACTCTGTGGGAGAGACGGGGAGGGAGGGAAAAGCTCCGTCTGAGGGCTGGTAGCAAGAGAGGCAGGGCTCTGCTGGGAAGCAGCACAGACAGGAGGACATCGGAACCTCATCCTCCTCTCCGCCTGGAGAAATGGTTTGTGCTGCCTGGCTGGGAGCTGAGCGGAGCTGGAGAGGGGAGAGCTGAGCAGAATAGCAGGCTGCGCGGGCCACTCTGGGAGGGCACGGTGGGACGAGGGCACCGGCTCCCCCCATGGAGGGGCAGGCCCCGGACCCCATGAGCCCAACGGGGGCCCATCCTCCACATCCTGGAGGAGGAGGGAGTTTGCTCAAGGGAAAGAAGCCTACCTCAAAGGTGCCCTTCATGTGCCCACCTGAGAAACATCCTGACCCCGTCTCCTCTGCCTGGCTTTCAGAATCCTCCAGATTGGGCTCCACACGCCTTGGCCACCACAACCCCATGCTCCTCATCACCTCCCCTCACCCCAGTCAGATCCATCCCCTTCACCATCCTCCTCCTTCCCTGACACTCCTCCTTCCCTTTTTTTCTCTCTCCCCTCCAGTGCCCTGTCTTCTTACACTAGGAGTATCCCCACTTCTCCAGGCCTCCCACAGCCCCTCCAAATTCTACCACCGAGGCTGCTCCTGGCCTGGCAGTGGAATGCCACCTGCCTGCTATTTGGCATCTATGGAATCAAATTCCAAGTTTTCCAAGGCTCACCTGGTGTTGCGGGGATAAAGGCAGGCCCGGCCCCCAACCACCACTAATCTAACTAACCCGGGGAGGTCCCCAGGTCCAGGGGCCCTGGGACCCACTCTGGAGCAGGCTATGGGTAGCCTCCTGAGCTTAGGGAGAGGAAGGCTCCATTGTGGGGCGGGGGTGCTGACCAGGGTGCTGATCAGGGTGCTGCCAGAGCCAAGGCAGACAGTGGTGAGAGTAGAAACACGGCGCAGGCCACAGGCCGCAGCCTAGCTAGACTCCAGGGGAGCCCCCTGACCAAGGCCATCAGCGGCTTTGGGTGTTTGGAGCCCGCTGTGCAGTCCTCCATCCTCCCAGCTCCGACCGTGCTGACATCATGGTCAAAGGCCGTCCTTCCTTGGCAAGTGACCGAACATACATTTCTCAGAGACAGCAATGAGAAGGCCACCTAACTGAAAGTCTTCTGAGGGAAAACAGCTTCCCCACACATGTCCTGGGCCTCTTTGTCTGATAATGACCTGGGAACATTTGCTGCCTTAACAAAAGGGTTGCTTTGCATTTCATTTAACCTGAACTGCCCATCCCATTGCCACCTGATATCTCTGAACCGCTGTCAGCCGCATGTTCTCCCATTCCTGCTTAGAACTCACTTAGCCCTCAATCCCTCCAGGAGGGACGCTGCTATTACTGTTTGGTTTATTTGCAAAATGAGAGTCACATGCATAGATGACAAAATGCAACATAAGCAAGAATGATGTTGACTCTTTATCCAATCTGGTAAGAACACTGTTGTCAGGCAGAAGGGCACTTTTATTTGTTTAACCCCACCATGTGACAGATAATGCTTTCTGTAGCTCACAGTGTCTAAATTAATTTGTAAAAATAAACTCCAAAATGTATGATAGCTCCAACACAACAGAAGTTTATTTCCCACTTATACTAGACTCGAATAGCATCCCTACAAGTGGGGTAGTTCTTCTCCAAGCAGGGCCTGGGTGTCTAGCATCCTTCCATCTTGTGGCTTTCATCTTCAACATGTGACTTCCAAGCAATTTATGCTGGTCTGCATCAAGTCTGAAAGGGAAAAGACACAGAGGTTTGTCCGTGGGAGGTTTCTTATGGGCCAGGCCTGGAAGCACTACTCACATTGGATCTGTAAGAACTACTTATAGGTGGTATTTATAGATGAATCTTTTTTTTAAGTAAGCTCTAGCCCAAGATGGGGCTTGAACTCATGACTCTGAGGTCTAGAGTCACATGCTCTACCCATTGAGCCAGCCAGGTGCCCCTCTGGATGAACTATTAGATACAACTGCTTGCCCCTATCTGGGCAGCTCCCAGAAACAAATCCTCTGTGCTTAGGAAGAATCTTTGATGGACAGCTGATCATCTCTGCCACACCATCTAAGCAGTATTATCCCCATTTTACACACAAGGAAACTGCGTATGATATCCAAGGTCACAAAGCTAGTAATTGCAGAGCTAGAATTTAAATCCAGGTGCGTCTTACACCAAAGCCTCTGCTCATTCCACTCCACCAATTAAACCACACAGGAAAAGAAAATCGAATCAGCACATAAACTTCCAAGAAAACAAGACTCAAGTTGGAGAACTGGTCTTAGAACACTTAGTTTTAAGTGCTCTTAAAGTCCGCTATGCGGACCCTGAACCATACTGGACCCAGATTTCAGGAAGCAGAAGCTAGATTTATCTCCTTTAAGAGCAATGACAGATTACTACCCAATTTGCAAATGATGACACTGAGGCTCAGAGAAGTTAAATTGTTTACTTAAAGTCACACAGCTACATGGGCTGCTGGCAGGACTACAACCTAGTCTTCTCACTCCAAGTCAAGGGCATAATCCTCAGCTTTCTACCCTTCCCACCTCATTGGAGGTTTCCACACCCAAGATGGAAATGAAATCGGAGATCAAGATACTCTCCATGCTGGAAAACTTCTTAGAGCAACTATTACCTATTATCTGAATCTAGAAATATGGGTCCCTATTCCTAAATTTGAAAAAGTTGAAGACTCTGCCAATATGGAGGTTGAAAGAGTCTCCATCAATTCACAGGGAAAAAGGACAAAACTCCTCAAAGACAAAGACTGTGTACTATTTTTTTTGTACCCTTGAGGCCTCGTATACTACCTGGAAATCTGAGGGCTGTGCAATAAACATCTATTAGATGCAAGTATGAATGAGTAAATGAATGCATTCCCCACTTTCCCAGCAAGAACTAGACATCAAGATGTGTTTCGGGCAAAAAGGAGAAAAAGGAAAAATAAGTCTCTTCTATTTATCTCTCAGTTCTTGGGCCATAACTTATTGTATTCTCTTTATTTTGTTTTCTCTAATGATTAGAATGCATATTCTTAACTTTTCACAGTCTGATTAGAATTAACCTTGTATCTTTTTATGCAAAATGTAAAAATTTTACCACTGGATAGGTCAGCGTACCATCTCTCCCCATCTTTTAAACCATGGTTAATGGCTCTATTTATTACATCTGCATGTGTTGTAAAGTCCACAAGACAATGTTAGAACATGCACTTTAAATGTCATGTGTATTTTAGATAAATTAAGAAATGAAAAGTAGTATCTTTGCTTACTCTAGATATTTACCATTTTTTATGTTCTTCACTCCTTCTTGAAGATCTGCTTTTCCATTTGGTATCATTTCTTTTCAATCTAAAGAACTTCCTACAGCATTTATTACAGTGCAGGTCAGCTGGCAACGAACTCACTTGGCTCTTTTGGCTATAAATGTCTTTATTTTGCATTCGTTCTTGAAACACATTTTCCCTGGATATACATTTGGGGTGGACAGGGTTTTTTTTTTTTTAATCACTTCAAAGATGGCCTTCCATTGTTTTCTTGCCTCCTTAATTCATTGTCTTTCTGTATGTAAAGCATCCTCTTGAGGCTCCTGGGTGGCTCATTTGGCTAAGCAACTGACTCTTACTTAATTTTGGCTTAGGTCATGATCTCAGGGTCATGAGATTGAGCCCCAAGTCGAGCCCCACATCAGGCTCTGCACTTAGCTGAGTCTGCTTCTCCCTCTCTCCCACTGCTTCTCCCTGAATGCTATCTCTCTCTTATTATAAATCAATCAATCAATCAATCAATCAATCAATCATCCTTTCGCTCTGACTGCTCTCAAGATTTTCTCTTTCTCCTCTGGTTTTTCATAATTTGCCTATGATGTGCCAAGGCATTATTTTCCCCACATTTGTCCTTTTGTGGTTTGCTGAGATTTGTGGGGTTTTTTCTTTTTTATTAAGCAGGTTCACAACTCTGAGATAAAGATCTGAACCAAAATCAAGAGTTGGTTGCTTAACAGAAGGAGCCACCCCACCCAGATGCCCTTGCTGATATTCTTGAATGTGTAAATTTGTCTTTCATCCCATTTGGGAAACATTTTTTCATTATTTCTTTGCATTATTTATTTCTATTCATTTTGCTTATGTTTTCCCTTTCCATTCTTTATTAAGAGTAGATAATTTATACTGATCTATCTTCAAGTTCACAGACTTTTTCTTGATCACATCTGTTCTGCTTTTAAGTCCATTCAGTAAACTTTTGCTTCAAAATTTTATTTTCGACTTCTGTGGTCCTTTTTAACAGTTTCTATTTCTTCATTAAGGTTGTATATATTTTTCATTATTTCAGGCATATTTTTTTCATATGTTAATGAGTAAAGTAATAAGAACTAATTTAAAATCCTTTTCCTGGGGATCCCTGGGTGGCTCAGCGGTTTAGTGCCTGACTTGGACCCAGGGCATGATCCTGGGGTCCTGGGATCGAGTGCTACATCAGGCTCCCTGCATGGAGCCTGCTTCCCCCTCTGCCTGTATCTCTGCCTCTCTCTCTCTCTCAGTCTGTCTCTCATTAATAAATAAATAAAATATTTTAAATAAGTAAGTAAATAAAATGAAATCCTTTTCCTACTAATTCCAACATTTGGGTCACATAGGGATCAATCTTCACTGATTGTGCTTTCTCTTGAAAACGAATCACATTTTTCTAGCTCTTTCTGGACTGGATAGCTGTGGATTATATTCTGGACATGATGAATGTTGTGTTGTGGGTACTCTGAATTCTGTTACATTCTGCTGAAGAGTGTGAAGTTGCTACTGCTGCAGTTGTTGTTGTTATAACAACAATTAAAGCGATTAGATTGGTTGGGCTGAAATTGTCAGTTCTGTCTCTTGGATGGCAGCTCAAATCTCAGTCCAAATCTTTTATTTTTAGCTGAGCTGCTTGGATTCTACCCCATGCATGCTGGAACCTGAGATTTGGGTACAGCTTATATTTAGCAGCCACTGTTGCCCAAAACTCTGTCATCTGGTTCTTTAGGCCAGGAAAGTTGCAGGTTTCCTGAAGGAGTTTTAGCTGCCCCACATGGGATGGATTACAGCTAAAGGCCATAATAAGTGGGAAACTTATCCTACACTGTCCCCTTCCTCCAGGTGTCAACTGTGCCTTCAGGTAGCTACCTCTTGAATTTTGTCTAGAGCTTACTGTTATTATCTGTTTGGAGGGGGTTCATCTGATAGGTGCTTACTTGATTATGCTGGAAGTAGAACCCTCTCAGTGTATTTTGAGAGGGGAAAAGACCAGCTGTTCTAATAAGATTACCCCTCATAGTTCCTTGTCCTGCCACAGTTCATAAAACTTTCCAAACTTTCAAAGGTGAAAGAGGAGTGCTTGCGGTGGAGATGTGGGAGGAACAGAATTTCGAGCAGAACTAAAAATTCAGACATGACTAGATCTTTTACATGCATTATTACACATGTCTTTAACATGTCAAGAAGCATTTACTGGGCATCCACCATATGCCAAACAGGAAAATTTCAACCAGGGCTCCTAATGAATGGATAGGGCATATCAAAGCTCTTCCAAACCTGATTAATATGAATATAGAGATTGTCCTCTACCACATGTGATATAATTAACAATAATAATCACTATTCTGAGTGTCAAATATGTGTCATGCACAGGCTCTAACCATCACAAGAATCCTGCATTTTTATCATCTCTATTTTATATGAGCAGTGCTGTGAAGTGGAAAACAATCAGGTGTCAGATAAGCCTAGGTTTCGATCATAACTTTGACTCTAACTAAATGGCCACAGACTAAGGCCAATTGCTTAACATCGGCAAGCCCCAGTTAACTTACCTATAAACTGAGCATTCAGAGTTGTTGTAATGGTAAAAAATAGCAGAAATAGGACACCTAATACAGAACCTGGTTTATCTAGCTACCATTCTTTTCACAGACAAGAATACTTAAGATTAGGAAGTTTAAATAACTTGTTCACAAATAGGAAGTTATCTTGCCATCTAATAAGTGTCGTAACTGGGCTTCAACCTCATGTCTGTGCACTTCCTTTATAGCTGGCTGCATTATCTCCATAACAACCACCAATTATTGAGGACCTATTATGTCTAAGAACTATACTAGGTGTATAGCACTGAAACTAACCAAAAGATTTAAAAAAAAAAAATAAGACCCTCTGATCAGTCATTTTTCCCCTTATGTAATCATCAGAATTATAGGTCTTTAAAATAGCTTTTACTAACCCAGGGTTAGGGTCTTCCCTTCCTTAAGGGAAGCACCTTCACTTGATAGAGTTGCTGTCTACCCCAAAATGCAAGAGAAAGACACACTAGCTATTTTCCTAGAGGGCAGAGGTCTTATAAATGGCCACCTGGTACTTCCTTTATTCAAGAATATATTTAAATGACCCAGAGGAGTGGGGAGAAAATGAAGTTTGGACAGAATATTTAAGGTTCCCTCAATCCAATGACACAGTCAACAGCCCTCTGCTCCTTTCTTTGCATGGGAGAGTCAACCTGGGTATTATTTACTCATTTAGATCACTCATTTCAATCAAATTCTGAACTACAATAAAATTTCCTTTGTCAAGCCATCATTAGCAGGTTCAAGATTCTGGACGAGTATATACAGACCTTCCATACCCACATAGTTATTTAAAGTTATCACTAAATTCAGTTTAAAGCAATTATCTAGTGGATTGGCCAGATTCCACCTCTCTCCTATATAGCATAATGTGTTGTATCCTTTCTGTTCATTATCCAACATTGTTGACTTACAGGTTGGTGTTAAATCTTAGTTACATTTCCAGACCTACTGGTATATCTATTCACACATTTATCTGTTCAATAAATAACTCTCAAATGCCTGCCTATGTCAGACACAGAAACTAGAGATATGAACGGTTGTGTTTCACGATCTCTGTCACAACCTGATACAGTGAACAGCACCCTGGGTCTGAAGTCAGAGGTCTGTCTTCTTTATTCACTAAATGAAAGACCTCAGTTAAGTCCTTTAACTTCATGGAATCTCAATTTGCACAACTATAAAGTGAGAATAATTTGCCTGCAATCTTTAACTAACAGGGTCTTGCAAGTTTCAAATAAAATGATATAAACAAAAACATTAAAATTGTAAAATAGTATATAAATAGAAGCTATCATTCTAATTAAATATTACATATCATTTATATTTATTGTCTGTTTTCTTCACTATGCACTCCTAATAGTTTTCATGAGCAGAGCTATTACTATTATTATAATAGGTTAATGCTGCATCATTAGACAAAGATAGGCTCTACATAGAGCAGTAGAGGGTGAGGGAATTTTTCGAAGATAGTATATTTTTGACAAATGTTTTCATTTGTTTTCTTTATCAAATAAAGAAAGCAGCCCAGCCTTCTTGGAGCTTACAAGATAGCCACAAGTACAGATACTGGCCATTTAATTATTGGTTTGATTGGTGTTAGTAGAAAAGAATTAAGAGGTGCCATAGAAGCACAAAATAAGGATAAGTCCCTAGCAGAAGGGAGGAGAGCCCCAGTGAGAAAATAATCCCAAAGCTGAGCTCTGGAGGATAAGTAGTAGTTAACCACGCAGGGAGGGAAGTAGAAGAAGTGCTCCAACAAAGAGAGTAGAATGTTTGAAAGACCAGAATCAAGGGTAGCAATAGTTGATTTTAAAAGGTGTCAAAACTGTGGTGTCTGGGTGGTTCAGTTGGTTAGGTGCCCAACTCTTAGTTTCTCCTTGGATCATGACCTTGGGGTTGCAGGATTGGGTGCCACACTCAGTGGGGAGACGGCTCGGGATTCTCTCCCTCTCCCCTCCCCCCACTCACACACTTTCTCTCTCTCTAAGATAAATAAATCTTTAAAAAAAAAAAAAAAAAGGTGTCGAAATAAACCTGATATGTCAGGCCTGGAGAGAACCAAGATCAGAGAGGCATGAGATCAGCCTGGTGACTCACGCAGAGGTCACATCATGCAGAGTCTTCTAGAGCACATTACAAATTTGGGTTCATGAAAAGCCATTGGAGGATCTTAAGCAGGAATAATATTATCGTATTTTCCTTTTTATAACGTAACTTTGACAATGGAATAGAAAAATAGATATAGATCTCAAGGGGCAGGAGTAAGTGTAAGAAGGCCAATTAAGAGCCTATTGCAATGATCCAGGGAAGAGATAATAATGGTGCCTTGTACTAAGCTGGTGGCAGTGAGATAAAGAAGTGTCTAGATCTAAAATTATATAAGAGATATAAATGGCCAGACTAGAGTTCTAGAAATACTGACATGAAGCAGTGAGAGAAAGAGAGAACTCAAGATATTTCAAGTTTCTAGTTTGAGTAACTGGGTATGACAATGATACTCGCACAGAGAGGTAACTGTAGAAGGACCAGGGTGGGAGGGAAAGTTAATAAAGGGGTTTGGGAAATATTATGTTCAAGGTGCCTGGGGCAGAAAATACTAATTGTCCTCCCAGCCTTCATTCTGGGGATCTACGGGGTGAAGAGAAGGTACAAAGAACTTGATCTGTCTGGTCAGTTAGATAAAATTTGTCCTTGGACCTCAGGTCATTTGCTTAATTTCTGATTATTCTGTGGGGGTTGATAAAGTCCAGGATCTTCTACTTTTAATTCTCACAACAGTGTCCAGGATCTTAACTGACACAAGGCTGGCCAGGTGGTACCACATTCCCTAGCTTAGCTTGCAACGAAGTATGGCCCGGTGGATTGGGCATATAAGCACCACATATGATGCTCGGTTTCTGGAAAGAGAGTTCGTTGTCCTCAGCTTCCTCTTCCCGCTTCACGCATGCCGGAACACAATGCCATTGAGACATTTTTCACCCTGTAGAAGAGTGGACAGTGCTCTAGATGGTGGAGTAACAAGATAGAAAAGAAAGCCAAAAAGTCCTGGACAACAGCATGAAGCAGAGCCACTTGCCCTCCCTGGAATGCCCAGAAACTCTGGACTATGGTGTGAAACAGAAATAAACTGCAGTCTGATTTGAGCCACTGTAATTTTATACTCTGTTTTAGCAGTGTAGCCAAGTGGAACTGCCTGGTGAAAAGGTAGAGAGAGGGTCTCAGGAGAGGTAGAGAGTCTTCAGAACATAAAAGGCTATTGAAGCCATGGCAAAGACATAAATAGTCTTGGCAAGAGACGAAAGAGGGTGAGAAAGCAGAGAGTTGGTCAAAACCCTCAGGACGCCAACAAAAGAGTCAGGTGCTAAAACCCCAGCTGATGAAGCAACCTGACAATGCCCAGAAAAGTGAGCAGACTCCAGGAGAATGCAGTGCTCCAGAAGCAGGTGGGCGGTGCTGGCAGGGAGCACGCAACATTAGCATCTATTTAGTGGCTTGGAGTTAGTGGCTTGGAGCTCACTGGTGACCTCGGGGAGAAACTCCAAGGGCATGGAAGGAAGCAGAAGCCATGCCCAAGTAAACTGAGAGGCAACAGCAGTGATAAGTACAGCATGGATGTTCAGAGAGTATGGCTGGAAAGAGCAGGGAAGAGGTAGCTAATCTAGAGATTACGGCAGGGGTGGCATTTTTTAAGATGGAGGAGATTTGGATATGTGTAGGTGGTAAAGATAGAGGGAAGCATGAATATAAGTCGTAGTTTGAGATCACAAGGAGGCGAGAAAAAATGGGATGATTTAGAGCAAAGTGGTGAAACTGGCCACAAAGAGAAGAAAAAGATACGGCTTCTATTTTACCAGAAGGGAAGCGTTTTGCAACCACACATCTGCTCCACCAACCTGAGTCCAGGTTCGCAACCCCTTTCTGTCATCACATTAGACAAGCAATTACCAAATCAGTCAAGTGGGACTAATAAAGATTTTTGAATAAACATTTATAATAATGGTCTAGCTTTTGCAGAGTTTTGAAGCCAACTTAATTAGTGGATGCTGGATGCCGAAATTGTCCACATTTCATTATGTGCTCTGATACGTGTATACAAAATACAGGCAAAACCCAATTAGAAAGTTAGAATAAGGGCTTCTTGAAGGCAGGACTTAGATACAATTTTTGTTTGAGTCCCCAGCATTTAATGGGTGCTCGATAAATATATCAAGGATTCCGTTAAATTAAAACTAGGTTTCACAAAACAATTATATTTCTTTACCAAAGAATTGACCATCAGTTAATTTCATGTTAGCCAGTAACCCTGATGTATTTAAATTTCAAATAAAAACTTACTTTTGAATTTTGGCTATAAATACCTTTTTTTTAAAAGACTTTATTTATTGAGAGAGAGTGAGTGAGCAAGAGAGAGAGCACAAGCAGGGGGAAGAAGCAAAAGGAAAGGGAGATACAGGCTCCCCACTGAGAGCCTGATGTGGGACTCGATCCCAGGACCCTGGGATCATGACCTGAGCTGAAGGTAGATGCTTAACTAACCAAGCCACCCAGATGCCCCTATAAATACCTTTAGCATTTTGAATTATTACTGTCGAATCTAGCCACTCTAGTACTTTAGGGACATACCTATTAAGTAAAATCAAGAACCCCAAACCTTTTAAATCAGTAAGAAGAGGTGATAGCACTGGAGAAGACATCAGTGGTGGAAAAGATTATGAAATTTCAAAAGCTGGGAAGTGGGGAGTGGGGAGAGGAGAATACAGAGGACCCTCACCTGACTAGCCAGGTGGATAAACTTTGTCTCTGTGCCTCGGGTCATTTTAATAGATTTACTTAATTTCTTATTCTATCGTAGGTTGACAATGTCCAGGGCCTACCTATCTATCTTGCCCTCGAGGTGAGTTTCTCCTTGAGGCCAAAAAGTGATTATAGGAAGGAAATACATAGCTATACATGCTCTGGCTCCAGTTTTTACTAAAGCTCTAAAACTCATCCTACCATGTCCTTGGTTTCTGAATTATTAGTCTATTCACCCTCTTTGCCCCCTGTCACAAGATGTAACTAAGACACATTGACAGTTCCCAGAGAGCTGTGTTTCTCTCTTCCGGGTCACTGCAAGTAACCCTCAAGAACACAGCTCAGACGATTTGGTTGATGAGAACCCCCGCCTTTGGTCTTTATCTGCCTGAAGTGACTGGGGGCATGGAAACGACGCTCCAGAGAGAGGCGAGCCGGTGCCATCCCTTCATTTGTAGGTGAGAAGCCTGCCTAAGACAGGAAGCAATTTGCCCGAGGTCGTGTGGCCGCGGTGAGCAGCAGGTGCAGGCTCCGACTGGGATCTGATCTCCTGGCTCCTGGCCCAGGGTTTCCCTGAGAGACCCTCAAATGAAGACATTCTCCCTTTTGCAAACATTTACTCCTGGCCATTGCTATCTTTTTTATACAGGGCAGGAAGGAGAAGAACATAGGCATTTCTGGCCATATGCTCTATTTTTTCTAAGCTAAGAAATCACTGCAGGCCAGATCTGTCCCTGAGTGACATATGCTTTCCATTCTCCAGCCTATTGTTTTATGCAAAAGCCTCCATGAGATCATGGAGACTTGAAAACCCACCTGAATGTGCCACTTTACTTCGGAGTATCTTCATACCACCTTCGCTCCCCCATCCTAAAATTATTCCCAATATCTGATCTGCCTGGGCTCCCTATTCCATTTCATAAATTTGTCCTCTCAAAGAAAGGCATCCAGGCCTTCAAGGGCCACCTAGTCCATAGCCATGACTTGGAGATGGCCAGGGAGCAAAGATAATCCTCAGAAGAAAGAGTCACACCTCTGGGGTCCTTTTATGTCTTCCAGGCATTTGCACGCATATATTTATACACCCATAAACATGCATACACACACAAACACACACACACACATGTGGCTGCCACACAAGCCAAAATGCAAAAAGAAAGGCCTGCGCAGAAGAGGAGAAAATGTCCCCTTTATATCTGCAGGCTGCCTCCAGCAAAAGCATTCCTAAATACGATAGGTTAAATATATTGCTGCCATTACACTCTACAAGAAACACATTCCATAAAAACGAAGGTGCTGTAAATTATACAAATATGATGCTAACAAGCCAGGAAATGCACCGCTAATGAGGTCAGCTACAGAACTCCCGCAGCGCTGCAAATCAGGTGCCAATCCTGCATGTGAGGTACAAGAACGGCATTGGGTCAGCATTTTCCAAGTGCGTCTGTAACCTGCTGTTTGGTGTATGGTTACACAGGTAGATAAAAAGCCTCCGCTTCTCCCCCCATGGCACCCCCCCAACTTTGTTTATGTGTCAAATATCCAAGCCACCAGACGAGCATGCTCTGCATTAATGTACCTGACTATTATGCCTATTGTTCTCCTGCTCAGAGTAGAGAATTAGTCACTCAGATGTGTAAATATTGGTTACAGTTTTGAAGCATGCAAGCTTTGTGTTTCTATCAGCCCCATTCCTGGAGGAATTATGCATGCTGTTGGCACCGGGTTTTGTACACACTGTATTTGCTAAAGCTCTAAAAATCAAATAAACATGTTCTCGGCTCCTGAATTATTAGACCATTCACCATCTTTCCCCGTTAGGGGGGGAAACAATAAACACGCCGAAATGTGGCATTTAGGAACTGCAACAAGATTTCTGCTTGGCATTTACAAGTTGGAGAACAATCAAAACACCCTTCCTATGCCTTTGTCACAAGGCCTTCAGCAAAGAGAGCCAAGAAGCCTCTGCAATAGCTCCTGACCTCTAGGTAAATGTGACCTTCATCTCGGGTCTGCGTGCAGCCTCCACCCACAGACGTGTCGGGCGCAGGGATTGGTACTGCTCCCAGAGATAAGGGCGGAGAGGGACTTCGAGACTGTGGGCATTGGGGAAATCCATCTCACCCAAATTTGGAGGCCAGAGCTGCACCTGCTAAGAGCAGCCTGGCCTTCCCCTCTGAGAGTTCCATCCAGCCTCTACTTCCTGCCCATGGCTGGGATTACTGCGCTGAAGAAGTTAGATGTACCCAGTACACGAAAGAGCCTCTCAGATTGGCAGCGATTTGGAAGCAGAGAGGGCAGCCAATTTGATAGGCCAATCCCATGGTATTTCTTGGCACATTCTTTTTGCCCTACCAGGATCCAGCGTAATTAAGCTTTAAAGCCATTGAGGGTGAGCGAATAGAAAAGTGAGAAGTTTCATGTGAGATGCACAAAAAGAATGTAGAGCGAACATTTAGCAGATAAATAGGATCACAAAAATATCTCCTACATCCCCCGATGCTAAGCAAGGTATTTATGGTACAGCTTCAATTTCGAGCCAACAGCAGGGGTGGGAGGTCGTTTTGTTCTGAACCGCCTGGCCTAGCCCTAGTCTCAGACACCTGTTTATACTCTCTCGCGAAGGCTCTGTTGAGCCTGCTCCCCCCAGTCCAGGGGCCCTGCCGCAGATCTATTTGTATACACATATCCTCGGTTTTGGAAATAACTTCGGCACATAAATGCCATTATTTCCAACAGAGTTGGTGTAAACCATATTTACTACTCAAATACTCAGCTAAAAATCGAGCTGTAAGGGAACTGTAGCAGCAGCACAACAGCAACAAAGAAATCGGTGACAGCTACAAACCACAACCACAAATCAAACAAATTCGTAAAGTGGCCTTGAGGTGGGAAGCACAAAGCAAAGACATAGCGAGGTGGCAGGCTGTGGCAGCGCTCCACACATAGGAAAGAAAACTGAATTAGTAATTCCCTGCTCTAAATTAAATACATACTACATGTGGGGAGCACACAGGGATATAAAGAGGCAAGAGGAAGGCTCGGAAGGGAGGGGGACCCAGTGAGATGCACTAGTTGTTCTCACTCCCACAAAAATCTCCATGGTCTGTGTGATCGTAGACAAGGGGATCTCAGGGTCTACGCAGAGAGAGCTGAGCTGTGCTGATGCTCCACAGAGGCCTGTCCAGACCAGAGGAAATATCAGAGGGGCAGCACACCCGCAAGCCAAGACTCTCTTCCCTTGGAGGCGTGAACTGTCCAATCAAGAAAAATAAAGCCCACAACCCCAGAGCCCCACTCACACCCCACGTGGGAATTTTCATTCATTTTTCCGGCAAGCATTTTACTAAGCACCCGACCTGCGGTGTGTCTGGCACTGGAGAGGACAAATGTATGTGAGACGTTATAGTCTAACAGGAGAATAAGAAATGTTCAATAAGAAAATCATGGTTACATAAGCAAATGACGATGCTTTTCAGGAAAAAAAAAAAAAATCCAAAGAGCATTGTGTGATTGATAACCGAGGGTAGAGAGGGATACAGGCTGTACATGGTGACCACGACCCAAGTGAACAGAGAGCACTGTGGGCTGGGTGAGCCAGGAGGGCTTCAAGGAGGAGGTGGGCTCTGAAGGTAGACAGGACTCAGAGAAGCAGAACAGAGGCAGGAGAATTGTGTGGGGTCAAGGCCAGGAGCTGGGGACAAACATGGCCTGGTTGGGAAGCCAACAGTGACCATTTTGACAGATGCACAGATTTGCCTCTATAGGAGATTTCTTGACAGGAGAACAGAGGCAGGTAAGAGTCTGTTTCTACTGAACACCAACCAGGCTGATGTTAGACATCGGGTCATGTTTTAAAATTACCTGTAATGAACACAAGGCCCCTTTCAGTAGAAGGAAAAACCCATATTCGTGTATTTTACATACATTTACATCTAGGGTAGGTGCCAGAACAGACACAGGGCTGGGTGTGGAAGAGGGTGGGCGCATCTGCCCACAGCCTGCGTGTGTGTACACTCGGAAACAGCGTGCACTGGGGTCTCTCACGCCCCCTTCCTCCTGGAAAGCACGGAAGCAGCACAGTGTGCTTGCAGACAGTCGGGCTTCCTCTCAGGCAAAATGTGTGTGTTTGGGGAAAGAGGGGGCGACTGCGGGGGAGGGACAGAGAGCTAAGGTTCTTCAGGCCACAGAAGGTACTTGAACTCTGGGAAGGTCGGCTGTTTGTAATGAGGATGAGTTGAGAATCACCATAACCCAGAGCAGACTAAGTGTGAAATATGCATTTTTCTCTTTCATTTCACACTATTTTTACGAGACCTCTGTGGAGACGCAGCAAGCGAAGCCCTTGGCTTGAGCCCTGCAGGGTTGGCAGATTTATTACTGAATTAAAAAAGAAGAAGAAGAAGAAGGAGAAGGAAAGAAAACAGTTCAGCTGTCTGTCCAGGTAGAAAGGATTATCTCTACTTGAAAGAAACCAGACCCAAAATGCCTTGCTTGGGCCGAGAGAGGCACCCCTGCTCTGCCCAAAGCTGTGCCTTCTGCTGCAGCCAAAATTGCTACTAATTCTTAAAATGGTTCTTAATCCCATCTCCAGCCTGGCTGCAGGAACCAGACTATCTGTCCCCTGCCCTTTCTGCGGCAAACTCTCAATGACTGTCCCACCATGGCGACGCTGCCTGCCTGTCGCATACTGACAATGGGCCCATACCTAAAAACAGCCCTCCCCCCCCCCCCCCCAGGTCACACAGGGGACCGTGTCTGGAAAAGCAAAGTACTGCCAGAGTTCCAGGCTCCCAGAGTCAGGAACACCTGTCCTCGGACCTCTGCCCGACCCTTCTCCACCCAGAGCTCAACCCAGAACCAGCCTAGCCTTGAGGCAAATACCTAATCCCATTTGCACAAATAGGAAGGCCAGTTGAGAGTGCCACAGACGGCTTAGTAGAATTTACGAAATGCTCTTCCACTCGCATCATCATCACATTTGACTGATTTTCCATTTTAAGCTATTGTACTGTACTCTTGCTACGTGCCAGGCACCGGGCTAGGCACCAGGCATACGAAGGGTATAAAGAAGGAGCCCCTGACCTTGGGATCATGCTCACAGCTCAACGGGCTGCTTCTCCCAGACCCCACTCGGGGAGGGATTACTTTTATACCCAGGGAATAGGTTGAGAAAACTAGAACTCCAAGAAACTAAATAGGAGCCCAAGGCCACAGAGCCCGTAAAGGCAAACTCCATACCTGGGAGCCAGCTCATCAAATCCACATTCTACAGGCCCTACACCCTCCTAAGGGGTTCACCAGACGCTCTGCTTTCTGGGTCTGTGTTATTTCTCCTTCAATCCTTAGAACACACGGCCCTCGTCCTTCTCTTCAGTAGGGAGCTGTGTTGCTTCTTGCCTTTATCGAAGGCCACACTCACCCTGGAGAGGAGCTCATTTTCAGATCAGCAACCCTCCTGCTCCCCAGTAGCTGAGCCTGTTGTCATGTTTCTGTTTCTTGCTGCTTGCTTGCCTTGGCCATGGACAACTGGTTGGCTCTTCCCACCTCTCTAAATCTTCTACTCCCCAAACTTCGCCTGCCCCCCTCCCAGAAACCAAGGTCCCAGATGTCCTGGCTGGAGCTTCTTTGTCAAACCCACCAGGAATAAAGGAGCCATGCCCCCAGCGCTTAGCCCCCAGTGTCTCCCCTGAGTGGCCCTGCCATCCTTCGGGAGCATCCCTCTTGGCCTCAGCTTTCAGTTCCCTGTCCCACACCCCTCCCCTCACTCCAGTCCCCAAGGAATTGTGTGTATGGGGGTGGGGGGGGAGGATTCGTGTTTGCAAAGTGCTGTGAGGAAGAAAAGAGCCAAGCACTTCCCATCCACAGGAAGAAAGCAATTTTAATTGAAAAATGAAATCACAGATTACATGCAAATCTTTGTTGGCAAATTTCAATTACCATCAAATTAAATGCATAGCTAAGCTAAGCATCTTCGGGACACTCCATTTAATGTTTTCCCAGGATATGTCCACAGCAATCAGAGGAGGCATGCTAGGTGTCCCCCTGCAGAACGAGACCCTGGGGAAGAATTCAGGGAGCTCAAGCTCTAGCTGCCTAGGGTCCCCCACATTCAGACTTTAAACAAACTTATCTCGGCTGTGAAGTGGGAAAAGAGGACAGGAGAAGGCAGGAGTTTCCACCGGCTTTACCCATTCGGCTTCCTATCTTTCAGAAAAGCAGGCATCAGCAAAGGAAAAATTAGAAAATATTCTTCAAGCCGCAAAATTAAAATTCGTGTCCCCCAATTACCTCATCTTTTCCTATGATTTAATAGAGGAGAACACTGGAGCTCAGCGAACCCCTTGACCAAGCTGAGGCGGCCAGCTGCAGAAGCAGAGGCATCAACATAGGTTGCATCATGCCCAGGACAGGATTTTGTTCCTGGTCTAGTGGACTCTAAGGAATGGGGTTCACACTCTGTGGAAAGCTGGGGATGGTAAAGCTGCTTCTATACTGCTATTTATCATTTTATTTTCATATCCTACTTGGTCTCGTTGGCTGTGTCAGGCACTCTGCTCACTGTCACATTTCACTCAGTACGTTCAACACACGTGGCCCAAGGGCTCACCTTGCACCGGGCACCACGCTGGTCCCAGACACTGCAAAACCAGAGAGGTGAACCCCCTTGCGCTCCTCACGGCCACGATCCCATCGTGCAGGTGCCATGTCTCCCGACGTGAACACTGCCACAACTGTGCCTGAGACTGGTTTTAGAACAGTCTCTCCAACTAGACTGTAAGCACGTTGGGGAAAGAGCCACAATCGGGAATCTGTGCATTGATCTATGCCCAACACACTTGAGTACTTCCCCCAACATATATTAATGGAAAGTAATCCATGTTTGAAAGAGAACACTAACATCATGGTAGTTGTCGCTCAGAGAAAGTGGGGATGTCCATACGAAGCTTTGCCCTGAACTACAAAGAGGTTCTCCTAGATGTCTTTCATCCAAGCAGGAAGTTTCTTATCACTAGATGATAATTTCCATGTTGCCCAACACCCAAGTGGCTGGAAGACCCCAAGGAGGATTCACTTAAGCCATAGTCGTGCCCATCACAGCATGTGCCTGGCCCTGGGACACCCCAGCTTTTGCCTGCTGTCAGACCTCCAGACCTTCTGTACACCTGCAGACAGAGGGGATGGGGGAGGAATGGGAGAAGGATGTGATTGTCAGGCCTGTCCCCAGAGTGGAACGAACAGTTCTGTCAGTTGGAAAGGCCGCCAAAGCCAGGGCCCCCATCCTGAGTCTGGTGAGAAAAGCCAGAAGGAGTGTGACAGGCCCAGGCTGCTGGGGAGAAAGTCCCCCTCCTCAGGGCCCCGGGCCCCAGCCGGGGCGGCTCTCGCTCCGACTCCGCCTCTGCAGAGCATGTGGGTTCTCGCGGCCTTATCTGCCAGATGGCTCCCGGAGGGGATGATTTATTAGGTGCAGAAAGCTCGCTGATAAATTTTACTGCAAGTCCCCGGCAGAAGACTGGGGGTAGCAACAGCCCAGCACAGGCAGCTCTAATGGAAAGTGCCGTCACCAAAGAGCAAAGCATTATTTATGACTGTCTGTAATGCCGTTCGGGGGAAATTCATCATCGCCTCCCTGCTCCGTGCGCGGGGACAGCCGCGCTGCGGGGCGGGGGAGCCGGGACAGGTGGGGAACAGTTCGAGCATCTCTGGGAATCTGCCGGGGGAGAGCCAGGCCGTATTTTCCCTCTGTGACCCCGCTCCCCTTGTCAAGCGCTGACCTACAAGTCCTCTCGCCATCGCCATCCGTCTCCCCATCCTCCCCGCCCCACCTCCACCCTCCTCCTTTCTGCAAAACAGAGAAGAGAGAGAAAGGATGGCGTTTCCTTGTTCACTGTGTGGAGTGCAGATGCTGGGGTGAGGGCAGGCCTTTCCAAAAACAGACGTCTAGACCCACGAACACTCCAGTCCCCACCGAGTGCAGAGCAAGAAAGGGCCTGGTCTCGAATTTTGCAAAACTGCTGAAGAAACAGGCTTGGAATAGGACGATGGCCCAGCTCTGGTCACTGGGTTTCAGTGCCAAGGAGCTCAGAGGCTGGAGTCCCTGGTGGGCCCTCCGGCACTTTTCCTTCTGGCACACAGCAGGGCCCTGGGGTGGAGCCCCTCCATCCAGGTGTCCTGTGCACTCACCGGGAGGGAGACATTGGGGGGCAGCCCTATCCTAGCCCACCTTCCTCTCCCACCATGTCAACAAGTGAGGTCCCAATCCCTATGCTTCCTTTTGGTCTATCTAGACTAGAGTAGTCATGGATTACCATCTGCCTCACATCTGAATTATTTATGTCTCAGTCTGTCTCTCTTATCAAATTAAGTGCTCCTTGAGGGCAGGGTCTATATCCTATTCATTTTTATATTCATCTCAGCAGTAAGCAGAGCTCCTGGCACATAGTAGCCTTGATAAATGCCTGATAATAAAATTACACTGGCAGACTTAAGATACACTGGGATTGTGGCCCCATGGGTTCTTACGCATCTGTCACCATGCTGGGATTCATAGCATTTCAAAGTAGTTTGTCCCCACCCACACACCCATGGCTTGGTGTAATGGAAAGAGCACTGGATTAAGAGTCAGGAGAGATGAGTTCTAGTGGGCAGCAACCCCATTCTTTGAGTACGTAACAGGAGCCGAGTCAGATTTCGCCGCTAAGGCAATAATAAAGCATGGGCAGCTCAGTTTACTTCTGCATGCCTTAGTGTGCTGGGGAGTAATGGAGTAATCAAGCCTGCCCATCCTAATTTATAGGACTTCTCTGAGAACGTGAGTACAATGAGGAGCAGGAGATCTAAGTTCTAGGAAGGGAGGGAACAGCTTGTGTCTACTGGTCACCCTTGCTAAGAATGACACTCAAGTGATTTGTAGGCATTATCTTATTTACATACTTTCGCAGCAGATCCCTGGGGTCAGTTTCATTATTATACTCACAGTAAGAATTTGAAAACATGGTGTCAATTCCTTCGCTAACTGGTGGGTGGCTTTCAGCTGGTTCATTTTCCCTCTTGGGGTCTTTTATTCCCATCTGGGAAATGAAGGAGTGGGAGTAGATGCTCGAGAAAGCCCCTTCGGCTTCAAGTCCCCATGAAACAGGGAGGTCTGTGGTCATGCCAGCAGCCCAGGCAGCCCTAGTTTACTGCCAGGCTGGGGGTGTAGATGGGTGATCAGCATTTCCAAGAAAAATAAGCTATGCATGAAGGGACTACTCCAATTTTTGCTTGAAGAGCTGGGATTTCAATTCATTCCAACAGGAAGTATCAAAGAGAATGGCAGTAGAGCCTGCTGTGACCGTCTCCTGAGGAGAGAAGAGTCTGACAACTCTAGGCCCCAAGGGGGACAGGAGAAACCTCAAAAGGCTGGTTTGCAGAGTAGCCCATGCTCTGCCCATCCTGAATGGGTGAGGACAGTGACAATGATGCCACTCATGAGCCCCATCAATCTCTTTGCTGGCTCCACAGCTGATGTTTTCTCTAGAATCATGACATTTTCAATCCAGAAGAGAACTTTATGGCCTTTACTTCAACAGATTTACATGGAAACCAAGGACCGGAGTAGTAAAATGAGTTGCCCAAGATAAAAGACTCCCTGGAAACCAAGCCTCTTGACCAGTGCATAGTGCTCTTCCATATACTGGGTGATCAGTCTAGTGGCCACTGGGTGAGTCCTCCCCACATGCACTTTCCAGGACATACGGGAGGAGCATCCAGGTTTTTCCATGAAAAGTCACATATGTAAGGATCACATTGGTGTTCCTTTTTCTTTTAACGATGATAAAGCCTGTAGACTTTGATCTTCTCAAAAATATGAGTTCAGGGCATAAGAACAATCCTAATACAGTGCTACAAATTTTATTCATGAAAAAGTAGACAAATAAAAGACCCAGCAATAAACAAAGAATTGTGATCAAGCTGATGGGAACTCCAGAGTCTTACAGACCACTTTAGCAGGAGCCCTTCTTAGTTCTGACTTGAAGTTTGCATCATTAATGATGGTTTGGGCTCCAGTAATCTCAGAGAACAGAATATTTCTTGGAAACAGCAGGTGGAGTATAGTAAATAAGAATAAAAGATGTGGAGTTAGCCCGTGTCACCCAAGGCAAATGACTTACCTTTTCTGAGCTTCAGTTTCTTCATAGGATTATTTGAAGGACTACATCAGGCAATGGATATATGGTCCTTGTGAAGTGCCCAGTACAAATAGATGCACAATACATAGTATTTGTTCATTTGACTACAACATTCAGAAAATCAGGACTTGAACATTGAACATAGAACCATAAATTTCAGGACAGTCTGTCTTCTTGGTCAACATGAACTGGCTTTCTTCTCTCTCCAGTCCTCTTAAACCCAAGCTCAAATGATATAGATGCATGATAATTCAGATACATCCCAAAGATCGATCTCCAGAAAGCATGACTCAAACTCATCCAAATGACCAATCCCTTTGGAAATTGAGACGATATTTCCATGTTCCAAATGACTGCATCTTTTAGTACCTGGAATAAACATGGACTGTAAGGTATCTCAGCCATGGCAAATGAATATGGTACTTTTTGCCAGTCATCTAATGACACAGACAAGGGCAAAAATTTCATTTGAATCTCCAGCTTCCAAACATAGGCTTGTGAGCTGGTCTTGGAGATAATGCAGAATTCCTGAGTGTTTTGTAGACATGCTGATTTACTCTAAAACGAGCGAGGCCCAGGAATCAGCATTATAAATAAGCAAGAGACTCAGATGTATATCCAGATTGGGAACCACTGATCTGAGGCAATGGTTATTCTTCTGTGTATACTTTATTATACTTTCTCACATATGTTCTGTCTCCTTGAACTTCATATTTACACTATTAAGTCACAGGGAGATTGGGAGAAAGGATTGAGAATACCTTTATCCCCGTCTCATGGACTCATCAGCCACTTCCTTTTATATTTTGAGATTCTCACTGCATCGGATGTTATAAAAATGTCTCCCTGCTTTCAGACCGTCTTTGGGTTTCATAAAAATGCGCTTAGTATTTAAGTTAGCAGTGACACATTCATACTTTAAAACAGAAAATGGCAAATAGGATTCATCCGGTGTAATACCACCAACTGATTAGCAGGCGTCGTCTGGAACACCAGGGCACCCTGAGGACAAGCCCAGCTCAGGGAGAGTTAGTGATTCTACTAGTGATGACAGGCGTGAGCACAGTCCTGGGAGAGTCAAAGAGATGTCACTTCCTTCCTGCTCCACTTAACATATTCTACCTCCAAAGGAGAAAGAGTACTCAAAATTGATTGGCAAGTGATATTTAACATGTCAGGTTTTCATTCCTACTTCCATTGAGAGCTTGTTTTCCATTTTTGTTATTTCCCTACCTCGACTGAAGGCACATTCAAGAATCTGTGTGCTCCTGGTCCAGATAAAGGAGAAAACCATCGGAAATCAGATCAGAAACTTCTGAGGCTCTGGACCCCATGGAAGAGTACACACCAAGGAGCATTTCCCTTCTCCCACCCTGGAATGCAAGAAGCTGGTTTTACTGGTTTCTTCCTGTCCATGCACCATCAAGAACACACTGGAAGTTAAATGAAGGAATCGCTCTTGGCTTTCCTTCTCTGATCCAGCCTGCCTTCCTTGGAACTATCCCTTCTATCCTAAATGCCCCTCCCCACCCTCTGTTGTGTTTTTACTGCAACCCTACCAATTACTTAAGGTCCAAATCAAGAACTACCCAACAGAAGACTTAAGACTTGACATTCCTGATTGGAATTATTCTTCCACAATATTTAGTGACCTTATAAAAGCACTCCTGACTGTCTGCCTTGTTATCCTAGTTAATTGTGTGTGTTTGTCTACTTCTCCCTCTAGTTGTGAGCCCTTGGAGAGTAGAGACAGAATCATATTCACCATGAGAGCCTCACAACCCAGCATACCGAGCTGCCCTCATAAGTACTCAATTGAATTAAACTGGAGATGCAGCTCAGCTTTGTTCCATAAAAGAAAGAAAATAAGATACAGAGTGAATCCTGTAAAGGAAAGTCTTCTCTGTGTTTTGTGCTCTTCCGGATGCATTTGTGTGCAGGGAAGCCTACAAGAAAAAATGAGTGGGAAATATCAGAAAGGGAGACAGAACATGAGAGACTCCTAACTCTGGGAAACAAACTAGGGGTGGTAGAAAGGGAGGTGGGCAGGGGGTAGGGGAGACTGGGTGATGGGCACTGAGGGGGGCACTTGATGGGATGAGCACTGGGTGTTATTCTATATGTTGGCAAATTGAACACCAAGAAAAAATAAATTTATTTAAAAAAATGCCACAAACCTCCAAGACTCTCCTGCTGCTTCTTCAGATGATGCAGAAGGAGGCCTAGAGTCAGGGGACCTCTAACTGAGGCATGCTCAAGGGGGTTGGTTTCTGGGAAGATTCTTAGCACCCTGTGGAGTATGCGGGCTTTGCTGAGAACATTACCAGTGGAGATTAGCTCAGCAGCTAACGCCACACCTTCCAAAGACAGCACCTGCCAGGAGATGCAGTCAGTGGAGCAGCCAGGGACCCAGAATCCAGCTCCTCACCAGCCTTCCTAAGCCCTGAGAGATCAGAGCAGCTGGGCTTCAGTGCACAGCTACCCTCCATGCCATCAGTGTAGACCTAGGACTCTTGGAGAAGGTGAGGGAGACAGGAGGGAGGAGGGAGGCTAGGGTTGACCAATGAACAGATGCCAAGTCTAAGATGTCAGCAACCCCTGTCGAGTCTGGGTTTGCTACCTGGCCTTCCAAAGGCTGTTCATTTTCTCCTGGACAATGAGCCCACAACACAGTATGGCCGCCAAATCAGCTGGGGTTCCTTTTTGTTGCTGTTGTTTTTAACTTTGTATTCATATTTCTTTTTTTATGTTTTATTTAAATTCAATTTGCCAACATATAGTATAACACCCAGTGCTCATCCCATCAAGTGCCCTCCTCAGTGCCCGTATCCCAGTTACCCCATCCCTCAACCCTTCCCCTTCTGCAACCCTTTGTTTGTTTCCCAGAGTTAGGAGTCTCTCATGGATTGTCTTCCTCTCTAATTCTTCCCTACTCAGTTTCCCTCTTTCCCTTATGGTCCCCCTTCCATTATTTCTTATATTCACATATGAGTGAAACAATATGATAATTGTTCTTCTCTGATTGACTTATTTCACTCAGCATAATACCCTCCAGTTCCACCCATATCAACATAAATTGTAGGTATTCATCCTTTCTGATGGCTGAGTAATATTCCACTATATATAAATACCACATCTTTATCCATTCATCTGTCAATGGACACCGAGGCTCCTTCCACAGTTTCACTATTGTGGACATTGCTGCTATGAACATTGGGATGCAGGTGTCCCGTCGTTTCACTACATCTGTATCTTTGGGGTATATACCCACAGCTGGGGTTCCTTGATAATGATCCTGGGACCAACCAGTAGGGTTTCCTATGGTGCAGGTAACCCAGGAAATGGAAGAAGGAAAGGTCTTACATATCATTTGGCTTTTTCCCTAAAAACCAGTCCTTATAAAATGATAGAAGTGTGAGGCTCGTGAGTAACTATATGATCCTATACTCTAAGCTCTTTGTTTTACAGGTCAGGAAACTGAGACCCAGACATGTCAAGTGATTTGCTCAAGGGCCTCCGTCTGGTCAGTGATGGAGAAGAGGGGAAGAAGCCCAGGCTATCCGCTCTCTAGTTCAGCATTATTTCTGACAGGCTTTAAAATACACGAATTGCTGATTACTAGCTCTCACTCAACATAAGTAAGAAGATATGTGATTTTTGACATGGCACTGATTAAAATGATAAAATGTTATCATATGTTAACATATCCAAATGTTGTTCTCTATATTCCCTTTCAGCTTTCAAAATCGTACTGGGCAAACAGTTTAGGTTTTGCCAGAAGAGAAGGTTAAAGGAAGAATAGAACTAACATTTACTGCATGCATATGTCCCCGACATCATGCTAGGCACCTCTATATCAGCTACCATATTAAATCCTCACAAAAATCCAGAAAGGAGGCATCAATTCCCCTTCTTTTATAAGTGAGGAAATGAAGGCTTATAAATGTTAAGGGATTGGCCCCAGAAACAAAGCTACACAATGGCAGAATCAGGATTCAAACTCAGATCTGGGTCCTAGACCAGGGTCTTTCCACTGTTCCATGGCACTGCGCTCATGGGCTTTGGGGGCCATATGATAGATACTGCCCCACACCAGGTGAGGGCCAAGGCAAGGCAAGAGGGCAAGTTAGGGCCAGACAGTCATCATGATTCCCGAGGGTCTTGCCCCCATCTCACAGCCTCTCAAGGTGAGCACCCTCCGTCCCACACTGAGCCAAGTCCTCTAAAGCATCCAGCTTCTGGGTGGCTGTAAATTATCCTGGAGCAATCTCCCCCAGCTTGAGGTTGGGGTAAAGGACTATACCCCCAAAGGGGTTTCTCCTGGCCACATCCCAAGTGGGAGTGTCCCCATAGAAGCACAGAGAGGGGAAGGCTGTCCTCAGTGTTTAGTTCTAATGGGTCCCTTTCCTTCCTTACAAACATGCTGCGAGGACAAATGAAGCAATATACCTGAAGTGTTTGAGAGCTTTCTAAGTGCGACATAAATATAACAATGGAGCTGCTGATGCTGATAACAATAATAACAATGAGGATGATGGGGCTATATCCATGGTCATAATTTAAGGGAATATTTAAAATGAGAAAACCCAACCAAAATCAATCCACTGAACTTTATTTAGAAGAGAGGCTGCTAATAAAAATATTATGGGAATGTGAACTCTTGGGAAATAATGATGATTTTCTTCTATTAAAAGGCTCATCAGATCCATTTCCGATGTACAGCTCAGTTATTTGTGGGCTCTTTGCCACTCAGTGCAACAAGTTTGAGAGAGAGAGAGAGAGAGAAGAAGGAGCAAGAGGAGGAGGAGGACAAGGAGGGGAAGGAGGAGGGGAAGAAGAAGAGAAAGAAAAAAGTAAAGGGGAATCCACAATCCCTGCTGCACATTGAAGCCCTGGGTTTTGGAGCTACAACTGGCCTCTATTTTCAGACCCATTGCCAGTCATTTCCATTTACTGAGAGGGCTGGCACTGGTGAAGTATCTGTCTGAGTTTCTTCCTTCTCTCATCCCCCACTCTCATCAGCATCTTGAATTTAGAGTCAATAATAGTGGAATAATAGTGGACTGATCCTGTCTTTCTCAGGGTTGGTAAGGTCACATTCCAAATATAAATCTACCCAAGTATGAGATCCCAACATGGAATGTCCATGGAGTACCCACTGCAGCAGCTAACAGAACGCTCCCATGTAATATGGCTCTGATCCCTCTTTGTTCAGATTACACTGTCTGGGGAAGTAGGGGTGGGGAGATTAAGACCTAGGGGAACAGCAGGGTTAGAAAGAGATATATTAAGCAGAAACCAAACGCTGAGGAGAATGTGACAATGAGGAACTAGGCTAAAAGGTAGGATAGAATCCTGTCCCAGATCCAAGCAGCAAATGGACCCCCATCATGTCATTCTTCAGTTCCGTCCAGAAAATGGTGATAGAGAAATGACTACCCCATTTCTAGGCTGGAATGTTCCCTTACGCATCATCAGAAGACAAACAGATAATCATCAACAGCATTTGAGAACTTGCTGAAGCATCTTAATTCTTGGAAACATCTCCAAAAGCAGCATGATGAAGCAGACTGCAAGGGCAGTCAAGGACTGAGATTGGTTGTGGAATGAAATTCACCACCATGATTTTGCTTAAGAGATGGGAGGCATCACTGAAAGAGGCTGGACAAGGAGGCCACATGGAGTAATGCTGGACTCCTTGTATGGAGTGCCCATGCTCTTGTGTGTACCCAGCTGCGGGCTAGTCACCCTGCTCGGTCCTGGGGTGAACATAGGGCAGTTTCCTGTGCAGACAGGAGGCCAAACCACCACAGGAAAACTTGAGGACTCCCATCCAGGCACTGGTACACCATGAATGTGCCATCTCCAGGTATTCTCAGTGAGAGAGAGAGAGAGAGTTTTCAGCACATCTCAACTTAGCTACCACCTGAATCGCCTCGAAAATGCACCATTTTTTTCAGTTCTCAGAAAGCAGAAATGATCTGTCCATTGGCAGTGATGGGCTACTTCCTGCCCTTCTCATGCAGAGCTCCAAATACTGAATTCAAAAGTGCCTCTGCCTTTAATTGAAAGAACTGAGAAACTTGCATGTTCCTGTGTTGTTCCTAATGGTAACTTAAAGCATTGTTTTTATATTAAAAGACAAGTGTATTGTGACCGAATATACAAAACATGGATGGATTGTTAACATTAAACACTCACTCAGAGAAATTTCAGGCCATGACCTCCCTGGGAGCCTTGTCCACCCCCACTCCACCTTTATTTGGGCTAAAAGGTCAAAGAATCTCCACTCTAAGCTGGGCCTCCTCCTGGCTGGCCCACTCTCTAGACAAGGGATTCAGTTTAGTCATCTGCAGAGTGAAGTTTTAAAAGCATTTGAGTCTGGACATAGTCTATAGACATGTGGTTCTAGAACTTTTTCTTCAGAAGTCTTAAGGATAGAAGAGTCTCGCATCATTTAGGATGATTGAACCAGAATCTCCATGTTGCAGAAGAATAAAATCCATGACTTCCAGAAGGCCGTTGCTAATTTACAGTGTTTCCCTGGCCCCATGCCAGATTTTCTCTACCTCACAGTGCACAATGATCAGTAACTCCTATCTCATCTCTCTTTACTGTTTCCTTCACCTAAATAAATAATGCTTCTCGCTCCCATTCTTGCCTCATCCCAACAAGATACTAGGACTTGCATTCCAAAGGAAATGAGGCCATTCCCTCGCCAGCTTCATCATCACAGGAACCAAACTCTTTTCAAAGATATCCACAATGCAGACATTACCACCCCAGTTCCTGCCAGCAGGGACCCCGCCACCTTATTCTATACCCCACCCTCCACTTACCAGTAAATCCAGTGTGTCTGGATCTAGCACAGCATAGGAGAGACAAGGAATCATTGGCCATGCCAGCTTCTAATAGGTTTTGGACCTAATCATCACAGAGATCACTTCTATCTTCCAACTACGCAGAGTGAAAGATGCACTTTGCAAATACTGCTCATCCTCACAATAATTCGGCATGATAGTGGGCGATGCCTTGTATTTCCTTAGCACTTGGCACTGTCCTAAATGTGGTCTCTGATCTAAAAACATGTCAACAAAATCCAAGGCCACTTCATCTTCATTTATTCAGGCCTACACCAGAGCGGTAATTTGGCCCTTGGCTAAACAATGGACTCCCAGGCAGTATGGATTTGCGGATTAGAACATGACCTAAGAACCATCCTTGGCTGATGTTCAGACCATTCTAAGCTTCCCTGGGATTTTGACCTCATTCTGAACTGTCTAGCCCATCCTCGAGGTAAATGGGGACTGTTGGGTCAAACAGTCCTGGAGTCAGAAACATTTTCTAATAAGAGAGGGAACGTTTCAAAAGAATGTTCAATGATGTTTGGATTCACTACAAACTGCTTTGTAGATGGCATGTGCAAAGGGACTCTGATCTCATTTCCAGTGCTTTCAGATTAACGTGGCTGTGATTTCTTCCTGAGACCTAATGTTATATGTGTAAGATGCTAAAGCATTCCTGTTGGGTGTCACATCTTATCTCCAGAGAGCTTTTTTATTTTAAAGAATTTATTTATTTACTTACTTATTTATTTATTTATTTATTTATTTATTTATTTATTTATTTATCTGTGAGAAGCAGAGACATAGGCAGAGGGAGAAGCAGGCTCCCTGCAGGGAGCCGGATGCGAGACTTGATCCCAGGACTCTGGGATCATGACCTGAGCTAAAGGTAGATGCTCAACCACTGAGCCACCCAGGTCCCCTTAATTATTTTCAATCTAGTTCTGGAACTACAAGCACCACCACGTTCAACCACATCCACAAAGCAGATAACTATATAACTCCATTGTCCGTGATACGGAGTGATAGCACAACGACAAAAATTTTTGAAGACCTTTTTTATTCACTCATTCATCCTAAAACATTCTCAATGAGCTCTTATCTGCAGACACTTTGATCTACGACTTTCCTGCCTGGCTTTACTGGCACCAGAGTAAGCAGCAAAATACACATGCTCGGTATACCTGATGTCAGCAGGATATATACTCTATTAACTCCATCATGCTCACCATCTCCATTCAAACTAGACCCTCTACCTAGTTCCAGGAAAAAAGATGGCCAGTAGGAAGGAGAAGGAGAAGAAGAAGGGGAAGCTGAAGAAAACGTTCTTCACTTCTGAGTTTTCAGGAGAAATCTCTATAATATAAGGACTTTGAGAAATAATTTTGACTTTACTGGACTCACCATTCCCAGTGACTTGAGAATCCAACACCCACCTGAGATATGCCCCCTCTATCTCTAGAATCCATTACTCTCCATAAACTACCTCAGGCTGACTACCTACGTGCAGCACCTCCACCTCCCCACCACTGCTCAGTGCCCTTCCCCTCCCAAATGGAGCTAGAAGACCATGTGGGAGCTTCTCAAGACACCTCCTTAAATGTAAACAGTAGGAATCATTTTAAATATTTAGTACCTAATACCAGGCATGTCTGTAGTCAGGATGATTACTGCCTTTAGATACAGATCAGTCTCTATACAAAGCAAATTTGTACCATTTCTGTGTGGCCCCTCTCTCACTGAAAGAATCTTCTACCCTTTCTTCCTGAAGTGGCCCAAATTCATGCCTTTTAACCCCCTTCCAGAATGCCATTATCCACAAATCTAAGAAACACGTTAGTGCCCAAGAAGCTCCTACTTCTAGGTGGCAGATCTATCACTTTTCAGCTGAAAGTCAAGTCACTCCCACATCCTACATTACCTTCTATGGGGATAGCCTCTGCCTCAGTCTTCCCTTCTATCAAATGGGCCACACCACTTGAATGGCCTCCTTAAGGAGACCCAGGATCAAGAATCATAGCATCAAGGAAATGATCAAACACCAAAGGTGAAGATGTGCCTTAGTGATCATTAAATAGAGGGGAACAGTGAGATCCAGAGAGGGGAAAGAACTCAGCCAAGCCACAGAGCTGTCGGGGCAGAGCACTGCGTCCCCACTCTGAGTCCCCTGTTTCCAGAGCAATGTTCCCACACAGGAACCCACTTCCCTAGAGATAAATGCCCTCTAGTCTGCCCTCACCTGGGGCTGAGGTTCCTGGAGCAGGCAAAGCCTTACCCCTCTTGGGGAGAGGGGTGGCACTCTTGATCGACTGCCAGGGGACATCCAGGCACCTGGAACCCCTGGCTCCAGCCTGCTCCCCTCAATCCCCTTGTCTGTGTAAAGGCTTCCACTCAGCATGTGTGTAACTTAGAGCCACATGACACTGAAATGCTAAGTGAAGAGCAATTAACTTTTGCTTCTGAAAACCCACTTTAGCTTTCCATAACTCTTTGGGGGCCATTTCAACTAAGCCAAACCTCCCGCACATTCTCCCTCAGCAATAAATTACCTTCCTGGCTTTAATTAGCTGCCGGAGTGCAAAACGGGGCTGGGTGCTGACGTGGCTGCTTTGCCCACAGGTCCCATTCTGTCACACAGACTCCAGGAGAATGGCAGCTGCGTGGAGGGACGTGGCCTGCATGGACTCCTTACCTGCCTGTGGGGGGGTGGGGGGCGGCACACAGGTGTAAGCCTGGATGGAGCTAAATTCTGCAGTGGATGAAGTTAGCTGGAGGGGCCTCAGACTCCCCCTTGAGCTCTCCTAGCCCCTAGGTGATGCGTCCCCAGATCCATTTTCCCTCTTGCCAGTGCCTCCCCCTCCAAACAGCCCCCAAACATACACACACCAGCCCCCAGGTAGCCAGTACCTTCATCTCCCTTATCATTTTTACTAAGGGAAAAATTATGGACAGAGCTTAATGTATTAGCCCTACCAAGAGAATCTGCTGTATAATTGTGAGCTTAGCTTGAATCCCAAGGAATAAGTCCCGAAGTACGTGATTTTAGTGACATCCCTGGGCTGAAAGGGCATTGTCTGCTAAAGAAGTACAAAGGCACCCTCAGAATCCCCATCATTATTCTAAGCCCAAGACAAGGATTCGAGGTCCAGTTAACCCTGCCTCTAACTGCGGGTGTGACCCCCCCCCCATGTCCACGGCCCGGCCCCACCCCCCACCCTCCTTTTCCCTTCTGCTACCCAGTTGCTCAGGAGAAAGCTGTGACAGGTGAGCCAGAGTCCCCCTGGGCCCTGAAAGTCCTAAGTCCTGAGGGGTGTGTGTGTGTGTGTGTGTGTGTAGGGGTGGGTGAGCAAGACCCATCTAACCCAGCCACAGTGCACCCTTGTCTCCTCTCCCCCCTCCTGCTTTCCTCTAGAATCTTCCATCTGGTCAGGGGAGCATCGCATGAGGAGGCAGCTGGCCCTGGGCTGCACCCACACCCTCCACCCCGGGAGCTGTCGCCCTGCCCAGGGAGGACCCTGGGGAAGGCCTCAGCAACACACTTATGCTAATAGCTGCTTCTGGAGGCTTGCACCTCCGCTGACAAGCGAGAACCTTCCAAAGCCCAATTACAGCCTGCTTCCTTCCTCCCTTCCTTTCCTGGGGGGGAGGGGAGGTTAGAGGAAGATGTGCCACCGGGAAGCCCCCAGCGGGTGACCCCTCCCCCACACTGGCTGCGGAGCCGAGCGAGGGGAGCAGCAGCCCCGCCGCCTCCGTCCCCAGTTAGCGGCGGCCCCGCGCGCGCAGGTGGCCGGCCTGTCACCACCGCGCTCAGCCCGACCCGACCCTCCGGGGAGGCGGGGTGGCCTGGGAGACCACGTGCGCGTGGGTCCCAGGAAATGGGTGAAGAGCCCGCTCGGACGGAGAAATGGGAGCCGCCTGTGTCGGATCGCCCTTAAAGCCCGTGGCCCAAGTAACCCCACGCCGCCACCGCCTGGGCCTGGCGCTTTCCAAAGGGCACCAGGCCGAGATCTAGGGCGCCTCACTATTTCCTGGCACAGTGATCCCGTGTAATGAGATGTCTGGCTCCAGGTCCCACACATAAAGCCCTTGACCTCCTCCCTCTGGACACAGGCACCAAGCCGGCGAGGCCAGACCACATGCTAAAGCCCAAGCCCCCAGTCAAGTGCATCTTCATAACCACTAGCTAAATAGATATAGAAGTCTTTACTCTTGCCAGTTTTCCTGGGGGGCGTCCCACCCCTCTGAAGCTGACTCCTTGCCTGCCTGAAGGGCTGAGTGGTACTGGCCTTGAGCCCTCCCATGGGTGCAGAAAGCCCACCCATCCACGCTCTTCCTAAACCGAGGGTTCCCTCCACACAGACAATATTACGAATTGCGCTCCTGGAGTCGAGCACTGTGGTAGCCCTGACTCCTCTGCATCACCTGAAATCAATCCTCATATTGACTTGGTACCCTCAGGAATTATATCTGCCCTTTGTCTTCTCTTACATTTGTGTCGTGGTCCTTTCAGGCTGCTATAACAGAATACTGTAGTTTTGAACAACAGAAACATTTCTCACAATTTTGGAGGCTGAAAAGTCCAAAATCAAGGTGCTGGCAGATTCAGTATATGGTAAGGGCTTGCTTCCTGGTTCACGGACAGACTGCTGTCTTCTCTGTGTGTCCTTACATGGTAGAAAGGGTCCCTTTTACAAGGGCACTAATCTCTATCATGAAGGCTCTGCTCTCATGTCCCAATCACCTCCCAAAGACCCGTCTCCTAATATCATCACCTTGGTGATTAAGATTTCAACATGTGTATTTTGAGGGGATATAGACATTCAGTCCATGGCAACCTGTCTAGAAAGAAATCTACTCTCCCTGGCACAGATTCATGGCTTTGGCTATATCCAAAGAAGGCAGGGTAGGGGCATATATGCCATCCTGGAAATGAGCAAATCATTTTGGATGGCTCAGAGTCAGAGGGAGGTAGAAAGAAGAGGAAGTGGTCCACAATGGCAAAGGATGGGATAAGGATAAAGAATAAGTGAGGCCAGGTGCAAAAACTCCCAAAGGGAGGGTGCCTGGGTGGCTCAGTCGATTAAGCATCTGCCTTCAGCTCAGGTCATGATCCCAGTGTCTTGGGATCAAGCCCTTCCTTGGGCTCCCTGCTCAGCGGAGAGTCTGCTTCTCCCTCTGCCTCTATGGCTCCCCCTGCTTGTGCACCCTCTCACTCTCTCTTTCTAATAAATAAGTAAAATCTTTAAAAAAAAAAAAAAATACACACAGAGTTTAAAAAAAAAAAATACACCCAAGAGGCAGGACTGTATTTTACCAGTCTTCCTATTCCCACTGTCAAGGGTATACCTGGTTTTGGTGAACACCCAATTAATATATGTTTGCTGAATGAAAGCAGGATGGGAGGCAAATCATCCGGTGATGCTCCTGGCTCCTTCAGCACCAAGAAGATTTAGTATACAGCCACAATGACTACTTTAGCAGCAGTTCAACTACCACCACCCCAGTGGACAGCCCCATAAGGAAAGAAGGAGACAAGAAAGACACTGAAAGGAAAGAATGGTAAAAGCACACTTGGACCAAGCCAGGAAACATGTTCCTCCTCTCCACACTATACAAGGACCTCTGGCAATTAGAGCAGTTTAAGCAGCTCTAGGAAGCTAGCGTATGGTTCAGAATTTGCAAAATGGTACTAGAAGTGGAGAGAGAGGAAGGAAAGGAGAGTAGGAGAGAGAGAGAGAGACATGAGCTGCTCCAAATTGGTCGCTAAGCTACAGAAGTACTTACAAATATATAACCTTTCATTTGCATGTGGCAACATACTCACCCCCCAGCTTGGAGAGGGGAATATAAAGTTATAGAGATGTAGATAAATAGAAACCAAACTCCAGCTCCCATCTATGGCAAGGAATAACATATATCAAAATCATTAATTATGATCCAATTTGTGCTTGCACTGTGAAGGATAATCATTTGCCATCAAAGAGATGCCCTTCCCTTTATTAAAGCCATTGAGACTCTCAGGAAGTGCTCAAGGGTTTGAAATTCTGTATTTGAATTTCACACATGCTTTTTACTACTGGGACCGAAACTCAATCAACACTTAATAGCGCTGACACCAACATTCAAGCCACAGGGGTCTTCACTTCTTCACGACAGACCTACAGATAGGACCTGGGTAGTAAACTTGCTCATTTTATTTTCCCGTTGGATTCCTGTGTGCGTGTGTGTGTGTGTGTGTGTGTATGTGTGTCTGGGTATGTGTGTATGAGTGTGTCTGGGTGTGTGTGTATGAGTATTTGTGTGTATGAGTGTGTGTGTGTAATATGTGTATAAGTTTAGATCTTTTTTTGTAGTGGAGTTGCGGTGGGAATAAGAAGACCCATGCCAAGCTGAAGAAGGGAACAATTAACCTCATCTCTCTCTCAAATGTCCAGGGCCCAGCTGCCCTTCCTCACTTTCATCTCAAAGCCAAACCAACATGAACAGGTTGCTTGGAGACCAGGCTTCTCTTTCAACTCTGGACCGATGCCTTTGGTCCATGCCCAGATAGGGGCTGAGCTAGAAGCCGGAGCTCAGAGGTCAGTACTCTTTTCATCTGGAGCTCTATCTCAGAGCCTTGATTCTGGTTTGCCTTTTCTGTCTCTGTTTCTTGCTCTAGGATTCAGGCTGAGCCAACAACAAAAGCCATTGGATTTCCTGACTCAGTCCACTGTGTCTCAGTGAAAGCGAATCGAATGGTATCGATGCCATAGATTGGAATGCAATGGACTAGGGCAGATGGAATATAGTTTGGAAAAACCCCAGAGCCATCCAAAGAGATCTTTCCTTTCCTAAAGCTTCCCCCCTGGAAACAGAGGGCTTGAGTAGAGTCAGCAGCATACTACAGCAGATGGCATAGTCGATAGCCTACTATAGTCTATAGCCTACTTGACTGAAGGCCAAGTATTACCTATCTGTCTTGAAATGGGATTTGCATGTGCAGCCAAAGGTAATAATAACATTGAATCATGTCACAACCTAATGAGGTGCTAATGTCCATTTTATATATGAAGCAACTCTGACCCAGAGAGGTTAAGTAACTTGTTCGAGATTATACAGCTAGTAAGGGTGGAGAAGGAATTTAGACTGAGCCCTCTGTGAATAAACTAGGCACAGGCAGGTGGGGGAGGGCGGGGGGGAGGGCAGGGGCTGGGGAGAGGCTCAACCTCTGTGTGGAATATTATTAGTTTGGCACATTCCTGTCCCGAAGGACTCAGGAGAGACATGAACGCAACACCACCTTCTTGAATTACTGACAGAGGAATTTCCTCCGTGACTTCTCGTGCTTCGGTATCAGGCATCTGAGCTGTCCTTGGAGCTCGCTCACCAGGAGCCAAGGGAAGATAGAACCGCATTTGACAGAAGGGAAGTGTGGGGCACAGAGATGTGATACAGTGAGCAGTCGGTGGTCAAACCCAAATTCTAACTCCAGTCATCTGGGGCCTGTCCTGAATGTACTCCCACGCCCCAGGGCACAGTCCTGCTTCCTCCCTGCCCCCTATGTGGGCCTCTGGCCAGCGTGGACAGACCCAGACCCAGGGACTGAGCCTTTCAAATAGAGTTCTTGACACCAGATGCCTCTGGAGCAAGCAGGTGGTGTTGGGAGGGTGACTGATGGGGGAAAGAAGGACAAGGCGCTTTCCAAAAATAGAGCAAGAAAAGACCAGAAGAGTAGGTGGAAAGTCCCTGGGAGAGTAAGGCAGTAGGTCGCAGGGCACCAGCCTGGTGGGAGACAGGGTCTCCAAATAGTGCGTCCAGAGGGCCAGGGCACCACTCAGAGGTCAAAAGCCCCCCCACTTTGCCCCACATGTAAATTATCCACAAGGCTTCCCAGACGGCATCGAACCTGCCTCCTACACAACCAAGTCCCAGGCAGTTTCTCAAAGGATATTTCTTTCTTTAAAAAAAAAAAAACAACAAAAAGGTTTTATTTATTTATTCACGAGAGACACACAGAGAGAGGCAGAGACAAAGGCAGAGGGAGAAGGACCCTGGGATCATGCCCTGAGCCAAAGGCAGACACTCAACCACTGAGCCACCCAGGTGACCCTCAAAGGGGATTTCTGGGCCTCGACTGGTTTTTATCCTTCCCCCAACTTCCACTGAGGCTTCTTTCTGAAATTCTCTAAAAGGAAAAAGCAATAAGTCTAAGTTATGTCTCCTAGTGAATACAGATACTAAAAGTGGCACTCTGCCTCCACAGGGTCTCCCGATCCTCAGGGTCCCTGGTCAAAACCCTGGCTCACCTTTCACCCCAGATAGCCAACTGCAGCTGCCGTGTCCCAAACACCAGCTCAGTGGTCTGACGGCACAGAGTAGAAAACAAAGTCACTGCCCTGAAGAGACTTGCCATCTACTAAATTAAGGGTTTTTACTCTGCCACTATGAATTTAGACCGTTAACAACCAGTGCCTCGGTCACCCCCTGAGTCCTTTGGCAAACTGTGCGATCCTCTCTCCTCAGGGCCAGATGGCAGGAGCTGACCGCCCTTGTAGGGGAGAAAGATCGAATGCGGTGATCGAGCACCTACTCTGTGTCAGGCACTGGGCAAGATGCTTGGCAAATATTTACAACGTCCCTTACTCTGTTCTTCAAGAGAGGTATTGTTAACCCCACAAGGGAATCATGGCTCAGAAAAGTCAAGCAAACTTCCCACAATCCTCCAGCCAGTAAAGGCAGAGACAGGATTTAAATCACACACCCAGAATGTGATGGAATCACCCCTGAGTAGAGTGGATAGTTGAATCACAACAATAATTGAATAAACTGCCAGGACCAATTTCCACAGCATTTACTGAACACATGCAAAAAACAATGTTTAGATTGATGGTGTAAATGGGGACAACCTCTTTGGAGAGCAATGTGGCAATATCGATCAAAATCTTAAATGCTCAAATCCTGCATGCCAGAAATTTCATTTATATGAATTTATCCAACTGGATGAGGATGCTCAGGGAAGCACTGTTTGTAATAGAAAAAAGCTGGAATCAACCTAAGTGTCCATCAATAGATAATAGGTTAAATAAACTGGTTCATCCATAAAATGAAATATTAATACTATGCATGCATTACAAAGGGTGAGATAGCACTGTGGGCACTAATATGAATGTGTGTCCGTAAAAGATTCTCCAGCGAAAAAGCAAGTTGCTGCAGTACAGAGTAGGATGCTGCTTATGCTTAAAAGCATTTTATATATAACACACACAGACATATACAGTGTATCTATGCTTAAAATGTCTGGAATATGGAACTTACTCACCGTAGCTACCCCTAAGAGGGGGTAGGAAATGAGGACCTTCTAAATGATTTGGTCTGCTTTGATAGACTCCATATTAAAGGTTTTATTAATAGTCATGCAGAACACAGTGTTGACACCTGCTGGAAAGCAAACCTCCAGAGGAAGTAACTGAAAATTTGAAACTGAAAGCTTCAGCAGAAACCTATCCCCAAGGAGGCAAGAGTCTCAGAATCCGAATTTGAGGTCCCCTGTAAAGAGTCCATGACAATACATAACTGCTCGCATTCATGCTCACCTGGCCCTTGATTCAAGAGCTGAAGCACCAGAAGGAAAGTAGAGAGATCGTAGTGGGCTCTGACACCAAAGACCTAGAGCCAAACCTGGATTCATTATGCTGGACAGGTCATGGGTGCTCTTGAAACCCAACTTTTAAAAAGAAAAAAAAAAACCCAACTTTTGTCACCTATGAAACAGGGGTAATGCTAGAACCTACTATCTGGGATTGCCAGAATGGTTCACTGGAGCAAAGAATGTCATAGCACTTTTTAAAGACCAGGTTGAGTTGGAACAATTAGTCTTAAGATTTGTATGGAACCAGAAAAGACCCTGAACAGCTGAATAATATTGAAAAAGAAAACCAGAGCTGGGGGCATCACAATGCCTGACTTCGAGCTGTATTACAAAGCTGTGGTCATCAAGACAGTGTGGTACTGGCACAAAAATAGACACATAGATCAATGGAACAGAATAGAACCCAGAAATGAGGCCTCAACTCTATGGTCAAGTTATCTTCAACAAAGCAGGAAAGAATATCCAATGAAAAGAAGACAGTCTCTTCAATAAGTGGTGTTGGGAAAATTGGACAGCCACGTGCAGAAGAATGAAACTGGACCATTCTCTTATACCACACACAAAGATAAACTCAAAATTGTTGAAAGATCTAAATGTGAGACAAGACCAGGTTGAAAACTGACCAAGGGAAGTGAAATCCCCCTTAACAAGTACCTCCCACTGGGGAGGCTGAGTCACCAGAGAAGATGGTCCTACCCCAACACTGACTCCTACCTCTCCCCTCTGCAGTGACAGGACACAGTGATGAAGACCACCAAGTGCTCATAAACCTTCCAAAGAACATCACTCTCTTCAGTTCCAAACTCCAGAGCTGGCGGTCTGGGATCATATGGCCATGGAAAATGACCCCAGTGCAAAGTGCCCTCCGACAATGAGTCTTCTGCATCCACCTCGAAATCCCCAAGTAAATATTGGTTCATTGGTTTGTTGATTAAAATCACTGATGGCGTGTCTGATGGCCGCCCAGAGATCCAAGAAGCTGAAACAGCAGAGAAGTGACCCAGGAATCCCTCCACGACCAGCCTCATGTGGTTCCTAAACTTAGCCCTTTCACTCATACCCTCTCCCTTCCTTTCTTCTCACTCATTTTCCTACCACTGTCTCCCAGGCCTGCGCTGAGCTGACCCTTCGCATCGACAGAAATGCACTCCCTTAAGAGTCCCCCTGGACTGGAGAAAATAATAATTAGCTTAATAGGCTGATAGAATTACATTAAATAATGATGATAATAACAAGAATATAGACTTTGGAAAAAGAAAACAGAGTTGAATTCTAACTCCACCGCTTATTAGCTAAGTAATCTGGGACCGCCAACCCGCAGTTCCTCGGTAAGTCGAGGTTAGTGGTAAAACCATTCACCGGGTTGTTAAAAGACTAGGGGAAAGTAGGGGAAGGTGCTGCTATGTAAACGCACATTACAGATGTAGGTGTTACACCAGCATGCCGTTAAAGTTTCAACGTGTTTGGTAACGTGCTCATCTCAATAAGCCCAGGAGGTGTCAAATGAAGTGAAATGAAGTTCTGTGAGGCTAAGCTATTTCCCCAAAGTCCCTCATCTGAGGAAGGGGACTCCTGAGGCAAGGTTTTCAGACCCTGAGCCCGGTGTTCTCCCCACACAATGGGGAGAGGGTAGGGCAGTTGGTATTGGGGGCTGTCTTTTGTCTGGCTCAGAGGGCAGGCAAGGCCAGGTTTATGGGTCTTGTCAGACCCTCCACCATCCCAGTGAGCATCTCTGAGCAAAAAGCAACAGGAATGAAGTCCCAGAAGTACCTGACGCTGGAAAGCAAGGCTGTTGGCAGAGAAATGTAACGAGACAAGGAACAGCCAAGAAAGGGGGTTCCAAGAGCATGCTTGGGGAACCATCAAATGCCAACCCCACCAAGAGGCCTTTTAAACCAGCAGAGCTTAGTACTGTGCTTAGTACGTTCAACTCGCCAGGAAATTCAGAAGTGCCTCTGAGATTCTCCACCAATTCTTCAATCTAGAAACTCTTACTTAACACCTGCTCTGGAAAAGGCACAGGGCTGGGCCTCCAGGGTGCTAGGAAATGCTCTCAGTGAGCTCTTACTACCTTCTATGTGTTTTTGGGCATCCCAGGCATGTGTCTCTGCAAGGAATCTGTACCCTTTCAGATTGGGGGAGAGAAGATGCAAATGCATAAAAATATAATGAAACTCATGCTAGGAGGGGCTGAGATCTCAGGGCAGGTGCCAGCAGGATGAGCTTCAGGGATCCAGAGGCAGAGAGTTCCCCAGGCTCACAGAGCTGAAGGTAAACCCTCCTTCCACAGGGGCTTTGAGTGCAAAAGCATTCTTCCTGTCTAGTAGTTGCGGCAGAGCAGAGTTAAAGCAGCTTTTCAGTCGAGGGCAGGCCTCAATTTGGTGTATCATTATCTGAATTTTTAATTACGCAATAGAGTATAAGAGAAAACATCAGACTGCATCTACTTACCCATACTTTATAGGTAAGTAACACAAAAACACAAGTGTGTGCACACATGCACACACATGTTGTCCGTACTGGGCCACACCAGAAAATATATTTTCTGCCATACATTGTGATCCATACAGTTTGAAAAACACTTTCAAACTGATCTAGAATTGGAGGGAGATGGCTATGGGGAACAGGTATCTTATTTAAAAGGAAAAGAGTGAGCAAAGGTGAGTGCTAAGGAGGAGGAAGTGTCTGGGAGAGATCCCTGTCTCTCACACCCCCTCCTGATGGAGGCAGACCCACCTCGCTGACAGCGGAGCACCCCTTCTCAGCCTTCCTCCCCACTCTTCCCCCCAATCTGAACCCTTGTCCCTTTCCAAGTCAACTATGACCAGTCAGTGGCCCTGACCAGTGTGGCCTCTGCTTCTCTGACCTCTATGGCAACTAGCACCCCACACCTAGTGCACCATTCTTTAAGTGTTTCATGGTCAAGGCTATGTACAGAGGACCCAAATCCTGGAGTAGCTGTGTGACTTTGGGCAAATCATCCCAGCCTCCACTTCTTCATCTGACTGTGGCATATGGGCACAGAATGTATCTCTTGTCTCTTTTATAATTTTGTAAATATCTCTCAAGGGAGAACCCTATCCTCTACTGATTTTATAAAAACCACCCCCAGGGTGTTCTAAATAGTACTGGACACATGATAGATACTTAATATTGTTACCTAGCTTGGAAACTGTGCCCAGCAAGAAGAACAAACTGACACCATCACCGTCTATGTCAGCATGACAGCAGCAACAGCCAACACGTACACAGCAGAGCAGCTTCATAAGCATGCAGCCCCCTGCATGGCCACGCCGACCCCAACCACTGCCTCCCAACTACCCCTGCACTCAGAAAGACCCATGTTTAGATTAGTGCTCTGCTTGAAAGTCTTTTAATAATTTTTGAACAAGGGGCTCCCATTTCACACTTGGGCCTGGCAAATCACGCAGCAGGTCGTGACCACATCTACAAAATCCCACTAACAAAAGCCTTTTCGGAATGTTTTGGCTTTTAAAATTCCCTCTTCCAGGAGTTACCAGAAGTGATGTTGGCCAGTAAATTGTGTATATAAAGATCCCTCTTCTGGTCAAGAGTGAGGCTCCATGTCAAGCAGCTGACCACCGCCAACGTGGGACTTGTTCACTATTGTGAGTTAGCAGGGCTTTGGTGTGCCAGCATATGTTCTTTGGAGGCAGCAAGTGCTGAACCCCTTTCCAGTCACTCATGGTGCTTCCTAGACCCAAGGGAAAGCCAGCCTCAGAGATCAATACAAACCAAACTGCTCACAAGAGGATTCTAGAAGGAAAGGCTAAGGCAGTCTAATCATTCTTCTCTCCTACAAATGGTGCCTATGCGCCCACTATGAGCAAAGTCTAAAAGGCAAAGCTTGATGGTATTAAAAAAAAAAGTGAGAGGGCTAAGTCATGGTTCAATCCCTCATCCTCCAGAAAAGCCACACGCAGATGGCCAAGCAACACTATTCCACGGAGACAAAGATCCTAAGAGCTCACATAAGGAAAAAAGGCCTGTGGGAAAGGTCTTGAAAGGGAGTGGAAGTCAGCTGTCATGGGGGGCTTGGTGGGGGTGGGGGGACAAGCCAGCATTTCAGGAAGGGAGCAGCATCAGCAAAAGCTCCAAAGTGCCCCCTGTACCTCATCTGCAGGGAACGCTAAGGAGAATGGCCATCAGAGCAGAGAGAGGGGCTTAGTAGGAAGCCCCAGGAAAAATAACTAGATCATAGAGCGGAACCTGCTGGGGAGGGCTTGCATGCCAGCCACAGAGGCTGGACTTGATCTTACGGATGATGGGAATGCACATCAACCCCGGCCTGGCTCTACCTGGGGAGAGAGTCAGGATGAATCAAACTGCAAGGCTGGGCTCCCAAGGCAAGGCCGCCTGCCCCAGTGTGTGCGCTGCGCCTGGTGCATCCACACTTGCTGTGTGGAGCCACACCAAGAAGTACACATCCCACAAGAGGAGGGAGCCTCGGGGCAGAGACAGCCCAGGTCTGCCTGCAAGAAACCCTCTCCCCCACCTGGGGCCTCAGTCTCCTCTGCCTTTCTCTGAGATTCCAGCTGTCCTGCATGGGAGGCTTAGCCAGCTCTGGCCAGATGAGTCCCATCGGCCCTGATGCCATACCACAATGTGTATGGTACATTACAGTTTGCAAAATACTTGTCACAGAGATTGTCTCCTTTAATCCCCCAGAGCTCTGGCTAGCTGGCTGGGGAGTCCAAGGCTGATTCCCAATGCATGCCACATCCTTAAGTCCAGCTCGAAGGATCCCGGTCATTTAACTCTCTGTGTGCCTACGTCCTCATCTGTAAAATGGGCATAATAATGCTACCTATCACATAGGATTAAATAGGATAATAAACACAAAGCTCTTAGAATAATGTCCGACACACACTCAGTAGAGCTCAGCTCCCCTCAACCTCAGCATCCTCATCGTTATTAGTGCTGTTACTATGGTTACGTGATAGTAGGACCAGTGGAAGCAGACAAGCTGTGTTTTATAGGAAGCAACTTTGGCTTCAGATCCCACAACATGGGATCCTTTGTGAAGGAAGCACCGTGGCCCTGGGAAATGGAAAATGCAGGAAAGAAAGTGCTTTTTATGGTAGGACACTTCCAAGTGTCCCAGAGCGCAACTATGAGAAGGGGATCCTCTCTGGCCCCTATCTAGCTTCAGGAATACTCAGCCCCCTACCTACTTCTCGTCTGGGCTGAGAATCCAGGAAAGAAGAAAGGTATTTTCTCATGCTGCTACCCAAAATAAAAATTAAAATGCAAAAGTTTAGACCTGGAAAGGACTGTGAGATAAACTGGCTCAATCCTCTTGTTTTAAGAATGCAGAATCTGAAGCCTGGACAGGAAAGCAACTCAAGTCAAGTGAGAGGAACAGCAAGGAGTAGCAGGACCTGAGCCAAATCCTTGCCTCCTGGTCCGCACCTTTCTAGTCTGGGTTCGCTGTTGTCATTGGGGTTTGTTTTATTTTGCTCTTCCTCCACTTTGTTAATATTTCTCTATTTTCCAGTTTCAAGAAAAGTTCAATGAATTCTCTTTTTAAATCTGGAGATCAGAAAGACAGAAACTCATAAGAAGGTTGTAGAGGATGTCAACGGTGGTGAGGCACAAATATGTGCTTTTTATTCATTTTCCTCCTTACTATGGTGCCATTGTTTGGTGGGGCTGCCCCTTCGCAATCGATCAGCTTAAACCTGTAGCAGCAAAGGTTCAAGATGTGGCCCCTGCCTGCGGTGGTGAGTGGGGATTGCAGGGTGGCCAGCAGAGCCCAGGAAGCCACTCTGTCAGACATCCCGCCAGGGAAGTCTCCCCCAGAGCAGTGGGATTCCCTGCTTCCCTGTGAAGTCGCAGAGAGGAGTGTTCTAACTCCAAGCCCAGCTGACCCATCAGACCTAACATTTCTCTTCTGGAGACTACGAGCCAGCTCTCTGTGGGGAAGGTCAAAACACAAGGGCATTATAATCAGAAAGACCTAGGATCTGCCAATCCCCAGCCCACTCCAATCTCTCTCTCTCTCTCTCTCTCTCTCTCTCTCCTCTCTCTCTCTCTCTCTCTCACACACACACACACACACACACACACACACAAACTATACCTAAATTTTACAGTGGTTTCCCTTTATTTCAAAGTTCATTGTCTTTGGTGCAGCCCACAAGGCTCTCCTTTGACCCCACTCCCTGTCCCTACTCCTCTCTTCACTCTTCATGCTCTAGTGACAGCAAACTATTGCTAGTACCCAAGTACACCACACAGTGTAATGTCTCTGTGCTTTACCCCTGCTGTGGTCCCTGCCAGCAACTCCTCCTCCAATAATTCCTGGGGAATTCTCAGCCATCCATCACAGATCTTCCCCACCATCACCTCTACTGACTGGAAGGATTCTCTTCCCCTCCTTCTCTGCCTGAAAAATTTCCAGTGTCCTTGAACAACCAGCCAAAATGCCTGTCCTCTGTGAGAATGACCCTCCTCCAGCTATGGAGCTTACTATGTGCCTCTATTACAGCTCAGGGGACCACGTCCTCCACACCAATGTTGAGAGGACAATGTTTCATGCACACAAATGCTTTCATGGAAAGACAGAATATTTTTGAATGGTGGTATCCTTAGAAAATGCAAGCCTAACATCACCATAGTGAGAGTATTGCTCATATACCATCACATTATTCCCCCACATTTACCTTCTCCACCAGTGAGCTCTCCTGAGGTATCTGTCTCGGGATGCCCAGCACACACCACAAGGACCAACATGTTTGAATGAGAGATGGCCTCATGGGTTGGTTTGAACCTTACCACCACGGCTAGTGGATTCAGAGAAGTACTGGGAGGAGGAGGAGAAAGGAACAAAACAAGAAGGACACTCCACCTTCTCTTTCTTTGTCCCTTTACCCATCCCAGGACAAAGTGGTCCTTCAGACTTCCATGCACACTATGAAGGCCACAAAACGTGTCCTACAGACTTGGCAGGATTATGGGGAGAAAGATGCAAGAAAGACTAGTACAATAAAGCATCGTGCCACATAAAGAGATGTACGCAAATGAGGATAATCCGTTAGCACGTGATGGCCACCATTTCTGAGCTATGGCCCACATTACATTAGTATCAAGAATTGAAAGGGTGAAGGGGGTGTGAAGAGAGGCAAACCCCCAGAGAACCACTGGACCTCTCCTGGCTTAAGGGAACCCTGTAAAACCCAGAGACACCCCTCCGGATACCAACATTCCCCATCCCACCACCCCCAGGTCCCCCATTTCAAGTGTGAAATGAAAAGTATTAGAAAAGCTCCTGCTTAGGCTCCTCTTAATTAAGCGCACACACACACACAAAGAACCACCCCTGGATTTTGTCTGTTGTACTTTTGTTCGCAGGTCTGTTTGTACTTATTCTGAAATTACATAATTAAAAAAAATAATATTAGGTAAATGTGCACATCAGCCTGTCAAGCCTGCCTGGGCCAACCTTCACTTGGGAGCCACGGTGACAGCCCCTTTATTTCTCTTACTTGTTTTTAAGCACAAAATATGTCACACCTGGAAGTAATTAGCATAATTTTTACTAATTTATAGCTAATTACACAATTACTTTTCTATGAAAGGTTCTGGAAAGACACTTGAAGTAAGTTTCACCAAATCTAGTGGCAAGAAATTGCTTGAAAACATTTTGTTAGCTTCAAACATTTAGGAGGAGGGAGGGGGAACACCCAATAAAGTAATTCTTTCCTATTTCAGAGTGTTCAAATATGACAGGGATATAATTTCTCCAGTAATTTGCAAAGCAGAATGCCTAAATGTCTCTGCTAATCCAACCCAACCAGAGGCTGCTCTAAGAAAGGGCCCCCAAAAGAAGCGTGGTTGAGAGCACCAAGGACAGAATCTAGAAAGTACCGCTTTGCAGCTATACTTGATTTCAAAACGGAAGTTAAATGTGGTGGCTTTCCCTCCTGGAGTAAACTCACCTTGTGACAGGATGTGACCCCTGGCAGGTGTCCTGCTCAGCTTCTGAGATCCTGGGGTTCAAGCTTTGGATGCCACCTGACCCTCAAAGTGAAGCTCCAGGATGCCAGGACGTTAGGGCATCACACTGTCTAAACGGTGCAAACACTCTCCAATATCCTCCATTTGACATTTTCTTAAGCGCCTACTCTGTGCCCTGTAGTCGGTGGGAAGATTTATAAAAAGAACAATTCCTGCTTTCTCTCATCGTGCCAAGGAGGGAAACATTACGCCTCTCCACCAAGAAGTGTTTACTGAACACGGCTTTAGGCAGAGGGATGAACAGAAAAGCAGCAGCAGAGGCAGCCCGCCCTCAGGAGGCTGACAGTCTAGAGGCCAGAGCACACGGGGTGGCAGGGCCTAGAGCCTGGCAGTCCGGGAGAGGCCAGCGCCCATGTGGGCTGCATGGGCTGCAAGTGCCTGCAGAAATGGAAAGATGAGCCAAGGAAGAGACAATGATGTCCTGACCATCTCTGACGTGCTAGGTGGGGGTGGCAGTGGGGATACAGAGGGGAGAGCCACATCTGTTTGCTAAAAGTAGGAGTGTGCAGTCAGGCCCATGCAGAAAGATGCTGGGGAGACAGCAACGGTGAGAGTGGTAAAGCTCCCCAAAGCTCCCCAAAGCTCCTGCTCCCTAGCAGGAAAGAGGTGAGGGAGCCAGGAGAACCCTGAAAACCTAGACGCAGCCACCAAGGGCCCAGGAAGGGCCCCTGAGACTGAGCGTTGGCCTGTGTCTTTCCTAAGGCTGTATACGTGGTGACGGTCCATAGAAGGGACGAACACAGAGCCATGAGGATACATGGGAGGCGTCGTCTGAGGTCAGCAGAACTGGCAGAGAGAGCAGAAAGGCATGCCATCACCTGTATTCACAAGCAAGGGTAACATCACCCCACGGTCGCAAACTGATTCTTGCAGAGGCAAAAATCTAAAAGAATGCAATGGTCTGTGGCCTCCAAAGAGCCACAGTACATAAGCAGATACACTGTATATCTGTGGCATTAACACTTGGTGTTGGGAGTGACAGGGAAAGACTGTCTGAAATGTCAGGGACAGGGGGAAGGCGGTGAAAGATCAAGGGAAGTTGAGAAACTTAGCCACGTGAGAAACTTGTTCACCAAGGTATGAGCTCTTAGAAAATGGGACCTCACCCTCCAAGTGGCTCTGTGGTCATCCCGGTCTTCTGAGAATTGCTCATTCCTTCCAACATGGTGAGTACCTAAACTTGCCTATGCTACTGCACTGGTCGCAGTATGGAAACCTACAGGTTTACAAGTTGGCCTCACCCCCCAGATGGGAGTTTCCTGAGGACGGAGGCTGAATTATGCTCTTGGGCACCCCTGCCTCCTAGCACCCAAAGCAGCAGAGCAGCGGGCACTCAACCAATCGGAGTAAATGTGAGTTAGGTTGTTTTGTGATCCGAGGTCTCGCTTTAAGGACCCCTGGGAAGGTGGGAGTGAGCACCTGGAAGATGTCCAGTTTCTGCCAGGCTCACATCAAGGCTACTAAGAGATTCTGGAAAAGGAACGTCCTCTGCCTCCCCGAGGAGAGCAATGTGAATGGCTTGCACTTAGCATATTTCTCTTCGCTTTTTGAAATTATTTTCACAGCCACTGTCATGTGACCCTTCCAAAAACCCTTAGGAGGCAAGTAGAGGAAGTCCCCCAAAGGGTCAGCAGGGATGCCTGAGCACCTGTGCCCTCAGCGGCACCAGGTCCTAGCGCTAGAAGACAGAGGCAAACAGGCTGGCCAAGGCCCTGCCGGCTTCTCCCCTACTGTCCCCAGAGAGGACACAAACAAGACAGGCCCCCTTCTGATGGATGCTAAAGAAAACAAAGAGCAGAGTAGTGACAGAGGTATTTTAGACCATGTGCTCCGGGAAGCTTCCCACGGACGTTCAACATTCTGAAGCAGCACGAGCTGGTCAAGTGAAGAGCTTGTCAAGAGACAGAAATCAAGACCCAAAGAGGCTGCAAAATGACCCTATCTCCCACAGCCAGAGAACGGCAGGTGTCTAGGTCCTATCTGCACCCCCCCCACCACCTTTTTTTTAACTATTCCAATTGTGAATCCCCTCTGCTCCCATTTCAGAGGAGACCTGAATTACATGAAAGGCAAAGGCAAATGCACACATACACACACACACACAATCTGTTACCTCCAGAGGAAGCAGCAGACAGGCAGACAGGCAGTCAGAACATACAACCAAAGAGCCCACAGGCGCCAACCCAGGCCCCACTCTCTGGCAGACCTGGCAGGTACCTCTTGGAGTAACGGGCCATCCCCCTCCTGTGGCCAAGTGGTCGCCCCGGAACAGTGTTTATGATTCATCAGCCGTGATGAGACTGTTCAGAGATTTCAAAGTCAGCTGGTGGTTCCATTAGCCGATCAAGAAAGCTTTGGACAGTCCATGGGAAGGCTTTGACAGAGAGAAAGTATAGCAGCCTGGTAGCTCTCCCCAGCACCCAAGTCAGAACCCAAATTCCCTTTCCATCCCTCCCTCCACACCCCCACACCAGCGCAGAAACTTGAATATTCATTCTTTCCCCTAAACATCAACACCTCTGGTGACTCAAGGATCAATCTGGTCTCTCCCTCCACTCAACAGATGCTTTATTCAGGCTCCAAATCCCTCCGCCTGGGAAATTGTCCTTGACCCCAGGAATAGAACACTTCCTCCGGCAGGCCAGCATCCTTTCATGGACACGTTCAGAACTACATGCTTGGTCATCACTTGGAACTCTGAGCTTGACAGTGGCTAGGAAAGAATTCAAAAGACGGCCAAGGTAGGCATCTGCACCACCCAAGCCATGCCAGGAGGAAGAGGCAAACTTGCCCTGTGCCTTGCATACATATTATCTACTCTCCATGGCAAACCTGCGAGCAGAATCTTAGGAATCCCCACTTGACAGGTAGAGAAACTAACCGAGACTGAACTTACTACATCAAGGAAGGTCACACAGACATGAAGTAGCGGAACTAAGATTCAAACTCTAGTCCGTCTGACCGGAAATCAGGTACCAGTACACAACGGGGTGGTGCTTCTGGCCTCTCTCAGCCTCCACACCTCAAGGCACCAGCTGCACAAGTGAACTCTTCCAGCAGGAGTGAATCCTGGCCACCCCAGCAAATGCACAAGGGCAAGGTGAAGGTCTCTTAGAGCTGCAGCCAAGGAATAGGGCCCGGAGGCAGGCAGGAGCATCTCACCTGGCATAGGACAGACTATTTATGGCCAGAGCTTCTGTCCTGGACAGCTGGTGACCAAGGCCAGGGCCAGAAGCCACATCCACCCCACCGCCGGCCTGGATTCACTCAGGAGAGCATTCGCTTTCTTGATTCCAGAGCAGGGACCCTGAGACTGAGACGTTGCAGCTGGTAGGATGACTCACCTCGGCAAACCACCTGGTTTGAGGGCTCATCCTGATGGTGCTCAGAAAGGCCCTATTGAGTTGGTGAAGGAGACTCTCTCCTCCCTGTGACCTGATTATCTCACCAAGATGACTTTTCCCATATGCAGGAAAGTTGGTTTCTGAGACTGA